>NC_135237.1:579459982-579774111 GCF_051348905.1 Ranitomeya variabilis
TATATACACTGCACAGTACCACTCCTCCTGTCCTGTATATATACACTGCACAGTACCGCTCCTCCTGTCCTGTATATATACACTGCACAGCACCGCTCCTCCTGTATATATACACTGCACAGCACCACTCCTCCTGTATATATACACTGCACAGTACCACTCCTCCTGTATATATACACTGCACAGTACCACTCCTCCTGTATATATACACTGCACAGTACCACTCCTCCTGTATATATACACTGCACAGTACCACTCCTCCTGTATATATACACTGCACAATACCACTCCTCCTGTATATATTCACTGCACAGTACCACTCCTGCTGTATATATACACTGCACAATACCACTCCTCCTGTCCTGTATATATACACTGCACAGTACCGCTCCTCCTGTCCTGTATATATACACTGCACAGTACCACTCCTGCTGTATATATACACTGCACAGTACCACTCCTCCTGTCCTGTATATATACACTGCACAGTACCACTCCTCCTGTATATATACACTGCACAGTACCACTCCTCCTGTCCTGTATATATACACTGCACAGTACCACTCCTCCTGTCCTGTATATATACACTGCACAGTACTGCTCCTCCTGTATATATACACTGCACAGTACCACTCCTCCTGTCCTGTATATATACACTGCACAGTACCGCTCCTCCTGTATATATACACTGCACAGTACCACTCCTCCTGTATATATACACTGCACAGTACCGCTCCTCCTGTCCTGTATATATACACACTGCACAGTGCCACTCCTCCTGTCCTGTATATATGCACTGCACAGTACCACTCCTCCTGTCCTGTATATATACACTGCACAGTACCGCTCCTCCTGTATATATACACTGCACAGTACCACTCCTCCTGTATATATACACTGCACAGGACCACTCCTCCTGTCCTGTATATATACACTGCACAGTACCACTCCTCCTGTCCTGTATATATACACCGCACAGTACCGCTCCTCCTGTATATATACACTGCACAGTACCACTCCTCCTGTCCTGTATATATACACTGCACAGTACCACTCCTCCTGTATATATACACTGCACAGTACCACTCCTCCTGTATATATACACTGCACAGCACCACTCCTCCTGTATATATACACTGCACAGTACCACTCCTCCTGTCCTGTATATATACACTGCACAGTACCACTCCTCCTGTATATATACACTGCACAGCACCACTCCTCCTGTATATATACACTGCACAGCACCACTCCTCCTGTCCTGTATATATACACCGCACAGTACCGCTCCTCCTGTATATATACACTGCACAGTACCACTCCTCCTGTATATATACACTGCACAGTACCACTCCTCCTGTATATATACACCGCACAGTACCACTCCTCCTGTATACATACACTGCACAGTACCGCTCCTCCTGTCCTGTATATATACACTGCACAGCACCACTCCTCCTGTCCTGTATATATACACTGCACAGTACCGCTCCTCCTGTCCTATATATATACACTGCACAGCACCTCCTGTATATATACACTGCACAGTACCACTCTTCCTGTATATATATACTGCACAGTACCACTCCTCCTGTATATATACACTGCACAGTACCGCTCCTCCTGTCCTGTATATATACACTGCACAGTACCACTCCTCCTGTCCTGTATATATACACTGCACAGTACCACTCCTCCTGTATATATACACTGCACAGTACTGTCACGATATGGTATGAAATATCATATAAGTTTAGTTTCTCTTGTCAGCCCAGGATGTGGGCTAAGAAACCCCCCTTCTCTCTGGTTCTCTTTCCTTCCCTGTGTTTCTATCTGTCTGTGTAGAAGAGCTTGCCTTGTGGGGGAGTTTTATTGACGAAAGGTATTTACGACCAGTATTTCTTGTGGGGGGAAAGGGCCCAGCTTTAACTAGATTAGAACCTTCCAGAAAATGAAAGTCTTTTGTTCTGTTTTTGGAAGATATTAGGCGAACGATTTAAAATACGAACACCAAAATATATCGTCATAATCACACTCGGAGGATCTACGCATCACTCTAAATACGGGCTCTTAACTCCATCAGGTAAAGAAATAGGGATTACTCGGTGAATATACATCCCAAATAGGACATATTTGATCTCCTTAGAACGCTCACGGTAATCTGAGATGAATGCTGGGTTTGATATGATTCTGATATGTACTGGAACGGAGTTATAGGTATTAGACCAATTTGTATTCAAAGTACTCAGACTGAAGGGTAGGAGGATCTGGAAAAGCCAGCCCTTTCTGTGAGGTCACAGCCTGCAGGTTTTAAGTTGCTGGGAGACTTTCAGGAGGCAGATTTTGAGTCTGACCTGGAGAGCTGTACCTCATGCATTGGGATGTCTGGTTGCCTGTAATGCAATGACCTAAGAACATGTGAGTTATCTTTTCTTCATTTAATCCTTTTATTTTTATAATTACCTTGTACATATTTGCAATTGTCTCATTTGTAACACCTTGGTAAAATATTTTGATAAACACTGCATAAACTTTATGGGTATATTATTTCATGCCAGTTATTTCTCCATGCTCTAAACCGTACCCAGTCTCTGAAGGGAATTACGCTACTGTTTTTTGGGGTGCTCCAGACCCGTTCAATTGGAGCTGGTGGCAGCGACCGTGTGCCGGCTTTTGGGGGGTCACTGTAGCGACTGCGGCTTGATAATTATTGTTCCTGCCTGAGTGGGAGTAGTTATCGCGTTGCTGCAGTGCGCCCAATAGCCAGTACATAGCAGGCAGCCTTTCTGGCGACTAATTACCCCAGGTGCAGTACCTAATCTGACCTGAGAGTAAAGGGGGCGCCAGAGAGCTGCAAGTGTTAAGTGGAACTGTAAGCGGGATAGACACAAATCCCTGCAGTTCATGGTATACTGAAGAGCAGTGGGATACCTAGAATAAGCCCCTGCTGTAAACTAAGAGGTCAATAGCCTCGTGTGTGTTTTTTTCATCACATTGTGGCAGTGGAGGGATAACTAAGATAAGCCCCCTGCACATGTGATAGCCGTCTGTTGGTCTAAAGTCACCCCGATCCGTGACATATTGTAGGCAGCGGCTAAGGGATCTTGACAATTGTTGACAGTCACGGTGTGAATCGTGACATATTGGTGGCAAGGCGGTGGGATATTAGAGCATTAGTGATTTGGTTTGAGCAATCATTCCTCTCACTAAAAACTTGCAGAAAGTTCTTGCGAGAACTCTGCGCAAATAAGTTTGGAGAACGAACTCAGTGTTTATTAGTTGTGAGACAATTGTGTACTGGTAATTATCCCTTCCCTTTTTCTTCGTTTTTCTATCCTATCTTTTATTTGGCAACCATGGTTGTGCTGGGAGAAACCTTTTATAAGAAGCAGTCCAAGGACACTCTTATGGCCTTGTGCATGTCACAGCAGATTGACTGTACAAACAAAACCAAGGCTCAAATGGTCGCTGAACTGGTGCAATGTGAAGCAGACCAAGCCAGGCCACAGAGCCCAGAGGCCGCAGAAGCCGGCACAAGCGAACATGGTGCTGCAGCAGAGGTCCAACCACTGAATACGGGCCCTACTGGCAACCAAGGGGGCGCAGACCTCCTCCTGCAGCTGGCTCTGCAACAAGGCTCCGCAGATGACCTAGAGAGACGTCTGCAGCTGATCCAGGAATACCAGCGAGCCGAGCGCCAAGCCCAGCGAGAACATGCACTGGAGATGCTCCGGCAGGGGGGGACGCCTTCCACCGCCCAGAGCCGTGAGCCCAGCAGCGCTCAGATACCGAAGCCCCGGCCTGACCACTTTCCTGTTATGGAAAAGGATGGGGACTTGGACACGTTTCTGCGGGCCTTTGAGAAAGCCTGCAGACAGTACCAGCTGCCTACACAAGAATGGGCACGATACCTGACACCAGGGCTGAGAGGAAAAGCCCTGGAGGCGTTTGCTGCACTCCCTCAAGAACAAGATGGTGACTATGAGGCCATCAAGCAGGCTCTGATAGCCAAGTACCAGCTTACACCCGAGGTGTACCGTAAAAAGTTTCGGACCCTCCTACGTGGCCCACACGACAGTTACAGTGATGTGGTGCATAGACTGGGGACCCACTTTGACCAGTGGACCCAAGGACTGTCAGTGACCACCTTTGTGCAGCTGCGAGACCTGATGATCAAAGACCAGTTCTTCCGTCTTTGCCCAACTGAAGTGCGACAGTTCGTGATGGACCGAGAACCCAACGATGTGACGAAAGCAGCGCAGATTGCCGATGCCTATGAGGCCAACCGTAGATCGGAAGTGCGGAAGCCAGTCACCACCAGCTGGAGAGGGGGTAAGCCTGCGGCCAACGCCAGTACCCCTGCCAGCCAACACACCAGAGGTCCTGTCCCCGTGGCCAACAGCACCAGACCTACCACCGAACTTCGCCAGTGTTACCACTGCAGGCAGACTGGACACCTCAGTCACCAATGTCAAGCCAGGCAGAAGAACCCCTCATCCCAGGCCCCAGGGCCTAATGCAGCCGTTCTTTTGGTGGGTGGTGTGGCTGGGAGGGTGTGTGACAACGTACAGCCCGTCACTGTGGGAGGTCGTGTTGCTACCGGCCTCAAGGACACCGGGGCTGAACGAACCCTCATCCGACCCGAACTGGCGGCCCCTGAAGAAATCATTCCGGGGAAAACCCTGACTGTCACTGGGATTGGGGGCATCAGCTGTCCCTTACCGATGGCCCGGGTTTTTATTGATTGGGGTGCCGGGAGCGGGGTGAAAGAAGTGGGGCTGTCTGATAATTTGCCCACTGATGTTTTGTTGGGGACTGATTTGGGGAGGTTGTTTGCATACTACGTCCCTGACACCCCTCCCCAATCTGCTAATAAGCGTAACGTTAACCCTGATGATGAGGATAATGATGATGATGGGAAATCGCATGTGTTACCTGACCATGCTTTATCTTGTAGTGATGCATCTGCTAACCATTTTTTCCCTAGGATTGATGGTGAAAATGTTGTACCTGTGCCAACTGTATCTGATAATGATGTTTCTGTAAAAGTTGATGTGTCCATAGGTACAGGAGTGCTCAGCCACGTTGCTCTGCGGAGTGAGACGGCTGAGGAACCCCTAGCAGGGGCAAGTGTCGGTGCTACAAGAAATGGGGAGATACATGGGAACCGTGAGACAGGTGACGCCATGAAATTGACCAGTGCCACCGAGGAAGGTAACTGGCCCATAAGTAGCAATGCTCCTGAGGTAACGGGGGTGGATGGGGAGGTAGAGCCCATAGCAGCATCAGCTGATGGGTCTGTAGAAACCCCCGGGGAGACAGCCTACGTAGCTGCTGTCACCCGCAGTCAGAGTGCCCGGAACGCAGATAACTGTTTGCCTCCCGGACCCTCCTCAGTCATCAGTGTGACTGAACCAGAGGTGGACCCAGTGCAGGTCCCAGAGGGCTCCCGTGGGGAAGGGACCCTGACGTCACTTCTGGCTTCCCCTAGCCAGGAGTTTCAGGCTGCTCTGCACACAGATGCGAGCCTAGAGAGTTTGAGACAACTCGCCGGGACGTCATTCTCTGAAACTGATAAGGAGAAGGTGTTCTGGGAAGGAGGAAGGTTTTACCGGGAGACAGTACCCGGAGAATCACAAAAGGAGTGGTTGAGGGAAAGACAGCTGGTCGTCCCACAGCAATTCCGGGGTGAGTTGTTGCGGATTGCCCATGAGATCCCGCTAGCTGGACACTTGGGGATCAGCAAAACTAAGGCCCGGCTGTCTCAACACTTCTATTGGCCTAAGATGGGGACAGATGTGTCAAACTACTGCCGCTCCTGTATCACCTGTCAAAGAGTGGGGAAGGCGGGGCCTGCTCTTAAGGCTCCCCTGATCCCTTTGCCAGTGATAGAGGAGCCTTTCCAGAGGATTGCGGTGGACATTGTGGGCCCGCTGGCCGTCTCCAGCAGCTCTGGAAAGCGATTTATTCTTACTGTGGTAGACTATGCTACCCGGTACCCAGAGGCAGTAGCTCTGTCGTCAACTAGGGCAGATAAGGTGGCGGATGCCCTGTTGGCCATCTTTTCACGGGTAGGATTTCCCAGGGAAATGCTTACTGATCGAGGGACCCAATTTATGTCTCACCTAATGGAGGCTCTCTGTAAGAAAATGCAGGTGAAGCACCTGGTATCGAGTGCGTATCACCCACAGACCAATGGCTTGTGTGAACGCTTCAATGGTACCCTCAAACAGATGCTACGCATGCTGGTTGAGACACAAGGGCGCGACTGGGAGCGGTACCTCCCACACCTGCTATTTGCTTACCGAGAGGTTCCGCAGGCCTCGACGGGGTTCTCCCCCTTCGAGCTCCTGTACGGCAGGCGAGTCCGGGGACCCCTTGGGTTGGTAAGAGAATCCTGGGAAGAGGAGCCGAACCCTTCGGAAGTGTCCATAGTGGAGTATGTCATGCGCTTCCGTGACAAGATGCAGACCTTGACGCAGTTGGTGCATGACAACATGACGCAGGCTCAGGCTGATCAGAAGCACTGGTATGACCAGAACGCCCGGGAGCGGACCTACCACGTGGGTCAAAAGGTGTGGGTGCTGGTTCCTGTACCAACGGATAAGCTTCAGGCAGCCTGGGAGGGCCCGTACGTCGTCCACCAACAGCTCAACCCGGTCACCTATGTGGTCACGCTTGACCACACTCGGGGTAGGCGAAAGGCCTTTCACGTCAACATGATGAAAGCTCATCACGAACGTGAACCTTTCGTCCTACCGGTCTGCAGCGCACCCGAAGACGGGGAGGAGGACACCCTCCTGGACATGCTGGCCCAAGCCAAGGCCCGTGGGTCCATTGAGGACGTGGAGGTAAGCGCCTCGCTAGATGAACCACAGCGGTTGCAGTTGCAAACCACCCTGGAACCCTTCCGGGTCGTGTTCTCCAACCGGCCTGGAAGAACTGAGTTAGCGGTCCACGAGGTGGACACCGGGAATCACGCCCCACTACGGCGAACACCCTATCGAATCTCTGACCAGGTGCAGCAGATTATGCGCCAGGAGATCGATGAGATGTTACAGCTCGGGGTGATTCGACGGTCAAAGAGCGCGTGGGCCTCACCTGTAGTTCTCGTGCCAAAGAAGGACCGGACCACCCGGTTCTGCGTGGACTACAGGGGGCTCAACGCCATTACAGCCTCTGACGCGCACCCAATGCCGCGCATCGAGGAGCTGCTTGAGAAGTTAGCTGGTGCAAAATACCTGACAATAATGGATCTGAGTCGCGGATACTGGCAGATTCCCCTGAGCCCCGAGGCGCAGGAGAAGTCCGCCTTTATCACACCCTTTGGACTGTACGAGTCCACGGTCATGCCCTTCGGCATGAAGAATGCCCCTGCCACTTTCCAGCGGATGGTAAATCTCCTGCTTCAGGGACTGGAGAAGTACGCTGTGGCGTACTTAGATGACATTGCCATCTTCAGTCCCTCCTGGGATGAACACCTGCAGCATCTCGAGGAGGTGCTCGGGCGAATTCACCGAGCAGGACTGACTATCAAGCCGGGAAAGTGCCAGATGGGCATGAGGGAGGTTCACTACCTGGGGCACCGGGTAGGTGGAAACACCCTAAAGCCAGAGCCTGACAAAGTGGGCGTGATCGTGAACTGGCCCACTCCCAGGAACAAGAAACAGGTGATGTCCTTCCTGGGCACTGCAGGGTACTATAGGCGCTTCGTGCAGCACTATAGTAGCCTGGCAAAACCTTTGACGGACCTCACCAGGAAGAAGCTACCCCACATCGTCAACTGGACAGATGGCTGTGAGGGGGCCTTCCAGGCGTTGAAAACAGCACTGTGCAACGCCCCTGTGTTGAAAGCAGTCGACAGCAGTCGACCGTTCTTGGTACAGACCGACGCCAGCGAGTTTGGCCTTGGTGCTGTGCTCAGCCAGGTTGACTCGGAGGACCAAGAGCACCCCGTGTTGTACCTGAGCCGGAAACTTTTGCCGAGGGAAGTGGCCTACTCCACCATCGAGAAGGAGTGCCTGGCCATAGTCTGGGCTCTGCAGCGCTTGCAGCCCTACTTGTACGGTCGCACCTTCACGGTGGTGACCGACCACAACCCTCTGCGCTGGCTAAGCACCATGTGTGGAACCAATGGCAGGTTGCTACGCTGGAGCCTTGCCCTTCAGCAATTTGACTTCACCGTTAAACACAAAGCGGGCAAAGAGCATGGTAATGCAGATGGACTCTCCCGCCAGGGTGAACCCACGGAGGTGCGCATGGAGGCATACCGAGAGGTTCTGCCGCCGTAGCGCACGCTAAAAGGGGGAGGTGTCACGATATGGTATGAAATATCATATAAGTTTAGTTTCTCTTGTCAGCCCAGGATGTGGGCTAAGAAACCCCCCTTCTCTCTGGTTCTCTTTCCTTCCCTGTGTTTCTATCTGTCTGTGTAGAAGAGCTTGCCTTGTGGGGGAGTTTTATTGACGAAAGGTATTTACGACCAGTATTTCTTGTGGGGGGAAAGGGCCCAGCTTTAACTAGATTAGAACCTTCCAGAAAATGAAAGTCTTTTGTTCTGTTTTTGGAAGATATTAGGCGAACGATTTAAAATACGAACACCAAAATATATCGTCATAATCACACTCGGAGGATCTACGCATCACTCTAAATACGGGCTCTTAACTCCATCAGGTAAAGAAATAGGGATTACTCGGTGAATATACATCCCAAATAGGACATATTTGATCTCCTTAGAACGCTCACGGTAATCTGAGATGAATGCTGGGTTTGATATGATTCTGATATGTACTGGAACGGAGTTATAGGTATTAGACCAATTTGTATTCAAAGTACTCAGACTGAAGGGTAGGAGGATCTGGAAAAGCCAGCCCTTTCTGTGAGGTCACAGCCTGCAGGTTTTAAGTTGCTGGGAGACTTTCAGGAGGCAGATTTTGAGTCTGACCTGGAGAGCTGTACCTCATGCATTGGGATGTCTGGTTGCCTGTAATGCAATGACCTAAGAACATGTGAGTTATCTTTTCTTCATTTAATCCTTTTATTTTTATAATTACCTTGTACATATTTGCAATTGTCTCATTTGTAACACCTTGGTAAAATATTTTGATAAACACTGCATAAACTTTATGGGTATATTATTTCATGCCAGTTATTTCTCCATGCTCTAAACCGTACCCAGTCTCTGAAGGGAATTACGCTACTGTTTTTTGGGGTGCTCCAGACCCGTTCAATTGGAGCTGGTGGCAGCGACCGTGTGCCGGCTTTTGGGGGGTCACTGTAGCGACTGCGGCTTGATAATTATTGTTCCTGCCTGAGTGGGAGTAGTTATCGCGTTGCTGCAGTGCGCCCAATAGCCAGTACATAGCAGGCAGCCTTTCTGGCGACTAATTACCCCAGGTGCAGTACCTAATCTGACCTGAGAGTAAAGGGGGCGCCAGAGAGCTGCAAGTGTTAAGTGGAACTGTAAGCGGGATAGACACAAATCCCTGCAGTTCATGGTATACTGAAGAGCAGTGGGATACCTAGAATAAGCCCCTGCTGTAAACTAAGAGGTCAATAGCCTCGTGTGTGTTTTTTTCATCACATTGTGGCAGTGGAGGGATAACTAAGATAAGCCCCCTGCACATGTGATAGCCGTCTGTTGGTCTAAAGTCACCCCGATCCGTGACATATTGTAGGCAGCGGCTAAGGGATCTTGACAATTGTTGACAGTCACGGTGTGAATCGTGACAAGTACCACTCCTCCTGTCCTGTATATATACACTGCACAGCACCACTCCTCCTGTATATATACACTGCACAGCACCACTCCTCCTGTCCTGTATATATACACTGCACAGTACCACTCCTCCTGTCCTGTATATATACACTGCACAGTACCACTCCTCCTGTCCTGTATATATACACTGCACAGTACCACTCCTCCTGTATATATACACTGCACAGTACCACTCCTCCTGTATCTGTACACTGCACAGTACCGCTCCTCCTGTCCTGTATATATACACCGCACAGCACCACTCCTACTGTCCTGTATATATACACTGCACAGCACCGCTCCTCCTGTCCTGTATATATACACTGCACAGTACCACTCCTCCTGTATATATACGCTGCACAGTACCACTCCTCCTGTATATATACGCTGCACAGTACCACTCCTCCTGTATATATACACTGCACAGTACCACTCCTCCTGTCCTGTATATATACACTGCACAGTACCACTCCTCCTGTATATATACACTGCACAGTACCACTCCTCCTGTATATATACACTGCACAGCACCACTCCTCCTGTATATATACACCGCACAGCACAACTCCTCCTGTCCTGTATATATACACCGCACAGTACCGCTCCTCCTGTATATATACACTGCACAGTACCACTCCTCCTGTATATATACACTGCACAGTACCACTCCTCCTGTATATATACACCGCACAGTACCACTCCTCCTGTATACATACACTACACAGTACCACTCCTCCTGTCCTGTATATATACACTGCACAGCACCGCTCCTCCTGTATATATACACTGCACAGTACCACTCCTCCTGTATATATATACTGCACAGTACCACTCCTCCTGTATATATACACTGCACAGTACCACTCCTCCTGTCCTGTATATATACACTGCACAGTACCACTCCTCCTGTATATATACACTGCACAGTACCACTCCTCCTGTATATATACACTGCACAGTACCGCTCCTCCTGTCCTGTATACACTGCACAGTACAGCTCCTCCTGTCCTGTATATATACACTGCACAGTACCGCTCCTCCTGTCCTGTATATATACACTGCACAGCACCTCCTGTATATATACACTGCACAGTACCACTCCTCCTGTATATATATACTGCACAGTACCACTCCTCCTGTATATATACACTGCACAGTACCGCTCCTCCTGTCCTGTATATATACACTGCACAGTACCACTCCTCCTGTCCTGTATACACTGCACAGTACCACTCCTCCTGTATATATACACTGCACAGTACCACTCCTTGTCCTGTATATATACACTGCACAGCACCACTCCTCCTGTATATATACACTGCACAGCACCACTCCTCCTGTCCTGTATATATACACCACACAGTACCGCTCCTCCTGTATATATACACTGCACAGTACCACTCCTCCTGTCCTGTATGTATACACTGCACAGTACCACTCCTCCTGTCCTGTATATATACACTGCACAGTACCACTCCTCCTGTCCTGTATACACTGCACAGTATCACTCCTCCTGTATATATACACTGCACTGTACCACTCCTCCTGTCCTGTATATATACACTGCACAGTACCACTCCTCCTGTCCTGTATATATACACTGCACAGTACCACTCCTCCTGTCCTGTATACATACACTACACAGTACCACTCCTCCTGTCCTGTATATATACACTGCACAGTACCACTCCTCCTGTATATATACACTGCACAGTACCACTCCTCCTGTATATATACACTGCGCAGTACCCCTCCTCCTGTATATATACACTGCACAGTACCCCTCCTCCTGGCCTGTATATATACACTGCACAGTACCACTCCTCCCGTATATATACACTGCACAGTACCCCTCCTCCTGGCCTGTATATATACACTGCACAGCACCGCTCCTCCTGTCCTGTATATATACACTGCACAGTACCACTCCTCCTGTATATATACACTGCACAGTACCACTCCTCCTGTCCTGTATATATACACTGCACAGTACCACTCCTCCTGTCCTGTATATATACACTGCACAGTACCACTCCTCCTGTCCTGTATATATACACTGCACAGTACCACTCCTCCTGTATATATACACTGCACAGCACCACTCCTCCTGTATATATACACTGCACAGTACCACTCCTCCTGTCATGTATATATACACTGCACAGTACCACTCCTCCTGTATATATACACTGCACAGCACCACTCCTCCTGCATATATACACTGCACAGCACCACTCCTCCTGTCCTGTATATATACACCGCACAGTACCACTCCTCCTGTATATATATACTGCACAGTACCACTCCTCCTGTATATATACACTGCACAGTACCGCTCCTCCTGTCCTGTATATATACACTGCACAGCACCACTCCTCCTGTCCTGTATATATACACTGCACAGTACCGCTCCTCCTGTCCTGTATATACACACTGCACAGCACCTCCTGTATATATACACTGCACAGTACCACTCCTCCTGTATATATATACTGCACAGTACCACTCCTCCTGTATATATACACTGCACAGTACCGCTCCTCCTGTCCTGTATATATACACTGCACAGTACCACTCCTCCTGTCCTGTATATATACACACTGCACAGTACCACTCCTCCTGTATATATACACTGAACAGTACCACTCCTCCTGTCCTGTATATATACACTGCACAGCACCACTCCTCCTGTATATATACACTGCACAGCACTACTCCTCCTGTCCTGTATATATACACCGCACAGTACCGCTCCTCCTGTATATATACACTGCACAGTACCACTCCTCCTGTATATATACACTGCACAGCACCACTCCTCCTGTCCTGTATATATACACTGCACAGTACCACTCCTCCTGGCCTGTATATATACACTGCACTGTACCACTCCTCCTGTCCTGTATATCCACACTGCACAGTACCACTCCTCCTGTCCTGTATATATACACTGCACAGTACCACTCCTCCTGTCCTGTATATATACACTGCACAGTACCACCTCCTGTCCTGTATATATACACTGCACAGTACCCCTCCTCCTGTATATATACACTGCACAGTACCACTCATCCTGTATATATACACTGCACAGTACCCCTCCTCCTGTATATATATACTGCACAGTACCGCTCCTCCTGTATATATACACTGCACAGTACCACTCCTCCTGTATATATACACTGCACAGTACCCCTCCTCCTGTATATATACACTGCACAGTACCCCTCCTCCTGTATATATATATATACACTGCACAGTACCACTGCTCCTGTATATATACACTGCACAGTACCGCTCCTCCTGTATATATACACTGCACAGTACCACTCCTCCTGTCCTGTATATATACACCGCACTGTACCACTCCTCCTGTATATGTACACTGCACAGTACCACTCCTCCTGTATACACTGCACAGTACCACTCCTCCTGTATATATATACTGCACAGTACCGCTCCTCCTGTCCTGTATATATACACTGCACAGTACCGCTCCTCCTGTCCTGTATATATACACTGCACAGCACCGCTCCTCCTGTCCTGTATATATACACTGCACAGTACCACTCCTCCTGTATATATACACTGCACAGTACCACTCCTCCTGTCCTGTATATATACTCTGCACAGTACCGCTCCTCCTGTCCTGTATATATACACTGCACAGTACCACTCCTACTGTCCTGTATATATACACTGCACAGTACCACTCCTCCTGTATATATACACTGCACAGTACCACTCCTCCTGTATATATACACTGCACAGTACCACTCCTCCTGTCCTGTATATATACACTGCACAGTACCACTCCTCCTGTCCTGTATATATACACTGCACAGTACCACTCCTCCTGTATATATACACTGCACAGTACCACTCATCCTGTCCTGTATATATACACTGCACAGCACCGCTCCTCCTGTCCTGTATATATACACTACACAGTACCACTCCTCCTGTCCTGTATATATACACTGCACAGTACCGCTCCTCCTGTCCTGTATATATACACTGCACAGCACCGCTCCTCCTGTCCTGTATATATACACTGCACAGTACCTCTCCCCTGTATATATACACTGCACAGTACCCCTCCTCCTGGCCTGTATATATACACTGCACAGTACCACTCCTCCTGTCCTGTATATATACACTGCACAGTACCCCTCCTCCTGTCCTGTATATATACACTGCACAGTACCCCTCCTCCTGTATATATACACTGCACAGTACCCCTCCTCCTGGCCTGTATATATACACTGCACAGTACCGCTCCTCCTGTCCTGTATATATACACTGCACAGTACCACTCCTTCTGTCCTGTATATATACACTGCACAGTACCGCTCCTCCTGTCCTGTATATATACACTGCACAGTACCACTCCTCCTGTATATATACACTGCACAGTACCACTCCTCCTGTATATATACACTGCACAGTACCACTCCTCCTGTATATATACAATGCATAGTACCTCTCCTCCTGTCCTGTATATATATACTGCACAGTACCCCTCCTCCTGGCCTGTATATATACACTGCACAGTACCCCTCCTCCTGTATATATACACTGCACAGTACCCCTCCTCCTGTATATATACACTGCACAGTACCCCTCCTCCTGGCCTGTATATATACACTGCACAGTACCGCTCCTCCTGTCCTGTATATATACAGTGCACAGTACCGCTCCTCCTGTCCTGTATATATACACTGCACAGTACCGCTCCTCCTGTCCTGTATATATACACTGCACAGTACCACTCCTCCTGTATATATACACTGCACAGTACCACTCCTCCTGTATATATACACTGCACAGTACCCCTCCTCCTGTCCTGTATATATACTGCACAGTACCCCTCCTCCTGGCCTGTATATATACACTGCACAGTACCACTCCTCCTGTATATATACACTGCACAGTACCCCTCCTCCTGTATATATACACTGCACAGTACCACTCCTCCTGTCCTGTATATATACACTGCACAGTACCACTCCTCCTGTCCTGTATATATACACTGCACAGTACCACTCCTCCTGTCCTGTATATATACACTGCACAGTACCACTCCTCCTGTATATATACACTGCACAGTACCACTCCTCCTGTATATATACACTGCACAGTACCACTCCTCCTGTCCTGTATATATACACTGCACAGTACCGCTCCTCCTGTCCTGTATATATACACTGCACAGCACCGCTCCTCCTGTCCTGTATATATACACTGCACAGTACCTCTCCCCTGTATATATACACTGCACAGTACCACTCCTCCTGTATATATACACTGCGCAGTACCCCTCCTCCTGTATATATACACTGCACAGTACCCCTCCTCCTGGCCTGTATATATACACTGCACAGTACCACTCCTCCTGTCCTGTATATATACACTGCACAGTACCCCTCCTCCTGTCCTGTATATATACACTGCACAGTACCCCTCCTCCTGTATATATACACTGCACAGTACCCCTCCTCCTGGCCTGTATATATACACTGCACAGTACCGCTCCTCCTGTCCTGTATATATACACTGCACAGTACCACTCCTTCTGTCCTGTATATATACACTGCACAGTACCGCTCCTCCTGTCCTGTATATATACACTGCACAGTACCACTCCTCCTGTATATATACACTGCACAGTACCACTCCTCCTGTATATATACACTGCACAGTACCACTCCTCCTGTATATATACAATGCATAGTACCTCTCCTCCTGTCCTGTATATATATACTGCACAGTACCCCTCCTCCTGGCCTGTATATATACACTGCACAGTACCCCTCCTCCTGTATATATACACTGCACAGTACCCCTCCTCCTGTATATATACACTGCACAGTACCCCTCCTCCTGGCCTGTATATATACACTGCACAGTACCGCTCCTCCTGTCCTGTATATATACAGTGCACAGTACCGCTCCTCCTGTCCTGTATATATACACTGCACAGTACCGCTCCTCCTGTCCTGTATATATACACTGCACAGTACCACTCCTCCTGTATATATACACTGCACAGTACCACTCCTCCTGTATATATACACTGCACAGTACCCCTCCTCCTGTCCTGTATATATACTGCACAGTACCCCTCCTCCTGGCCTGTATATATACACTGCACAGTACCACTCCTCCTGTATATATACACTGCACAGTACCCCTCCTCCTGTATATATACACTGCACAGTACCACTCCTCCTGTCCTGTATATATACACTGCACAGTACCACTCCTCCTGTCCTGTATATATACACTGCACAGTACCGCTCCTCCTGTCCTGTATATGTACACTGCACAGTACCACTCCTCCTGTCCTGTATATATACACTGCACAGTACCCCTCCTGGCCTGTATATATTTACTGCACAGTACCGCTCCTCCTGTCCTGTATATATATACACTGCACAGTACCGCTCCTCCTGTCCTGTATATATACACTGCACAGTACCACTCCTCCTGTATATATACACTGCACAGTACCACTCCTCCTGTATATATACACTGCACAGTACCCCTCCTCCTGTCCTGTATATATACTGCACAGTACCCCTCCTCCTGGCCTTTATATATACACTGCACAGTACCACTCCTCCTGTATATATACACTGCACAGTACCCCTCCTCCTGTATATATACACAATGCATAGTACCTCTCCTCCTGTATATATATACACTGCACACTATCACTCCTCCTGTATATACACTGCACAGTACCGCTCCTCCTGTCCTGTATATATACTGCACAGTACCCCTCCTCCTGTCCTGTATATATACTGCACAGTACCCCTCCTCCTGGCCTTTATATATACACTGCACAGTACCACTCCTCCTGTATATATACACTGCACAGTACCCCTCCTCCTGTATATATATACACTGCACACTATCACTCCTCCTGTATATACACTGCACAGTACCGCTCCTCCTGTATATATACACTGCACAGTACCGCTCCTCCTGTATATATACACTGCACAGTACCACTCCTCCTGTATATATACACTGCACAGTACCACTCCTCCTGTATATATACACTGCACAGTACCCCTCCTCCTGTCCTGTATATATACTGCACAGTACCCCTCCTCCTGGCCTTTATATATACACTGCACAGTACCACTCCTCCTGTATATATACACTGCACAGTACCCCTCCTCCTGTATATATACACAATGCATAGTAACTCTCCTCCTGTATATATATACACTGCACACTATCACTCCTCCTGTATATACACTGCACAGTACCGCTCCTCCTGTCCTGTATATATACTGCACAGTACCTCTCCTCCTGTCCTGTATATATACTGCACAGTACCCCTCCTCCTGGCCTTTATATATACACTGCACAGTACCACTCCTCCTGTATATATACACTGCACAGTACCCCTCCTCCTGTATATATATACACTGCACACTATCACTCCTCCTGTATATACACTGCACAGTACCGCTCCTCCTGTCCTGTATATATACACTGCACAGTACCGCTCCTCCTGTATATATACACTGCACAGTACCACTCCTCCTGTCCTGTATATATACACTGCACAGTACCACTCCTCCTGTCCTGTATATATACACTGCACAGTACCCCTCCTCCTGGCCTTTATATATACACTGCACAGTACCACTCCTCCTGTATATATACACTGCACAGTACCCCTCCTCCTGTATATATATACACTGCACACTATCACTCCTCCTGTATATACACTGCACAGTACCGCTCCTCCTGTCCTGTATATATACACTGCACAGTACCGCTCCTCCTGTATATATACACTGCACAGTACCACTCCTCCTGTATATATACACCGCACAGTACCTCTCCTCTGTATATATACACTGCACAGTACCTCTCCTCCTGTATATATACACTGCACAGTACCTCTCCTCCTGTATATATACACTGCACAGTACCTCTCCTCTTGTATATATACACTGCACAGTACCCCTCCTCCTGTATATGTACACTGCACAGTACCACTCCTCCTGTATATATACACTGCACAGTACCACTCCTCCTGTCCTGTATATATACACTGCACAGTACCGCTCCTCCTGTATATATACACTGCACAGTACCCCTCCTCCTGTATATATACACTGCACAGTACCACTCCTCCTGTATATATACACTGCACAGTACCCCTCCTCCTGTATATATACACTGCACAGTACCACTCCTCCTGTATATATACACTGCACAGTACTGCTCCTCCTGTATATATACACTGCACAGTACCACTCCTCCTGTCCTGTATATATACACTGCACAGTACCCCTCCTCCTGTATATATACACTGCACAGTACCACTTTTCTGGCCATTAACCCTTCGCCTTGCTCCTTCACTCTCCCTACGCTGGCGGTGCGGGGCAGGTGGCGGGGCGCTGTGGTCGGGTACAGAGGGCGCCCCCTCGCACCTTGGTCAGCAGTCACATTCCTGCACCGCCGTCAGCAGAACGTTTATCTCCAGGTGAAAGGAGGCGATGACTTATTAAACCTGAGCAAACACAGGGGTGTGAGAATCCGCAGCCAACCGCCAGGCCGCCTCGGACCGGCCCCCCGATTGTGAGAGTCGTGACCGGAGCCTGGGAGAGACCGCCAGCATCCAGCGCAAGACCCCATGACCGTACCCGTGAGTGCCAGCTTTCAGGGCAGGAGCCGAGATGCCAGCATTGTGGATAGCGCCATGCAGTCCTGATCGGTGGAGGCCGCGGTGCCCCCGGAGCAGGGGCCATCGCTACAGTTACCACCATTACGTAAGAGGCGGGGCCACCCGGACCACCATTACGTAAGAGGCGGGGCCGCCCGGACCACCACTATGTAAGAGGCAGGGCCGCCCGGACCACCACTATGTAAGAGGCAGGGCCGCCCGGACCACCACTATGTAAGAGGCAGGGCCGCCCGGACCACCACTATGTAAGAGGCAGGGGCCACCCGGACCACCACTATGTAAGTGGGGGGGCCACCCGGACCACCACTATGTAAGAGGCAGGGGCCGCCCAGACCACCACTATGTAAGAGGCGGGGCCGCCCGGACCACCAGTAAGAGGCGGGGGCTGCGCACCGGTTACCGGGTAAGACACTGATGAGGATTTGGGGCAGAAAGTTGCAGAACAGATTTACATGGGACTGCACGGGCCCCAGTGCATGCAAGAGGACCCTACACCCAGACTGGGGCTTCAGGGGTTAAGTGCGGACCCCAAAACACAATGAGAGTGAATGGAGCGCTTTTGGTTGTCATGACAATGAATGCGAGGAGCCAGAGCGACTAGACGGAGATGCACAGCCCCCATTATCCCTCACATTCCGGGGGCCACATGACCGGCAGAGGGGCCGCAGCCACCGACAATCCTCTGCTGCACCCATTACCCTCATCCTGAGCCTCCTGGTGCACGAGCAGCTGCGTCGGCCGCGCTCCTGTATCAGTCCTGTCATCCCCCCGGGGCGCAGGACACGGCTGCGGAGGGGGGATGGGAAAGAAGAAGTGACGAGAAGAAGAGGAAAACCCCAAACTTCCCCTAACACAGAACATACAGACTGGGGGGGGCCCGAGCCACGACGGACTGGGGGGGCAGCACTGAGCAGTGCCAGACTAAGGGGGCGGGGGGGGACGGGACACAGCGCAGAGCCGTGCCAGATCAGGATGGGGGGGACAGCACAGAGCAGTGCCAGACAGGGGAATGGGGGGGGGGGAGGGGTGTTGGCAGTACAGAGCCGTGCCAGACTGGGGGGGGGCAGGTTTGCGGTCAGTATAGAAAGGGAAGGGGGGGGGGGTCGGTGATTACATCCGGACACAGGTTGGGGGTGATGGTGAGCGACCCAGAATATGTACACAGCAAACAAGGACTGGTGGGACCCTCAGTACCCGGGGAGGTGAACATATGGCGGGAGCCGTCACCTGTACATTCACAGCGGGGTCTGGTGCATAGCACATGGCAGATCCTGGAGGACCCCGCTAACTGGGCACCAGGGAGACATTGGGGGGTCTATAACGCAGCAATCCGACATCAGAACAAGGTGGGGGGCACAGAAGACTCACCTTCCTCCTCACACCACCCTCACCTTCCTCCTCCACACCTTCCTGCTCACCACCACCCTCACCTTCCTCCTAACACCACCCTCACACCACCACCACCCTCACCTTCCTCCTAACACCACCCTCACCTTCCTCCTCCACACCTTCCTGCTCACCACCACCCTCACCTTCCACCTAACACCACCCTCACCTTCCTGCTCACCACCACCCTCACCTTCCTCCTCACCACCACCCTCACCTTCCTGCTCACCACCACCCTCACCTTCCTGCTCACCACCACCCTCACCTTCCTGCTCACCACCACCCTCACCTTCCTGCTCACCACCACCCTCACCTTCCTCCTAACACCACCACCACCCTCACCTTCCTGCTCACCACCACCCTCACCTTCCTCCTCACACCACCACCACCCTCACCTTCCTCCTCACACCACCCTCACCTTCCTCCTCACACCACCCTCACCTTCCTCCTCCACACCTTCCTGCTCACCACCACCCTCACCTTCCTCCTAACACCACCGTCACCTTCCTTCTCACCACCACCCTCACCTTCCTCCTCACACCACCCTCACCTTCCTCCTCACACCACCCTCACCTTCCTCCTCACACCACCCTCACCTTCCTCCTCCACACCTTCCTGCTCACCACCACCCTCACCTTCCTCACACCACCACCACCACCCTCACCTTCCTCCTCACCACCACCCTCACCTTCCTCCTCACCACCACCCTCACCTTCCTCCTCACCACCACCACCACCCTCACCTTCCTCACACCACCCTCACCTTCCTCCTCCACACCTTCCTGCTCACCACCACCACCACCCTCACCTTCCTCCTCACACCACCCTCACATTCCCCCTCACCACCACCCTCACCTTCCTCCTCACCACCACCCTCACCTTCCTCCTCACCACCACCCTCACCTTCCTCCTCACACCACCCTCACCTTCCTCCTCCACACCACCACCACCCTCACCTTCCTCCTCACCACCACCCTCACCTTCCTCCTCACCACCACCCTCACCTTCCTCCTCCACACCTTCCTCACCACCACCACCACCCTCACCTTCCTCACACCACCCTCACCTTCCTCCTCCTCACCTTCCTCCTCCACACCTTCCTCACCACCACCACCCTCACCTTCCTCACACCACCACCACCCTCACCTTCCTCACACCACCCTCACCTTCCTCCTCACCACCACCCTCACCTTCCTCCTCACACCACCCTCACCTTCCTCCTCCACACCACCACCACCCTCACCTTCCTCCTCACCACCACCACCACCCTCACCACCACCCTCACCTTCCTCCTCACCACCACCCTCACCTTCCTCCTCACCACCACCCTCACCTTCCTCCTCACCACCACCCTCACCTTCCTCCTCACCACCACCCTCACCTTCCTCCTCACCACCACCCTCACCTTCCTCCTCCACACCTTCCGCACACCACCACCACCCTCACCTTCCTCACACCACCACCACCACCCTCACCTTCCTCACACCACCACCACCCTCACCTTCCTCACACCACCACCACCCTCACCTTCCTTCTAACCACCACCCTCACCTTCCTCCTCACCACCACCCTCACCTTCCTCCTCACCACCACCCTCACCTTCCTCCAACACCACCACCCTCACCTTCCTCCTCACCACCACCCTCACCTTCCTCCTCCACACCTTCCTCACCACCACCACCCTCACCTTCCTCACACCACCCTCACCTTCCTCACACCACCCTCACCTTCCTCCTCCTCACCCTCACCTTCCTCCTCCCCACCACCCTCACCTTCCTCCTCCCCACCACCCTCACCTTCCTCCTCCACACCTTCCTCACCACCACCACCACCATCCTCACCTTCCTCACACCACCACCACCCTCACCTTCCTCCTCCTCACCCTCACCTTCCTCCTCACCTGCTGCAGCTCCTTCTCCAGCTCCACGGCTCTGCTGACGATGGGGCCCCGCACCGCGTACTCCACCTTCCTGATGGCGGGGTTCATGGTCTCCAGGCACAGGACCCTCCCGGCCGCCCCGTTCTCCGACATCCTGAGCGCGCGGTTCCGGTCCGGTTCTGCCAGCTGCGATCCGGAGTGAGACCTGAGGGGAGACAGGAGCGGAGAGCTGAGAACCCGAGCCCCGGAGCCGAGCCGGAGCCGCAGCATGACAACCGGGAGCCGGGGAGAAAGTTGTCAGAGGACGGAGACACTCCGAGAAGTGAGGAAGACACGGAAGAGGCGAGGGGAGGGCCGAGCGCCAGCTCACCGCTCCACGTGTGCGATCCTGCACAGCCGGCCGGCAGCTACAGAGCGCAGCACTGCCGGGGCCGGCTATATACGGGAGGGGCCCGGGAGGAGCCAGGACCCGGGAGGAGACGAGCCGCCACCTGTACCCAGGACACGGGAGGGGACGAGCCGCCACCTGTACCCAGGACACGGGAGGGGACGAGCCGCCACCTGTACCCAGGACACGGGAGGGGACGAGCCGCCACCTGTACCCAGGACACGGGAGGGGACGAGCCGCCACCTGTACCCAGGACACGGGAGGAGACGAGCCGCCACCTGTACCCAGGACACGGGAGGAGACGAGCCGCCACCTGTACCCAGGACACGGGAGGGGACGAGCCGCCACCTGTACCCAGGACACGGGAGGGGATGAGCCGCCACCTGTACCCAGGACACGGGAGGGGACGAGCCGCCACCTGTACCCAGGACACGGGAGGAGACGAGCCGCCACCTGTACCCAGGACACGGGAGGGGACGAGCCGCCACCTGTACCCAGGACACGGGAGGGGACGAGCCGCCACCTGTACCCAGGACACGGGAGGGGACGAGCCGCCACCTGTACCCAGGACACGGGAGGGGACGAGCCGCCACCTGTACCCGGGACACGGGAGGAGAGGAGCCGCCACCTGTACCCGGGACACGGGAGGGGACGAGCCGCCACCTGTACCCAGGACACGGGAGGAGACGAGCCGCCACCTGTACCCAGGACACGGGAGGGGACGAGCCGCCACCTGTACCCAGGACACGGGAGGAGAGGAGCCGCCACCTGTACCCAGGACACGGGAGGAGACGAGCCGCCACCTGTACCCAGGACACGGGAGGAGAGGAGCCGCCACCTGTACCCAGGACACGGGAGGGGACGAGCCGCCACCTGTACCCAGGACACGGGAGGAGACGAGCCGCCACCTGTACCCAGGACACGGGAGGAGACGAGCCGCCACCTGTACCCAGGACACGGGAGGAGAGGAGCCGCCACCTGTACCCAGGACACGGGAGGGGACGAGCCGCCACCTGTACCCAGGACACGGGAGGAGACGAGCCGCCACCTGTACCCAGGACACGGGAGGAGACGAGCCGCCACCTGTACCCAGGACACGGGAGGAGAGGAGCCGCCACCTGTACCCAGGACACGGGAGGGGACGAGCCGCCACCTGTACCCAGGACACGGGAGGAGACGAGCCGCCACCTGTACCCAGGACACGGGAGGGGACGAGCCGCCACCTGTACCCAGGACACGGGAGGAGACGAGCCGCCACCTGTACCCAGGACACGGGAGGAGACGAGCCGCCACCTGTACCCAGGACACGGGAGGAGAGGAGCCGCCACCTGTACCCAGGACACGGGAGGGGACGAGCCGCCACCTGTACCCAGGACACGGGAGGAGACGAGCCGCCACCTGTACCCAGGACACGGGAGGGGACGAGCCGCCACCTGTACCCAGGACACGGGAGGAGACGAGCCGCCACCTGTACCCAGGACACGGGAGGAGACGAGCCGCCACCTGTACCCAGGACACGGGAGGAGAGGAGCCGCCACCTGTACCCAGGACACGGGAGGTGACGAGCCGCCACCTGTACCCAGGACACGGGAGGAGACGAGCCAACACCTGTACCCAGGACACGGGAGGGGACGAGCCGCCACCTGTACCCAGGACACGGGAGGGGACGAGCCGCCACCTGTACCCAGGACACGGGAGGGGACGAGCCAACACCTGTACCCAGGACACGGGAGGAGAGGAGCCAACACCTGTACCCAGGACACGGGAGGGGACGAGCCGCCACCTGTACCCAGGACACGGGAGGAGACGAGCCGCCACCTGTACCCAGGACACGGGAGGGGACGAGCCGCCACCTGTACCCAGGACACGGGAGGAGAGGAGCCGCCACCTGTACCCAGGACACGAGAGGGGACGAGCCGCCACCTGTACCCAGGACACGGGAGGAGACGAGCCAACACCTGTACCCAGGACACGGGAGGAGAGGAGCCAACACCTGTACCCAGGACACGGGAGGGGACGAGCCGCCACCTGTACCAAGGACACGGGAGGAGACGAGCCAACACCTGTACCCAGGACACGGGAAGGGACGAGCCGCCACCTGTACCCAGGACACGGGAGGAGACGAGCCGCCACCTGTACCCAGGACACGGGAGGAGACGAGCCGCCACCTGTACCCAGGACACGGGACGAGAGGAGCCGCCACCTGTACCCAGGACACGGGAGGAGACGAGCCACCACCTGTACCCAGGACACGGGAGGAGAGGAGCCGCCACCTGTACCCAGGGCCAGGACACGGGGGGAGACGAGCCGCCACCTGTACCCAGGGCCAGGACACGGGGGGAGAGGAGCCGCCACCTGTACCCAGGGCCAGGACACGGGGGGAGAGGAGCCGCCACCTGTACCCAGGGCCAGGACACGGGGGAGAGGAGCCGCCACCCGTACCCAGGACACGGGAGGAGACGAGCCGCCACCTGTACCCAGGACACGGGAGGGGACGAGCCGCCACCTCTACCCAGGACACGGGAGGGGACGAGCCACCACCTGTACCCAGGACACGGGAGGAGACGGGAGGAGACGAGCCGCCACCTATACCCAGGACACGGGAGGAGAGGAGCCGCCACCTGTACCCAGGACACGGGAGGAGACGAGCCGCCACCTGTACCCAGGACACGGGAGGAGACGAGCCACCACCTGTACCCAGGACACGGAAGGGGACGAGCTGCCACCTCTACCCAGGACACGGGAGGGGGCAAGCCGCCACCTTTACCCAGGACCCGGGAGGAGATGAGCTGCCACCTGTACCCAGGACTCGGGAGGAGACAAGCCGCCACCTGTACCCAGGACCCGGGAGGGGACGAGCCGCCACCTGTACCCAGGACACGGGAGGAGACGAGCCACCACCTGTACCCAGGACACGGGAGGAGAGGAGCCGCCACCTGTACCCAGGGCCAGGACACGGGAGGAGACGAGCCGCCACCTGTACCCAGGGCCAGGACACGGGGGGAGACGAGCCGCCACCTGTACCCAGGGCCAGGACACGGGAGGAGACGAGCCGCCACCTGTACCCAGGGCCAGGACACGGGGGGAGACGAGCCGCCACCTGTACCCAGGGCCAGGACACGGGAGGAGACGAGCCGCCACCTGTACCCAGGGCCAGGACACGGGGGAGACGAGCCGCCACCTGTACCCAGGGCCAGGACACGGGGGGGAGACGAGCCGCCACCTGTACCCAGGGCCAGGACACGGGGGGAGAGGAGCCGCCACCTGTACCCAGGACACAGGAGGATACGAGCCGCCACCTGTACCCAGGACACGGGAGGGGACGAGCCGCCACCTGTGCCCAGGGCCAGGACACAGGAGGAGACGAGCCGCCACCTGTACCCAGGGCACACCCAGTAGTATAGAAGAAACCGGAGTGGCAACACCGAGACCAGGGAACTTAACAATTCAAGTTACTCTCCTCACACCTTCCCCTTGACCGTTGCATGATGGCGTGAAGGACAACAGTTGTGAACTATGTCAGGAAGATATGAATTATTTTTCCATTATACTGTGGGACCAAGTCCTCCTTGCAGCCCTCGCACTACTGCAGCCCCCTCTTTCTCCCTCTTTGTGAATTTCTACTACTCCCTTCTTTCAACCAAATGGTCATTCTGGAATGTGAGTTTTATGGCCAGCTAGCAGAGCTAAGTGTGTTTTCCCGCCAAGAATCTCTTTGTTTCCGAAGCAGAATAGTCAAAGTCAAATTTATTAACACAGTATTCCTAGAAAAAGGAAAATTATATTTCCAGGATCTGGGCAATTAGGGCTATGCATGGCAGCGTTTTGCGGCATTTAGGGCCGTCGGAAACCTGGGAAATGGATTTCTGCCCACCAGCATTTCACAGACATACCGTGTTTGGACTCTAAAGAACGGATAAAATCCCAGGTGAAAAAATAATTAAAATATCGTTGACCTGTGAAATTCCAGGCCAAAGATATGGAAAAAGGAGTTTTTTATAACTTTCCAAAATAGGTGTACCACTCAGAAACAGCCCACATGTGAGGGCAGCAAGGTGGGAGTCCCTAAGTTTATGGACAAACCATAAAACCACTCAAAGAAACACAGCACAGTGATCCGCACTGCTGTCGCACCTATGACACAGTGTTCAATGTGCAAAAGCGCTGTACGCATGTACACCTGGACTCTCTGGTGCTCACCCAGAAGAAACAACACTAGTAGTCCCTGAGTGAGAGAAAAGAAGGGTGGCACTCACCAGTCTGTAAAATCCAAAGTTTATTGCAAATCCTTAAAACATCTGCAGCAGGGAAGAGGAAGGTGGAGCATGAGGACGACGGTCATTTCGCGCCACTGCGCTTCTACGGGTCCTTCAACCATAAAATAGGAATGCTCATTTTGGCATGCATTCAGAGCCATCTGTGAACACCATGCTGTGGTACTGAATCAGTTCTCTGGGAACTCTCCTCCCCTTTATCGACACGTCATACCCGTGACTGATATTTAGTAAGTTTTGTACTTTTATCCCTTTTATTTTATAAATGTTGGTTCATTTTTGTATTTTGTCTCTTGTTTTGTAATATCTTTTGTAAACACTGCCATTTTTTTTCTGGAGTAAACTTTACTAGCTTTGTTTTTCTTGCTCTATGAACAATCCGACACATAATCTGCGCAAATTCACGCCACCTGGGGTTGGTTTCTGACCCAATATAGGCTTGGTAACAGACTGGCTTATATATATCAAGGAACTGGTGGCAGCATACCGTTCTGGTGTTATTGGGAGATCCTGCCAGTGACGGACGGAGGTTTATATGTGTACTCTGGGACTGGGGATATATATACCATCCTCACTGCAGAGTGCCCCAATAACCAGCACATGACAGGGTAGCCTCTCTGGTGACTACTTATCCTAGGTGCAGTTCCCTAACTCACCTAAGGGTAAGGGGAGCGCCAGAGAGCTGCAAGTGCATGATTAAAAGTGAAGAGTTTTCATGACAAATTGGTGGCAGAGTGGTGGGGTCATAGAGCATTAGTGATCTGGTTTGAGCAATCATTCCTCTCACTAAAACTTGAACGGTTCTTGCAAGGACCCTGCGCAAAAAGGTTTGAAGATCGAACTCAGTGTTTATTAGATCTGAGACTATACTGTATGTGTAGCAGCTACACCCTACCCCTCTTTGTTATTCTGTCCTATCTTTTATTTCGCAATTATGGCTACAACGGGAGAGTCCTGGTATAACCAGCAGAAAAAGGAGACTCTTGCTGGAATATGTACGACCAAAGGCATTGACCCCCTTGGCAAAAAACAGAACAAATAATCGCTGAACTGGTGCAATATGAAGTAGAGCCAACCCGTCTCCAGAGCTCAGCGGAGCTGGGTCAGCCAAAGTATGGATATTACTGCTCCAGGGGTCCCACCTGTAGATGCAAGCTGCATCAGCGACCAGGGCAGCGTTGACCCCCTATCTGCAAATAGCTCTACAACTATGCCCCGCAATGGCTGAGGCTAATTCAGCAACACCAGGAGCGAGCTGAACAGGAGGCTGTTGAGTGGCAGGCCCAAGCCCAGCGAGAGGCCGAGAGAGAGAGGCTGAGCCAAGCGGCAGGCCCAAGCTCAACGAGATCATGAGCTGCAGATGGCCCGACTCGGGATAGCGCCGTCTAACCCACGGAGCTGAGTCCAATAATGCATCAACCTTTAAACCCCCGGCCAGAGCACTTTCCAGTGATGGAAAAGGACGGGGACTTGGACATCTTTCTGCGGGGGTTTGAAAAAGCCTGCAGACAGTACCAGCTGGTGAGGACAAATGGGCCTGATGTTTAAATCCAGGGCTCAGAGGAAAATCTCTGGAGGCCTTTGCTTCTCTCCCTCGAGACCAAGATGGAGACCATGAGGCCATCAAGGAGGCCCTGATAAAAAAAAGTACCAGCTGACTCCGGAGGTTTACCCTAAAAAGTTCTGGAACCTCCAACGTGGACCACACGACAACTACAGCGATGTGGCGCATGGGCTCAGAACCGACTTTGAGCAGTGTGTCCAAGGACTGTCAGTGACCATCTTTGAGAAGCTAAACGAACTGATGGTGAAAGACCAGTGCGACAGTTCGTAATGTACCGGGAGCTAAAAAAGGCGGATAAAGCAGCGCAGATTGCCGACACATACGAGGCCAATCATAAACCGGAGGTGCGGAAGCCAGTCATCGCCAGCTGGAAAGGGGGTAAGCCATCGACCACCATCCCTGCCCCTGCCAGCCGAACCTCCAGAGGCCTTGTTCCCTTTGCCAACGCAAGGCCTACATCTGATCCACGCAAGTGTTATTTCTGCAGTCAGACTGGACACCTCAGCGCCACTTGTCCGGAGAAGCAGAAGAAGAGTCCCCATCCAAGGCCCCAGGGCCTAATGCAGTAGTTCTTTTTGTGAATAGCACGGTTGGGAGAGCCTGTGAAAATTTGCAGACTGTCACCATGGGGGACACTGTCACTGTAGGCCTCAAGGACACCGGGGCCCAACGAACCCTCATCCGACCCCAACCGGTGACCCCTAAAGAGATTATCCCAGGGAAAACAATGACTATCACTGGGATTGGGGGCGTCCGCTGTCCCTTACAGATGGCCCGGGTTTTTATAGATTGGGATGCCAGGAGTCGGGTGGAGGAAGTGGGGGTGTCCGAAAACCTACCCACAAACGTCTTTTTGGGATCTGATTTGGGGAGGATGTTTGCTTATGTCCCCGAAAAACCATCCCCGATCTGATACTGATGGTAATGTTAATGCTAGTGATGTGAATGTCAATGCTTTACCTGATAATGATGTATCTGGAGGTACAGGAGAACTCGGCCATGTCACGGCCATGTGATATCGTTGAGGGCCCCCTAACAAAAGCAAGCGTCCATGCTAAGGGGGATGGGGAGAGACATGGGGACCCTGAACCAGGTGATGCCGTGCAGCTGACCAGTGTCACAAAGGAAGGTGACCTGGCTGATGATAGCGGCCTCATAATTAGCACTGCTCCTGAGGTAATTGGGGAGGTAGTACCCATAGGCAGGCTGATGGAACTATGCTGTTCCCCGGGGAGACGGCCTATATAGCCGCTATCACCCGCAGTCAGTGTGCCCAGAACGTAAGTAATGCCCTTCTTTCTGGATCCTCCTCCGCCACAGTAATAACTGAACCAGTTATGGACCCAGAGCAGGTCCCATGAGGATGGGAGACTAACGTCACTTCTGGCTGCCTTCAGCCAGGAGTTCCAGGCAGCTCTGCATTCAGATGCCAGCCTGGAGACATTGAACTTCGCTGAGAAGCCCACCTCCGAGACTGATGAGAGGGTAATCTGGGAGCAAGAGAGGTTGTATCGGGAGATGGTTCCCTGTAAACTCCCAACAGAAGTGGTTGAGGGATAGACAGCTGGTCATACCCTACCAATTTAGGGATGAGTTGTTACGAATTGCCCATGAGATTCCACTCGCTGGACACTTACTTGGGAGTCAGCAAAACTAAGGCCCGACTGTCTCACCACTTCTATTGGCCCAACTACTGCCGCTCCTGTATCACGTGTCAAAGAGTGGGAAAGTCAGGGCCTGCTCCCAAAGCTCCCCTGATCTCTTTGCCAGTGATAGAGGAGCCTTTCCAGAGTATTGCTGTGAACATTGTGGGACCACTGGCCGTCCCCAGCAGCTCTGGAAAGCGTTTCATCCTTACCGTGTACTAGGTATCCGGAGGCTGTGGCTCTGTCCTCAGGGCGGATAAGGTGGCGGATGCCCAGTTGGCCATCTTCTCCTGAGTAGGATTTCCCAAGGAGATGCTTACCGACCAGGGGACTCATGTCTCGCTTAAGGAGGCTCTCTAAGAAAATGCAGGTGCGGGGTCTGGTATCGAGCGCGTATCATAAACCAATGGTTTGTGTGAGCGCTTCAATGGTAACCTCAAACAGATGCAAAAAATGCTGGTTGAGTCCCAGGGACGCGACAGGGAGTGTTACCTCCTACACCTGCTATTTGCTTACCGACAGGTTTCGCAGGCCTCAGCTGGGGTTTCCCCCTTTGAGCTCCTGTATGGCAGGCGAGTGCAGGGACCCCTTGGGTTGGTAAGGAAATCCTGGGAAGAGAAGCCGAGCCCTCCAGGAGTGTCCATCGTGGAGTATGTCATGCGCTTCCGTGACAAGATGCAGACCTTGACGCAGTTGGTGCATGACAACATGGTGCAGGCCCAGTCTGACCAGAAGCATTGTTACAACCAGAACGCCCGAGAGCGGACCTACCAGGTGGGTCAGAAGATGTGGTGCTGGTCCCCGTACCAAAGGATAAGCTTCAGGTGGCCTGGGAAGGCCCGCATGTTGTCCACCAACAGCTCAACCCAGTCACCTATGTGGTCACTCTTGACCACGCTCGGGGTAGGCGAAAGGCCTTCCACGTTAATATGATGAACGCTCATCAAGAGCATGGAGCCTGCGTCCTTCGGTCTGCAACCTGCCCAAGAATGGGGAGGAAGACCGCTTCCTGGACTTGCTGGCCCAAGTGAAGTTCTGTGGGTCCATAGAGGATGTGGAGAGAAGCGCCTTGCTATCCACAAGCCAGCGGTCGCAGCTGCAAGCAACTCTAAAATCTTTCCAGGCCGTGTTTACCAACATGCCTGGGAGGACAGCCACGAAGTGGACACCGGGAATCATACTCCAATCCGGTGGACATCCTATCGAATCTTGGACGAGGTGCAGCACGTCATGCGACAGGAGATCAATAAGATGCTGCAGTTGGGGTGATTAAATGGTCTAAGTGCGCTTGGGCCTCAACTGTATACCTGGTGCCAAAAAAGGATTGGACCACGCGGTTCTGTGTGAACTACAGGGGTCTCAACTCCATAACGGCCTTCGATACCCAGTGCCGCGCATTGAGGAGCTGCTTGAGCGGTTAGCTAGCCCGAGCTATCTATCCATTATGAATCTGAGCATGGGATATTGGCAGATTCCCCTGAGCCCCGGGGCGCAGGAGAAGTCCTCCTTTATCACCCCCTTTGGACTTTACGAGTCCACAGTCATGCCTTTTGGCATGAAGAATGCCCCTGCCACATTCCAGCGGATGGTCAACAACTTGCTCCGGGAACTGGTGAGGTATGTGGTGGCGTACCTGGATGATATTGCCGTCTTCAGTTCCACCTGGAAGGATCACCTCGAGCGTCTGCAGCAGGTGCTCGGGCGCTTTCACCAAGCAGGCTTTAAGCCAGGAAAGTGCCAGATGGGCATGAGCGAGGTCCACTACCTGGGGCATCGGACTGGCGGGGTACTCTGAAGCTAGAGCCTGGGAAAGTGGATGCTATCGCGTCCTGGCCCACCCCCAGGACCAAGAAGCAGGTGATGTCCTTTTTGGGCACTGCAGGTTACTATAGGTGCTTTGTACAACACTATAGTAGCCTTGCGAAGCCCTTGATGGACCTCACCAAGAAAAACCTACCCCATACAGTCGATTGGAAAAATTAGTGTGAGGTGGCCTTTCGGGCTTTGAACACTGCCCTCAGCAGCTCTCATGTCCTAAAGGCGATTGACTGCAGTTGGCCCTTCTTAGTACAGACCGACGCCAGCAAGTTTGGCCTCGGTGCTGTGCTTAGCCAGGTCGACTCGGGGAACCAAGAGCACCCCGTGTTGTACCTAAGCCAAAAGCTCCTGCCGAGGGAAGTGGCCTATTCCACCATAGAGAAGGAGTGCCTGGCCATGGTTTGGGGGCAATGTTGGGCTCGTCGCCAATAAATAGGGTGCTTGTCTCCTATAAATATTGGGCTTGTCTTCTATAAATGTTGGGCTCGTCTCCAGTAAATATGGTGCTAGTCTCCTGTAAATTTTGGGCATGTCTCCTATAATATTGGGTTCATCTATAAATATTGCACATGTCTCCTATAAATGTTGGTCTCTTCTACTATATATTTTGTGCACATCTATAAATATCATTCTCGTCTCCTATAAATATTGGGCTCGTCTCCTAAAAATATTGGGCACGTGTCCTATAAGTATTGGGCTTGTCTCTTATAAATATGGGACTTATTTCCTTTAAATATGGGGCTCATCTCTGATAAATGTGGGGCTCCCCTCCTATAAATGTTGGGCTCGTCTCCTCTAAATGTTGGGCTTGTCTCCTATAAATGTAGGGCTCATATCCTATAAATATTACGCATGTCTCCTATAAATATTGGGCTAGTTTCCTATAAATATTGGACATGTCTCCCATAAATATGGGGCACATCTATAAATGTTGAGCTCGTGTCCTATAAATATTGGGCTCGTCTATAAATATTGCGCTCGTCTCCTATAAATATTGGGCACGTCTCCTATAAATTTTGGGCTCGTCTCCTATAAATATTAGGCTCGTACCTTATAAATATTGGGCTCGTATCTTATTAATATTGGGCTCGTCTCCTATAAATATTGGGCTCGTTTCCTATAAATATTGGGCTCGTCGCCTATAAATATGGGGCACGTCTCTTATAAATATTGGGCTCGTCTCCTACAAATTTTGGGGACTTCTATAAATATGAGGCTCATCTCCTATAACTATGTAGCTCGTCTCCTATAAATATTGGGCTTGTCTCCTATAAATATTGGCTCGTCTCCTATAAATATTGGGCACGTCTCCTATAAATATTGGCTCGTCTCCTATAAATATTGGGCTCGTCTCCTAAAAATATTGGGCACGTGTCCTATAAGTATTGGGCTTGTCTCTTATAAATATGGGACTTATTTCCTTTAAATATTGGGCTCATCTCTGATAAATGTGGGGCTCGCCTCCTATTAATGTTGGGCTCGTCTCCTATAAATGTTGGGCTCATCTATAAATATTGTCCATGTCTCCTATAAATATTGGGCTAGTTTCCTATAAATATTGGACATGTCTCCCATAAATATGGGGCACATCTATAAATGTTGAGCTCGTGTCCTATAAATATTGGGCTCGTCTATAAATGTTGGCTTGTCTCCTATAAATATTGGGCACGTCTCCTATAAATTTTGGGCTCGTCTCCTATAAATATTGGGCACGTCTCCTGTTGTGAATTAGACTTTTTTGGCTCCCTCTTGTGGTCACTAGTGATATGACTCTGGGATTGTCTTTCCTCAGTTTGGCACCCACCTGGGTCGTTAGTCCAGGGGTGTTGCTATATAAACTTCCTGGATTCTCAGTCTGGTGCCTGGCATCGTTGTAATCAGTTCCTTTCTGTTTGCTCCTGTCTGCTGGTCCTGGATCTTGCAAAATTAAGCTAAGTCCTGCTTCCTTGTTTTTTGGTTATTTGCATAGCTCTTATTTTTTGTCCAGCTTGTACTAAATGTGATTCCTGATTTTGCTGGAAGCTCTAGGGGGCTGGTGTTCTCCCCCCGGGCCGTTAGACGGTTCGGGGGTTCTTGAATATCCAGCGTGGAAATTTTGATAGGGTTTTTGCTGACCGTATAAGTCATCTTACTATATTCTGCTATTAGTCAGTGGGCCTCTCTTTGCTTAATATCTAGTTCATTCTTACGTTTGTCTTTTCTCCTTACCTCACCGTTATTATTTGTTGGGGGCTTGTATCCAACTTTTGGGGTCTTTTCTCTGGAGGCAAGAAAGGTCTATCTTTTCCCTTCTAGGGTTAGTTAGTTCTCCGGCTGGCGCGAGACGTCTAGAACCAACGTAGGCACGTTCCCCGGCTGCTGCTATTTGTGGTGCTAGGATTAGATATATGGTCAGCCCAGTTACCACTGCCCTAAGAGCTGTTTTTTTTTATGTTTGCAGACTTGGTATGTACTTTTGAGACCCTCTGCCATTGGGGTCATAACAGTATGCCAGGCCAAGGTTGAATGTTTAATGCATTGCAGAAGTGGGATTACAAGAAAGGAAAGTCTGTTTTTTTTTGTTGTTTTTTTTCTTTCCTCTCTTTTTTCCTCCCCTTTACCTCTGAGTGGCTTGTGCTTGCTGCAGACATGAATGTCCAGACTTTGATTACAAGTGTGGACCAGCTTGCTGCTCGTGTGCAGGGCATACAAGATTTTGTTACCAGTAGTCCAATGTCTGAACCTAAAATACCTATTCCTGAACTGTTCTCTGGAGACCGATTTAAGTTTAGGAATTTCAGGAATAATTGTAAATTGTTTCTATCTCTGAGACCCCGTTCATCTGGAGACTCAGCTCAGCAAGTAAAAATTGTTATCTCTTTCTTACGGGGCGACCCTCAGGATTGGGCTTTCTCGCTAGCGCCAGGAGATCCGGCATTGGCAAATATTGATGCGTTTTTTCTGGCGCTCGGATTGCTTTACGAGGAACCCAATCTTGAAATTCAGGCAGAAAAAGCCTTGCTGGCTTTTTCTCAGGGTCAGAATGAAGCTGAAGTGTATTGCCAAAAATTTTGGAAATGGTCCGTGCTTACTCAGTGGAATGAGTGTGCTCTGGCCGCAAATTTCAGAAATGGCCTTTCTGAAGCCATTAAGAATGTGATGGTGGGTTTCTCCATTCCTACAAGTCTGAATGATTCCATGGCGTTGGCTATTCAAATTGACCGGCGTTTGCGGAAGCGCAAAGCCGCGAATCCTCTGGTGGTGTTGTCTGAACAAACACCTGATTTAATGCAATGTGGTAGAATTCAGACTAGAAATGAACGGAAAAATCATAGACTTCAGAATGGGTTGTGTTTTTACTGTGGTGATTCTACACATGTTATATCAGCATGCTCTAAACGCCTAACTAGGGTTGTTAGTCCTGTCGCCATTGGTAATTTGCAACCTAAATTTATTTTGTCTGTGACTTTAATTTGCTCATTGTCCTCCTACCCTGTTATGGCGTTTGTGGATTCAGGTGCTGCCCTGAGTCTTATGGATCTGTCGTTTGCCAAGAGCTGTGGTTTTGTTCTTGAGCCGTTGGTAAATCCTATCCCTCTTAGAGGTATTGATGCTACGCCATTGGCGGAAAATAAACCGCAGTTTTGGACACAGGTTACCATGTGCATGACTCCTGAACATCGGGAGGTGATTCGTTTTCTTGTTCTGCATAAAATGAATGATTTGGTCGTGTTGGGTCTGCCATGGTTACAGACCCATAATCCAGTCTTGGATTGGAAGGCAATGTCTGTGTCAAGTTGGGGCTGTCAGGGAATTCATGGTGATTCCCCGCCGGTGTCTATTGCTTCCTCTACTCCTTCGGAAGTTCCTGAGTATTTGTCTGATTACCAGGATGTATTCAGCGAGTCCAGGTCCAGTGCTCTGCCTCCTCATAGGGACTGTGACTGCGCTATAGATTTGATTCCAGGTAGTAAATTTCCTAAGGGAAGATTATTTAATCTGTCTGTACCTGAGCATACCGCAATGCGTTCGTATATCAAGGAATCTCTGGAGAAGGGGCATATCCGTCCATCCTCTTCCCCTCTTGGTGCGGGATTTTTTTTTGTGGCCAAGAAGGACGGATCTTTGAGACCTTGTATTGACTATCGGCTTCTGAATAAAATCACTGTTAAATTTCAGTATCCTTTGCCTCTGTTGTCGGACTTGTTTGCCCGGATTAAAGGTGCCAAGTGGTTCACCAAGATAGATCTTCGTGGTGCGTACAACCTTGTGCGCATTAAGCAAGGAGATGAATGGAAAACTGCATTTAATACGCCCGAAGGTCATTTTGAGTACTTGGTGATGCCTTTCGGGCTCTCTAATGCTCCTTCAGTGTTTCAGTCCTTTATGCATGATATTTTCCGGAAGTATCTGGATAAATTTATGATTGTTTATCTGGATGATATTCTGTTTTTTTCTGATGATTGGGACTCGCATGTAGAGCAGGTCAGGATGGTGTTTCAGGTTTTGCGTGAGAATGCTTTGTTTGTTAAGGGCTCAAAGTGTCTCTTTGGAGTACAGAAGGTTCCCTTTTTGGGTTTTATTTTTTCCCCCTCTGCGGTGGAGATGGACCCAGTCAAGGTTCGAGCTATTCATGATTGGACTCAACCCACGTCAGTTAAGAGTCTTCAGAAGTTCTTGGGTTTTGCTAACTTCTACCGTCGTTTTATCACTAATTTTTCTAGCGTTGTTAAACCTTTGACTGATATGACCAAGAAAGGTTCTGATGTTGCTAACTGGGCTCCTGCAGCCGTGGAAGCTTTTCAAGAGTTGAAGCGCCGGTTTACTTCGGCGCCTGTTTTGTGCCAGCCTGATGTCTCACTTCCCTTTCAGGTTGAAGTGGATGCTTCTGAGATTGGGGCAGGGGCCGTTTTGTCACAGAGAGGCCCTGGTTGCTCTGTAATGAGACCATGTGCTTTTTTCTCTAGGAAGTTTTCGCCTGCTGAGCGGAATTATGATGTTGGCAATCGGGAGTTGTTAGCCATGAAGTGGGCATTTGAGGAGTGGCGTCATTGGCTCGAGGGTGCTAAGCATCGTGTGGTGGTCTTGACTGATCACAAAAATCTGATGTATCTCGAGTCTGCTAAACGCCTGAATCCTAGACAGGCCCGCTGGTCATTGTTTTTCTCCCGTTTTGACTTTGTGGTCTCGTATTTACCAGGTTCAAAGAATGTGAAGGCTGATGCTCTTTCAAGGAGCTTTGTGCCTGACTCTCCTGGAGTCGCAGAACCAGTTGGTATTCTCAAAGAGGGAGTTATCCTGTCAGCCATTTCTCCGGATTTGCGACGTGTGTTGCAGAGATTTCAGGCTGGTAGACCTGACTCTTGTCCACCTGACAGACTGTTTGTTTCTGATAAGTGGACCAGCAGAGTCATTTCCTAGGTTCATTCCTCGGTGTTGGCAGGGCATCCAGGAATTTTTGGCACCAGAGATCTGGTGGCTAGGTCCTTTTGGTGGCCTTCCTTGTCACGGGATGTGCGGTCATTTGTGCAGTCCTGTGGGACTTGTGCTCGAGCTAAGCCTTGCTGTTCTCGTGCCAGCGGGTTGCTCTTGCCCTTGCCTGTCCCGAAGAGGCCTTGGACACACATTTCCATGGATTTCATTTCAGATCTTCCGGTGTCTCAGGGCATGTCTGTCATCTGGGTGGTATGTGATCGCTTTTCCAAGATGGTCCATTTGGTATCTTTGCCTAAGCTGCCTTCCTCTTCCGATCTGGTTCCTTTGTTCTTTCAGAATGTGGTTCATTTACACGGCATTCCTGAGAATATTGTGTCTGACAGAGGATCCCAGTTTGTTTCCAGGTTCTGGCGATCCTTTTGTGCTAAGATGGGCATTGATTTGTCGTTTTCGTCTGCCTTTCATCCTCAGACTAATGGACAAACGGAGCGAACTAATCAGACTCTGGAGGCTTATTTGAGGTGTTTTGTTTCTGCAGATCAGGATGATTGGGTGACCTTCTTGCCGTTGGCTGAGTTTGCCCTTAATAATCGGGCTAGTTCCGCTACTTTGGTTTCGCCATTTTTTTGCAACTCTGGTTTCCATCCTCGTTTTTCCTCGGGACATGTGGAGCCTTCTGACTGTCCTGGGGTAGATTCCGTGGTGGATAGGTTGCAGCAGATCTGGAATCATGTGGTGGACAACTTAAAGTTGTCACAGGAGAAGGCTCAGCGTTTTGCCAACCGCCGCCGCGGTGTGGGTCCCCGACTTCGTGTTGGGGATTTGGTATGGCTGTCTTCTCGATTTGTTCCTATGAAGGTCTCCTCTCCTAAATTTAAGCCTCGCTTCATCGGTCCTTACAAGATATTGGAAATCCTTAATCCTGTGTCCTTTCGCTTGGATCTTCCGGTGTCGTTTGCCATTCACAACGTGTTCCATAGGTCTTTGTTGCGGCGGTACGTTGTACCTGTGGTTCCTTCTGTTGAGCCTCCTGCTCCGGTGTTGGTTGAGGGCGAGTTGGAGTACGTGGTGGAGAAGATCTTGGATTCTCGTCTCTCCAGGCGGAGGCTTCAGTATCTGGTCAAGTGGAAGGGCTATGGTCAGGAGGATAATTCCTGGGTGGTTGCCTCTGATGTGCATGCGGCCGATTTAGTTCGTGCCTTTCACGCTGCTCATCCTGATCGCCCTGGTGGTCTTGGTGAGGGTTCGGTGACCCCTCCTTAAAGGGGGGGTACTGTTGTGAATTAGACTTTTTTGGCTCCCTCTTGTGGTCACTAGTGATATGACTCTGGGATTGTCTTTCCTCAGTTTGGTACCCACCTGGGTCGTTAGTCCAGGGGTGTTGCTATATAAACTTCCTGGATTCTCAGTCCTGTGCCTGGCATCGTTGTAATCAGTTCCTTTCTGTTTGCTCCTGTCTGCTGGTCCTGGATCTTGCAAAATTAAGCTAAGTCCTGCTTCCTTGTTTTTTGGTTATTTGCATAGCTCTTATTTTTTGTCCAGCTTGTACCAAATGTGATTCCTGATTTTGCTGGAAGCTCTAGGGGGCTGGTGTTCTCCCCCCGGGCCGTTAGACGGTTCGGGGGTTCTTGAATATCCAGCGTGGAAATTTTGATAGGGTTTTTGCTGACCGTATAAGTCATCTTACTATATTCTGCTATTAGTCAGTGGGCCTCTCTTTGCTTAATATCTAGTTCATTCTTACGTTTGTCTTTTCTCCTTACCTCACCGTTATTATTTGTTGGGGGCTTGTATCCAACTTTTGGGGTCTTTTCTCTGGAGGCAAGAAAGGTCTATCTTTTCCCTTCTAGGTTTAGTTAGTTCTCCGGCTGGCGCGAGACGTCTAGAACCAACGTAGGCACGTTCCCCGGCTGCTGCTATTTGTGGTGCTAGGATTAGATATATGGTCAGCCCAGTTACCACTGCCCTAAGAGCTGGGTTTTTTTGTGTTTGCAGACTTGGTATGTACTTTTGAGACCCTCTGCCATTGGGGTCATAACAGTCTCCTATAAATATTGGGCTTGTATCTTATAAATATTGGGCTCGTATCTTATTAATATTGGGCTCGTATCTTATTAATATTGGGCTCGTATCTTATTAATATTGGGCTCGTCTCGTATAAATATTGGGCTCATCGCCTATAAATATGGGGCACGTCTCTTATAAATATTGGGCTCGTCTCCTACAAATTTTGGGCACTTCTATAAATATGAGGCTCGTCTCCTATAACTATGTAGCTCGTCTCCTATAAATATTAGGCTTGTCTCCTATAAATATTGGCTCGGCTCCTGTAAATATTGGGCACGTCTCCTATAAAGTTTGTGATCGTCTCCTATAAATGTTGAGCTCGTCTCCTACAAATTTGGGGCATGTCTCCTATAAATATTGGCTCGTCTCCTATAAATATTGGGCATATCTCCTATAAATATTGGGTTCATCTATAAATATTGGACATGTCTCCTATAAATGTTGGTCCCTTCTGCTATACATTTTGGGCACATCTCCTATAAATATTATTATTATGATTATTCTTATTTATATAGCACCATTAATTCCATGGTGCTGTACATCAGAAGGGGTTACATCAAAATACAAATATCACTTACAGTAAACAAAACTAACAATGACAGACTGGTACAGAGGGGCGAGGACCCGGCCCTTGTGGGCTTACATTCTACAGGATTATGGGGAAGGAGACAATAGGTTGAGGGTTGCAGTAGCTCAAATGGTGTTGAGGTGGCCGTGTGGTCTTTACAGGCTGTAAGCTTCTTTGAAGAGGTGGGTTTTCAGGTTTCTTTTGAAGGATCCAAAAGTAGTGGATAACCGGATGTGTTGGGGCACTGAATTCCAGAGGATGGGGGATATTCGGGAGAAGTCTTGGAGGCGATTGGGTGAGGAGCGAATAAGGTTGGAGGAGAGAAGGAGGTCTTGGGAGGACCGGAGATTACGTGAGGGAAGATATTGAGAGATTAGTGTGGAAATATACGGAGGAGAAAGGTTATGGATGGCGTTGTAGGTCAGTGTTAGTAATTTAAACTGGATATGCTGGGAAATTGGGAGCCAGTGAAGGGATTTGCAAAGAGGTGAAGCAGGAGTGTAGCGAGGAGAGAGATTAATTAGTCGGGCAGCAGTTAAGGATGGACTGGAGGGGTGCGAGAGTGTTAGAAGGTAGGCCACAGAGGAGTATGTTGCAGTAGTCGAGGCGGGAGATGATTAGGGCATGCACAAGCACTTTGGTAGAGTGTGGGTTGAGGAAAGGACGGATTCTGGAAATATTTTTGAGCTGGAGGCGACAAGAGGTGGCGAGAGCTTGGATGTGTGGTTTAAAGGACAGGGCAGAGTCAAGGGTTACTCCGAGGCAGCGGATTTTGGGGACAGGGGAAAGTGTGATTTCATTTATTTTAATAGATAGATCAGGTAGGGAAGATCTGTGAGATGGAGGAAAGATGATGAGTTCTGATTTGTCCACATTGAGCTTGTGGAAGCGAGCGGAGAGGGAAGATATGGCTGATAGACACCCTGGGATTCTGGGCAGCAGAGCGGTGACATCTGGGCCAGAGAGGTAGATCTGAGTGTCATCGGCATATAGATGGTACTGGAAGCCATAGGACCTTATGAGTTGTCCCAGGCCAAGTGTATAGATTGAGAAAAGTAAGGGTCCTAGGACAGAGCCTTGGGGGACACCAACAGAGAGGGGGCGATATGAAGAGGTAGTGTGGGAGTAGGAAACGCTAAATGTGCGGTTGGCAAGGTATGTGTTGTGATTTTGCTTTTTGCTCCCTCTAGTGGTCATTAGTGATTTGACTCTGGAGCTTCTGTCTTTTCCTATATCCTCACCTGGGCCGTTAGTTCAGGGGCGTTGCTATATAAGCTCCCTGGACCTTCAGTTCAATGCCTGGCATCGTTGAAATCAGAGCTAATCTGTTGTGCTCTTGTCCTTTGATCCGGGTTCCTGTATTTCAAGCTAAGTCTGCTTCCTTGCTTTTTGCTTTTGTTTTGTTTGGTATTTTTGTCCAGCTTGTTCCAATCTGTATCCTGACCTTTGCTGGAAGCTCTAGGGGGCTGGTGTTCTCCCCCCGGACCGTTAGACGGTTCGGGGGTTCTTGAATCTCCAGCGTGGATTTTTATAGGGTTTTTGTTGACCAGATAAGTTATCTTGCTATATTCTGCTATTAGTAAGCTGGCCTCTCTTTGCTGAACCTGGTTCATTTCTGTGTTTGTCATTTCCTCTTACCTCACCGTTATTATTTGTGGGGGGCTTGTATCTTGCTTTGGGGTCCCTTTCTCTGGAGGCAAGAGAGGTCTTTGTTTTCTTCTCCTAGGGGTAGTTAGATTCTCCGGCTGGCGCGAGTCATCTAGCGATCACCGTAGGCATGATCCCCGGCTACTTCTAGTGTTGGCGTTAGGAGTAGCTATTTGGTCAACCCAGTTACCACAGCCCTATGAGCTGGATTTTTGTATCTTGCAGACTTACACGTTCCTCCGAGACCCTGTCCACTGGGGTCATAACAGTATGCCAGGCCTGTATTAAATGTTTAATGCATTGCAGAAGTGGGATTATAAGAAAGAAAATTTTGATTTTTTTTTTTTTCCCTCTCTCATTTTTTTTTTTTTTCTTTTCCCCTTTACCTCAGAGTGGCTTAAGCTTGCTGCAGACATGAATGTCCAGACCTTGATTACAAGTGTGGACCAGCTTGCCGCTCGTGTGCAGGGTATACAAGATTATGTTACCAGAAATCCTAGGTCTGAACCCAAGATTCCGATTCCTGAACTGTTTTCAGGAGACCGATTTAAGTTTAGGAATTTCAGGAATAATTGTAAATTGTTTTTGTCCCTGAAACCTTGTTCGTCTGGAGACTCTGCTCAACAAGTAAAAAAAGGGAAAGGCCGATGCTCTTTCCAGGAGCTTTGTGCCTGATGCTCCTGGAGTCGCTGAACCTGTTGGTATTCTTAAGGATGGTATTATCTTGTCAGCTATTTCTCCAGATCTGCGACGTGTGTTGCAGAGATTTCAGGCTGATAGGCCTGATTCTTGTCCACCTGACAGACTGTTTGTGCCTGATAAGTGGACCAGCAGAGTCATTTCCGAGGTTCATTCCTCGGTGTTGGCAGGTCACCCAGGAATTTTTGGCACCAGAGATCTGGTGGCCAGATCCTTTTGGTGGCCTTCCTTGTCTAGGGATGTGCGGTCATTTGTACAGTCCTGTGGGACTTGTGCTCGAGCTAAGCCTTGCTGTTCTCGTGCCAGCGGGTTGCTCTTGCCCTTGCCTGTCCCTAAGAGACCTTGGACACATATCTCCATGGATTTCATTTCTGATCTTCCGGTGTCTCAAGGCATGTCTGTTATCTGGGTGATATGTGATCGCTTCTCCAAGATGGTCCATTTGGTTCCTTTGCCTAAGCTGCCTTCCTCTTCCGATCTGGTTCCTGTGTTTTTCCAGAACGTGGTTCGTTTGCACGGCATCCCTGAGAATATTGTGTCAGACAGAGGATCCCAGTTCGTTTCCAGATTCTGGCGATCCTTTTGTAGTAGGATGGGCATTGACTTGTCGTTTTCGTCTGCTTTCCATCCTCAGACTAATGGACAGACGGAGCGAACTAATCAGACTTTGGAGGCTTATTTGAGGTGTTTTGTCTCTGCTGATCAGGACGATTGGGTGACCTTCTTGCCGTTGGCTGAGTTTGCCCTTAATAATCGGGCTAGTTCCGCCACCTTGGTTTCGCCGTTTTTCTGCAACTCTGGTTTCCACCCTCGTTTTTCTTCGGGTCATGTGGAACCTTCTGACTGCCCTGGGGTGGATTCTGTGGTGGATAGGTTGCAGCGGATCTGGAATCTTGTGGTGGACAACTTGAAGTTGTCACAGGAGAGGGCTCAGCGCTTTGCCAACCGCCGCCGCGGTGTGGGTCCCCGACTACGTGTTGGGGATTTGGTGTGGCTTTCTTCCCGCTTTGTTCCTATGAAGGTTTCCTCTCCCAAATTTAAACCTCGTTTTATTGGTCCTTACAAGATATTGGAAATCCTTAATCCTGTATCCTTTCGCCTGGATCTTCCTGTGTCGTTTGCTATCCACAACGTGTTTCATAGGTCCTTGTTGCGGCGGTACGTTGTGCCTGTGGTTCCTTCTGCTGAGCCTCCTGCTCCGGTGTTGGTTGAGGGCGAGTTGGAGTACGTGGTGGAGAAGATCTTGGATTCTCGTCTCTCCAGGCGGAGGCTTCAGTACCTGGTCAAGTGGAAGGGCTATGGTCAGGAAGATAATTCCTGGGTGGTCGCCTCTGATGTTCATGCGGCCGATTTAGTTCGTGCCTTTCACGCCGCTCGTCCTGATCGCCCTGGTGGTCGTGGTGAGGGTTCGGTGACCCCTCACTAAGGGGGGGGGTACTGTTGTGATTTTGCTTTTTGCTCCCTCTAGTGGTCATTAGTGATTTGACTCTGGAGCTTCTGTCTTTTCCTATATCCTCACCTGGGCCGTTAGTTCAGGGGCGTTGCTATATAAGCTCCCTGGACCTTCAGTTCAATGCCTGGCATCGTTGAAATCAGAGCTAATCTGTTGTGCTCTTGTCCTTTGATCCGGGTTCCTGTATTTCAAGCTAAGTCTGCTTCCTTGCTTTTTGCTTTTGTTTTGTTTGGTATTTTTGTCCAGCTTGTTCCAATCTGTATCCTGACCTTTGCTGGAAGCTCTAGGGGGCTGGTGTTCTCCCCCCGGACCGTTAGACGGTTCGGGGGTTCTTGAATCTCCAGCGTGGATTTTTATAGGGTTTTTGTTGACCAGATAAGTTATCTTGCTATATTCTGCTATTAGTAAGCTGGCCTCTCTTTGCTGAACCTGGTTCATTTCTGTGTTTGTCATTTCCTCTTACCTCACCGTTATTATTTGTGGGGGGCTTGTATCTTGCTTTGGGGTCCCTTTCTCTGGAGGCAAGAGAGGTCTTTGTTTTCTTCTCCTAGGGGTAGTTAGATTCTCCGGCTGGCGCGAGTCATCTAGCGATCACCGTAGGCATGATCCCCGGCTACTTCTAGTGTTGGCGTTAGGAGTAGCTATTTGGTCAACCCAGTTACCACAGCCCTATGAGCTGGATTTTTGAATCTCGCAGACTTACACGTTCCTCTGAGACCCTGTCCACTGGGGTCATAACAGTATGAGGAGATCCAGGATAGGGCAAGGTCTTTGACCCCAAATAATATGGGTCTTTGACCCATAAATATCATGCTCGTCTCCTATAAATATTGGGCTCGTCTCCTAAAAATATTGGCCACGTGTCCTATAAATATTAGGCTTGTCTCTTATAAATATGGGGCTTGTTTCCTTTAAATATTGGGCTCATCTCTGATAAATGTGGGGCTTGCCTCCTATAAATGTTGGGCTCGTCTCCTATAAATGCGGGGTTCATCTCCTATAAATATTGGGAACGTCTCCTATAAATATTGGGCTCGTTTCCTATAAATATTGGGCTCGTTTCCTATAAATATGGGGCACGTCTCTTATAAATATTGGGCTCGTCTCCTACAAATTTTGGGCACGTCTATAAATATGAGGCTCGTCTCCTATAACTGTGTGGCTCGTCTCCTATAAATATTAGGCTTGTCTCCTATAAATATTGGCTCGTCTCCTGTAAATATTGGGCACGTCTCCTATAAAGTTTGTGATTGTCTCCTATAAATGTTGAGCTCGTCTCCTATAAATATTGACTCATCTCCTATAAACTTTTGGGATCGTCTCCTATAAATATTAGGTTCGTCTCCTACAAATTTTGGGCATGTCTACTAAAGATATGGGCCTCGTCTCCTATAAATATTGTGCTCGTCTCCTATAAATGTGGGGTTCATCTCATAGATATGGGGCTCATCTCCTATTGATATGGGGCTCGTCTCCTATAGATATGGGGCTCGTCTCCTATAGATATAGGGCTCGTCTCCTATAAATATTGGGCATGTCTCCTATAAATATGGGGTTCGTCTCATATAGATATGGGGCTCATCTCCTATAGATATGGGGCTCGTCTCCTATAAATATGGGGCTCATCTCCTATAGATATGGGGCTCGTCTCATATAGATATGGGGCTCATCTCCTATAGATATGGGGCTCGTCTCATATAGATATGGGGCTCATCTCCTATAGATATGGGGCTCGTCTCCTATAAATATGGGGTTCGTCTCATATAGATATGGGGCTCATCTCCTATAGATATGGGGCTCGTCTCATATAAATATGTGGCACGTCTCATAAATATGAGGCTCTTCTAAATATGAGGCTCTTCTAAATATGGGGCTCGTCTCCTATAAATATGGAGCTCGTCTCCTATAAATATATGGCTCGTGTCCTATAGATATGGGGCTCGTCTAATATAAATATTGGATTCGTCTCTTATAAATATGCGGCTCATCTCATAAATATGTATAAATATACACTGACGAGCAAAAGGTAACAATTAGTGATCGAGTGTGCTTGTTACTCGAGTTTTCTGAGCATGCTCGGGTGTTCTCCGACTACTTTGGGCGTTCTTGTAGATTATGTTTGTGTCACCGCAGCTGCATGATTTGAGGTAGATGCAAACAAACAGAAAGTCTATGAAGCACAGTTAGGCCGGCGTCACACTTGGCGTAAGACAATACGGTCCGTATTTTACGGCCGTAATACGGAGAAATGTTCACAAAATAGTGATCCGTAGGCAGGGTGTGTCAGCGTATTTTGCGCATGGCGTCCTCCGTATGTAATCCGTATGGCATCCGTACTGCGAGATTATCTCGCAGGCTTGCAAAACCAACATCTAATGGATTTATGGGCTCAAATGTTCGGGAAAACATATATACAGTATATATATATATATATATATATATATATATATATATATATATGTCATTGAGACACATATATATATATTCTGTATTTGTATTTACTACAGCGCGATATCTGTCAAAAGCCAGTAATTCAATTGCCGGCTTTTCATTTCTCCTTCCCAAACCCGACAGGATATGAGACATGATTACATACAGTAAACCATCTCATATCCCCCTTTTTTTTTGCATATTCCACACTACTAATGTTAGTAGTGTGTATGTGCAAAATTTGGGCGCTGTAGCTTGTAAAATAAAGGGTTAAATGGCGGAAAAAATTGGCGTGGGCTCCCGCGCAATTTTCTCCGCCAGAATGGTAAAGCCAGTGACTGAGGGCAGATATTAATAGCCTAGAGAGGGTCCATGGTTATTGCCCCCCCGGCTACAAACATCTGCCCCCAGCCACCCCAGAAAAGGCACATCTGGAAGATGCGCCTATTCTGGCACTTGCCCTCAGTCACTGGCTTTACCACTCTGGCGGAGAAAATTGCGCGGGAGCCCACGCCAATTTTTTCCGCCATTTAACCCTTTATTTTAGCAGCTACAGCGCCCAAATTTTGCACATACACACTACTAACATTAGTAGAGTGGAATATGCAAAAAAAAAGGGGATATGAGATGGTTTACTGTATGTAATCATGTCTCATATCCTGTCGGGTTTGTGCAGGAGAAATGAAAAGCCGGCAATTGAATTACCGACTTTTCACTAACACCGCTGCGTATTTCTCACAAGTCACACTGCAGGTCCGTGTGGAATCCGTATTTTTCTCGCCCCCATAGACTTTTATTGGCGTATTATTTGCGCAATACGCTGACAAACGCAGCATGCTGCGATTTTGTACGGCCGTAGAACGCCGTATATTACGGATCCGTAATATACGGCTGATAGGACGAGACCCATTGAGAAGCATTGTGCCGTATGTAATGCGAGTTTTACGGACGTAGTTTCTGCGCTCTTACGTCCGTAAAACTCGCATGTGTGACGCCGGCCTTATACTTGAGGAAACTTGACACGAATAGATCCTTGACTTAGTCCAGACACAGATAGATATGCTATTAGGCAGTTCAAATCATATCTTAGGGACCAGGGAGGCCTGGTTAATAGTCTCAGGTTATTGCAGAGCAGCACAGCTTACATGTCCAGCAAATGGAGATGGAAGTAACATGAGCAGCAGATGAAGGAGGATTACTGAACACTGGTGTATGCAGCAGGAACTCAGAGCAGAGTGGCAGGATCTCCAACACAGGTTCACAGGAGCAGGTGCAGGTGCAAGGCCAGGGAGTAATCAGGAGCTGGATGCAAAGCAGAATAATCTAGCACAGACTGAAGGCTGGGGTGGAGTTTTATAGCAGGAAGACAAGTGCACATGAGACCAAAGACGCCATGTTGGAAAAGGGCAGTAATGCACAAAAGGTAAAAAATGTTCAGAGTCCTGACACTGGGCGACAAACACGGCAGTGGAGGAGACTCGTATGCTTCATAATAGTGAGATCACAGACGTCCATGCAAGCATCCTACGAGACGCGTTACTAAAGTCTGCATTGTTGGCCTGAATAAAGTGAAGATGCCTCAACTGCAATATCGTCATCAGAAGTGTCGGTTTGTGTTTGCAGAAAAGTATGAAAGTGGACAGTAGAAGATTGGAAACGGGTGATTTGGAGAGATGAGACGAAAGTCAATAGACGGCTCTGATGGCTGCAAATGGGTCTGGAAGAAACAAGGAAAAAGGGGCTAGCAGATCGAGAAATTGAAGGAAATGTCAAGTTTGGTGGAGGAAGCCTGATGATACTGGGTTGTTTCACAGCCAGAGGTGTTGGATACTTGACCAGAATCGATGGTGGTCTCAATGATGAGCTATATGTGAGTATCCTACAAGATGAGTTACTCCGTACACTCGAGTACTATGGGTATGAAAAGGATGACATAGTGTTCCAGCACAACAACGACCTGAAGCATATGGTGAGATTGGAGAAGAGCTAGGTCAGTGACAATGAAGTAGAGATGCTGGATTGTCCCCAGTCTCCAGACCTAATCCAGCACTTGTGGGGAGAGGTGAAGAAACAGCTGTATACAGGCCCCAGTGAGGCGACCGCTGTGCACCAACAGAGGGAACGTGAAGAAGAGACCTGGGGTCAGATATCTGTGGAGACCTGCTAGAATCTGATCGAGAGCAGAAGGATTCGGGCTGTGGTGAAAACCAAAGGGGGATTTACAAATACTAACAACATAATAAAAATTACAATGTAGATCTTTAGGAACAAAACAGTAACAATGCAGTGACCTAACGAGAATCTGCATAACTAATTATATGCTAAATAGTCGCAAGTCACATTTATGTATGAGATAGAGGAGATGATGGTCTATAAATGATGGCAGTCTCACGTTCATCAGTGGATGGTGAGATATGGAGCCTGAGAGTCAGAAGGTCAGAACATTGCTCCCTTTCCCGGTCACTGTGGGATGCAGGTCTCCATTATTTTGCCTCTGAATCACTGTGGGACGAGGCCGCAGTCACCATCTTCTCATGAGTGGGGCCTCAGTACATAAACACTGAGAATCTGTGGAGGAATCTCGGGTCGCACAGTGTAGTGCCGCTGACGCAGCGCTCTCAGCTCCTGATGTTTGGCTGCCATGTGTCACTGAATGGGTCAGAGATGGGTGTGGAGCAGCCGAGACAGCTGATAGGAGGAAGCCTGACACCCCAACACAGCCCGAAAACAGAAAATACGGCACTGTCCTAGAGTCACACAACAGGACACTAAACCTCCGCAACACGCGGAACAAAAGGGCAAAACACTGCACGGAACACAACACAGAACACTGCACACAAAACACAGAACAATACAAAACACTGCATGAAGACAGAAAACACAGCACCGTCCTAGAGTCACACAACAGGACACTAAACCTCCACAACACGCGGAACAAAAGGGCAAAACACTGCACGGAACACAACACAGAACACTGCACACAAAACACAGAACAATACAAAACACTGCATGAAGACAGAAAACACAGCACCATCCTAGAGTCACACAACAGGACACTAAACCTCCACAACACGCGGAACAAAAGGGCAAAACACTGCATGGAACACAACACAGAACACTGCACACAGAACAACACAAAACACTGCCTGAAGACAGAAAACACAGCACCATCCTAGAGTCACACAACAGGACACTAAACCTCCACAACACGCTAAACACAAGGGCAAAACACTGCATGGAACACAACACAGAACACTGCACACAACACAACACAGAACAACACGCAGAACACTGCACACAAAACACAACACAGAATACTGCACTGAACACAGAACTACACAAAACACTACACAGAACACTGCACAACACACAACACTGCACAGTACACAACACAGAACACTGCATGGAACACAACACAGAACACTGAACACAAAACAAAACACAGAGCAACAGACAACACTGCCAGAAGACAGAAAACACAGCACCGTCCAAGAGTCACACAACAGGACACTAAACCTCCGCAACACATGGAACAAAAGGGCAAAACACTGCACGGAACACAACACAGAACACTGCACACAAAACACAGAACAACACAAAACACTGCATGAAGACAGAAAACACAGCACCGTCCTAGAGTCACACAACAGGACACTAAACCTCCACAACACGCTAAACACAAGGGCAAAACACTGCATGGAACACAACACAGAACACTGCACACAACACAGAACAACACGCAGAACACTGCACACAAAACACAACACAGAACACAACACAGAACACTGCACTGAACACAGAACTACACAAAACACTGCACACAACACAGAACACTGCACAACACACAACACTGCACAGTACACAACACAGAACACTGCATGGAACACAACACAGAACACTGAACACAAAACAAAACACAGAGCAACAGACAACACTGCCAGAAGACAGAAAACACAGCACCGTCCAAGAGTAACACAACAGGACACTAAACCTCCGCAACACGCTGAACACAAGAATAAAACACTGCACGGAACACAACACAGAACACTGCACACAACACAGAACAACACACAGAACACTGCACACAACACACAACACAGAACAGTACACAAAACACAACACAGAACAGAACAACACGCAGAACACTGCACACAGCACAAAACACAACACAGAACAACACGCGGAACACTGCACAAAACAACACTGCACAGAACACAACACTGCACAGAACACAACACAGAACACTGCACAGAACACAACACAGAACAACACGCAGAACACTGCACACAGCACAAAACACAACACACAACACTGCACAGAACACTGCACACAACACAGAACACAACATAGAAAACTACACAACACTACACAGAACAGAAAACACTGCACAAAACACTGAACACAATGAACACAATACAGAGCACAACACAGAACAACCCACTCCACAGAACACTGCACACAACACAAAACACAACACAGAACAACAGACAACACTGCCAGAAGACAGAAAACACAGCACCATCCAAGTGTTACACAACAGGACACTAAACCTCCGCAACACGCTGAACACAAGAACAAAACACTGCACGGAACACAACACAGAACACTGCACACAACACAACACAGAACACACAGAACACTGCACACAACACAACACAGAACACTGCACACAACACAGAACACAACACAGAACAACACACAGAACAACACCCAGAACAAAACACAACACTGCCAGAAGACAGAAAACACAGCACCGTCCAAGAGTCACACAACAGGACACTAAGCCTCCGCAACACACTGAACACAAGAGCAAAACACTGCACGGAACACCACACAACACAAAACACAACACAGAACAACACACAGAACACTGCACACAACACAAAACACAGCACACAACACTGCACACAACACAACACAGAACACAACACTGCACAGAACACAACACAGAACACTGCACACAACACAGAACACTGCACAGAACACAACACCTAACACAAAATACTGCACACAACACAGAACACTGCACACAACACAACTCAGAACACAACACAGAACAACCCACTGCACAGAACACTGCACACAACACAAAACACAACACAGAACAACAGACAACACTACCAGTAGACAGAAAAAACAGCACCGACCAAGAGTCACACAACAGGACACTAAACCTCCGCAACACACTGCAACACAAGAGCAAAATACTGCATGGAACACAACACAACACTGCACACAACACAGAACAACCCACTGCACAGAACAACACAAAACACAACACAGAACAACACACAACACTGCCAGAAGACAGAAAACATAGCACCGTCCAAGAGTCACACAACAGGACACTAAACCTCCGCAACACACTGCAACACAAGAGCAAAACACTGCACGGAACACAACACAGAACACTGCACAGGACACAACACAAAACACTGCACACAACACAGAACACTGCACACAACACAGAACACAACACTGCACACAACACAAAACACTGCACCAAACACTACACAAAACAACACAGCACTGCACACAACACTGCACAGAACAGAAAACAACACAACACTGCACAGAACAGAACACAACATAAAACACTGCACACAACACAAATCACTGCACACAACACTGAACAGAACACAGCACAAAACACAACACAGAACACTGCACAAAACAGAACACAACACTGCATAGAACAGAAAACAACACAACACTGCACAGAACACAACACTGCACTGCACACAACACAGAACAAAACAACACTGCACAGAACACTGCACACAACACAAAACGCCGCACACAACACAGAGCACAAAACACTGCGCACAACACTGCACACAACACAAAACACTGCACACAACACTGCACAGAACACAACACAGAACACAAAACACATTACTGCACACAACACAGAACACTGCACAGAATACAACGCACAACTGCACAGAACACAGCATAAAACACAACACCGCACAGAACACAAAGCAACAAGAACACAACACTGCACAAAACACAACGCTGCACACAACACAGCTCTGCACACAACACATCACAGCAAAGAACACAAACAACGCAAAACACTACACAGAACACAACACTGCACAGAACACAACACACAAGTGCACAGAACACTGCAAAGAACACAAAACAACACAACACTGCACAAAACACAACACAGAACACTGCACAAAACAGAGCACAAAACAACACAACACTGCACAGAGCACAACACTGCACAGAACAGAAAACAACATAACACTGCACAGAACACAAAACACTGCACAAAACAGCACTGCACACAACACAGAACAAAACACAACACTGCACAGAACACAAAACAACACAGAACACTGCACAGAACACAATACTGCACAGAACAGAAAACAACATAACACTGCACAGAACACAAAACACTGCACAAAACACAGCACTGCACACAACACAGAACAAAACACAACACTGCACAGAACACAAAACAACACAGAACACTGCACAGAACACTGCACAAAACACAACACAGAACACTGCACAAAACAACACAACACTGCACAGAACACAACACTGCACAGAACAGAAAACAACATAACACTGCACAGAACACAACACTGCACAGAACACAAAACACTGCACAAAACACAGCACTGCACACAAAACAGAACAAAACACAGCACTGCACACAACACAGAACAAAACACAACACTGCACAGAACACAAAACAACACAGAACACGACACAGAACAACACAAAACACAACACTGAACAGAACACAAAACACAGCACTGCACACAACACAGAACACTGCACAGAACACAACACAGAACAACACTGCACACAACACGGAACAGAACACAAAACAACACACCACTGCACAGAACACAAAACAACACAGAACACTGCACAAAATACAACACAGAACACTGAACAGAACAAAAAAACAAACACACAACACAGCCCAAAACACAACACTGCACAGAACACAACACAACACTGCAAAGAACACAACACAAAACAGTGCACGCAACACTGTACAGAACACAACACTGCACAGAACAGAAAACAACACATAACACTGCACAGAACACAACACAAAACACTGCACACAACACAGAACACAACACAAAACACAGTACTGCACACAACACAGAACACTGCACAGAATGCAACACACAACTGCACAGAACACAGCATAAAACACCACACCACACAGAACACAAAACAACAAGAATACAACACTGCACAAAACACAACGCTGCATACAACACACAATACAGCACTGCACAGAACACAAAACACTGCACAGACCACAACACACAACTGCACAGAAAACAAAATAACAAACAACACTACACACAACACTGAACAGAACAAAAAACAACACACAATACTGCACAGAACACAACACACCACTGCACAGAACACAAAACAACACAGAACACTGCACAGAGCAGAACACTGCACAGAACACAAAACTGAATAGAACACAAAACACACAACACTGCACAGAAAACACACAACTGCACAGAACACAACACTGCACAAAACACAACACACAAGTGAACAGAACACAACACTGCACATAACACAATACAACACAGAACACAACACTGAACAGAACACAACACTGTGCATAACACAACACTGCACAGAACGCAATACTGCACAGAACACAACACTGCACACAACAAAACACAACACTGCACACAACACAACACTGCACATAATAAAACACTGCCCAAAACACACTACTGCAAAGAACATAACACTGCACAGAACACAACACTGCACACAACACTACACAGAACACAAAACTTCATATAACATATTTCATAACACTACATACACTGCTCAAAAAAATGCACTAAACACACTAAAATCCCACATCCTAGATATCACTGAGTGAAATATTCCAGTTGTAAATCTCCATTCATTACATAGTGGAATTTGCTGAGAACAATAAAACCTAAAAATTATTAACGTAAATCACAACTAATATCCCACGGAGGTCTGGAGTTGGAATGATGCTCAGAATCAAAGTGGAAAATGAAGTTACAGGCTGATCCAACTTCAGTGGAAATGCCTCAAGACAAGAAAATGATGCTCAGTAGTGTGTGTGGCCTCCACGTGCCTGTATGACCTCCCTACAACCCCTGGGCATGCTCCTGATGAGGCGGCGGATGGTCTCCTGAGGGATCTCCTCCCAGACCTAGACTAAAGTATCCGCCAACTCCTGGACAGTTTGTGGTGCAATGTGATGTTGGTGGATGGAGCGAGACATGATGTCCCAGATGTGTTCAATCGGATTCAGGTCTGGGGAAGGGGCGGGCCAGTCCATAGATTCAATGCCTTCTTCTTGCAGGAACTGCTGACACAGTGCAGCCACATGAGGTCTGGCATTGTCCTGCATTAGGAGGAACCAAGGGCCAACCGCACCAGCATATGGTCTTACAAGGGGTCAGACTACCTCTGGAGAGCACATGTAGGGCTGCGCGGTCCTCCAAAGAAATGCCACACCACACCATTACTGACCCACTGCCAAACCGGTCATGCTGAAAGATGTTCCAGGCAGTTGATCGCTCTCCATGGCGTCTCCAGACTCTGTCACGTCTGTCACATGTGCTCAGTGTGAACCTGCTTTCATCTGTGAAGAGCACAGGGCACCAGTGGCAAATTTGCCAATCCTGGTTTTCTGTGGCAAATGCCAAGCGTCATGTTCACTATCTACACCGGACTCAGGACTCACACCTTCATAGTCCTGTGTCTGATGTCCCACCCACCCTATGGACTATCTACACCGAACCCCCACACTCACCTCTTCATAGTTCTGTGTCTGATGTCCCACCCTATGGACTATCTACACCGAACCCCCACACTCACCTCACCTCTTCATAGTTCTGTGTCAGATGTCCCACCCTATGGACTATCTACACCGAACCCCCACACTCACCTCTTCATAGTTCTGTGTCTGATGTCCCACCCTATGGACTATCTACACCGAACCCCCACACTCACCTCACCTCTTCATAGTTCTGTGTCAGATGTCCCACCCTATGGACTATCTACACCGAACCCCCACACTCACCTCTTCATAGTCCTGTGTCTGATGTCCCACCCTCTGAGCTATCTACACCGGACTCAGGAATCACATATTCATAGTCCTGTGTCTGATGTCCCACCCTATGGACTATCTACACCGGACTCAGGACTAACACCTTCATAGTCCTGTGTCTGATGTCCCACCCTATGGACTATCTACACCGAACCCCCACAGTCACCTCTTCATAGTTCTGTGTCTGATGTCCCACCCTATGGACTATCTACATCGAACCCCCACACTCACCTCTTCATAGTCCTGTGTCTGATGTCCCACCATTTGGACTATCTGCACCGGACCCCCGGACTTACCTCTTCATAGTTCTGTGTCTGATGTCCCACCCTATGGACTATCTACACCGAACCCCCACACTCACCTCTTCATAGTTCTGTGATGTCCCACCCTCTGGACTATCTACACCAGACCCCCAGACTCACCTCTTCATAGTCCTGTGTCTGATGTCCCACCATTTGGACTATCTGCACCGGACCCCCGGACTTACCTCTTCATAGTCCTGTGTCTGATGTCCCACCTTCTGGACTATCTACACAGGACCCCGGACTCACCTCTTCATAGTCCTGTGCCTTATGTCCCACCCTTTGGACTATCTACACCAGACCCCCAGACTCACCTCTTCATAGTACTGTGTCTGATGTCCCACCATTTGGACTATCTGCACCGGACCCCTGGACTCACCTCTTCATAGTCCTGTGTCTGATGTCCCACCCTATGGACTATCTACACCGAACCCCCACACTCACCTCTTCATAGTTCTGTGTCTGATGTCCCACCCTATGGACTATCTACACCGAACCCCCACACTCACCTCTTCATAGTCCTGTGTCTGATGTCCCACCATTTGGACTATCTGCACCGGACCCCCGGACTTACCTCTTCATAGTTCTGTGTCTGATGTCCCACCCTATGGACTATCTACACTGAACCCCCACACTCACCTCTTCATAGTTCTGTGATGTCCCACCCTCTGGACTATCTACACCAGACCCCCAGACTCACCTCTTCATAGTCCTGTGTCTGATGTCCCACCATTTGGACTATCTACACCAGATCCCCAGACTCACCTCTTCATAGTACTGTGTCTGATGTCCCACCATTTGGACTATCTGCACCGGACCCCCGGACTCCCCTCTTCATAGTCCTGTGTCGGATGTCCCACCTTCTGGACTATCTACACAGGACCCCGGACTCACCTCTTCATAGTCCTGTGCCTTATGTCCCACCCTATGGACTACCTACACCGGACCCTGGACTCTCCTCTTCATAGTCCTGTGTCTGATGTCCCACCCTATGGACTGTTATGGTTCTCAATGGCAAGAGAACATAGCCCAGCAAACATACGAACTAGCTCTTGGAAGGATGGAAACTAAACTGACCATGAACTAAACCTGCCGCACAACTAACAGTAGCCGGGTAGCGTAGCCTGCGTTTTATCCCTAGACGCCCAGCGCCGGCCGGAGGACTAACTAATCCTGGCAGAGGAAAATATAGTCCTGGCTCACCTCTAGAGAAATTTCCCCGAAAGGCAGACAGAGGCCCCCACAAATATTGGCGGTGATTTTGGATGAAATGACAAACGTAGTATGAAAATAGGTTTAGCAAAATTGAGGTCCGCTTACTAGATAGCAGGAAGACAGAAAGGGCACTTTCATGGTCAGCTGAAAACCCTATCAAAATACCATCCTGAAATTACTTTAAGACTCTAGTATTAACTCATAACATCAGAGTGGCAATTTCAGATCACAAGAGCTTTCCAGACACAGAAACGAAACTACAGCTGTGAACTGGAACAAAATGCAAAAACAAACAAGGACTAAGTCCAACTTAGCTGGGAGTTGTCTAGCAGCAGGAACATGCACAGAAAGGCTTCTGATTACAATGTTGACCGGCATGGAAGTGACAGAGGAGCAAGGCTAAATAGCGACTCCCACATCCTGATGGAAACAGGTGAACAGAGAGGATGATGCACACCAGTTCAATTCCACCAGTGGCCACCGGGGGAGCCCAAAATCCAATTTCACAACAATGGACTATCTACACCGAACCCCCACACTCACCTCTTCATAGTTCTGTGTCTGATGTCTCACCCTCTGGACTATCTACACCGGACCCCTGACTCACCTCTTCATAGTCCTGTGCCTTATGTCCCACCCTTTGGACTATCTACACGGGACCCCCGGACTCACCTCTTCATAGTCCTGTGTCTGATGTCCACCCTCTGGACTATCTATACCGAACCCCTGGACTCACCACTTCATAGACCGTGTCTGATACCCCCTATGGACTATCTACACCGGACTCACCTCTTCATATGCTGTCTCTGACGCTCTCTCCTTTGGACCCAGGCCGCTCCACAACTTGTTCTGTTCTCTGTCTGTGGTCTTTAGCACTGACGTGGTCTTTAGCACTGACCACAATCCTTCAGTAAATTAATATCCTGAAGAGGAGATGGAGAGTCTGAGAGATTTCAATTTGAGACACAGGATGAACAATGACTTTTCCAAGTGAACAGTGTGAGATACCAGATATATCTGAAACTTCAACACCTGACCACAAACACTTACCAATACAAAGTCCCTAATGACCTGAAGACCATCTCTAGGCTCTTCCAGCGCTACCTCTAGGCCTTTCTAGCACTATCATTAGGCTCTTCCAGCACTACCTCTAGGCCTTTCTAGCACTGTCATTAGGCTCTTCCAGCACTACCTCTAGGCCTATCTAGCACTACCATTAGGCTCTTCCAGCACTACCTCTAGGCCTATCTAGCACTATCATTAGGCTCTTCCAGCACTACCTCTATGCCTTTCTAGCACTATCATTAGGCTCTTCCAGCACTACCTCTAGGCCTTTCTAGCACTATCATTAGGCTCTTTCCAGCACTACCTCTAGGCCTTTTTAGCACTATCGTTAGACTCTCCTAGCACTACCTCTAGGCCTTTCTAGCAGTATAATTAGGCTCTTCCAGCACTGTCTTTAGGACCTCCCAACACTCTCTCTAGATTCTTAGAGGATGCCTATTGGCCCTTTCTGCACTACCTCTAGGCCCTTTCTGCACTACCTCTAAGCCCTTTCTGTGCTGCCTCTAGGCCCTTTCTGCCCTGCCTCTAGGCCCTTTCTGTGCTGATCAAGCCCTTTCTGCACTACCTCTAGGGCTTTTCTTAACTACCTCTAGGCTTTTCCAGCATTACCTCTAGGCCCTTTCGGCACTACCTCTAGGTTTTTCCAGCACTACCTCTAGGCCCTTTCCGCACTACCTCTAGGCTTTTCCAGCACTACCTCTAGGCCCTTTCTGCACTACCTCTAGGCTATTCCTGCACTACCTCTAGGCTTTTCCAGCACTACCTCTAGGCTCTTTCTGCACTACCTCTAGGCCCTTTCTGCACTACCGCTAGGCTCTTTCTGCACTACCTCTAGGCTTTTCCAGCACTAATTCTAGGCTCTTCCTGCACTACCTCTAGGCCCTTTCTGCACTACCTCTAGGCTCTTCCTGCACTACCTCTAGGCTTTTCCAGAGCTAATTCTAGGCTCTTTCTGCACTACCTCTAGACCCTTTCTGCACTACCGCTAGGCTCTTCCTGCACTACTTCTAGGCTTTTCCAGCACTAGTTCTAGGCTCTTCCTGCACTACCTCTAGGCCCTTTCTGTACTACCTCTAGGCTTTTCCAGCACTACCTCTAGACTCTTTCTGCACTACCTCTAGGCCCTTCCTGCACTACGTCTAGGATCTTCTAGTAAAACCTCTAGGCTCTTCCTGCACTACCTCTAGACCCTTTCTACACTGCCTCTATGCCCTTTCTGTACTACCTCTATGCTTTTCTTGCATTATCTTTAGGCCCTTTCTGCACTACCTTTAGGTCCTTTCTGCACTGCCTCTAGGCCCAATCTGCACTACCCTCTAGGTCCTTTCAGCACTACCTCTAGGTCCTTTCTGCACTACCTCTAGGCCCTTTCTGAACTACCTCTAAGCCCTTTCTGCAATGCCTCTAGGCTTTTCCAGCATTACCTCTGGACCCCTTCCGCATTACCTCTAGGCTTTTCTGCACTACCTCTAGGCTTTTCTTGCATTATCTCTAGGCCCTTTCTGCACTACCTTTAGGTCCTTTCTGCACTGCCTCTAGGCCCAATCTGCACTACCTCTAGGCCCTTTCTGCACTACCTCTAGGTCCTTTCAGCACTACCTCTAGGTCCTTTCTGCACTACCTCTAGGCCCTTTCTGAACTACCTCTAGGCCCTTTCTGAACTACCTCTAGACTTTTCCAGCGCTACCTCCAGGTGATTTGAGCACTGCCTATAGCTGAATAAAATGATACCTTGATATCTGCAATCCCATGTCTTGTTCTATAGAAATACTCATTTTTCTTATATGCAAATGAGCTGTTCAGATCTATGGGCTGGACATAGATCTCCCGGAGACTCCACCTCCAGAGCTTATTATAAATGATGGGGTGCTACCAGGGTGAGACATGTAATAAAACATGACAGCAGAACTGAACTTTGTCTCCTTATAAACATGTCAGCAGCTGCGGCTCTCACAGCTCTGCTGTACTGTACAGGCTTCTCCAAGATGGAAGCTGCAAATGTGTCAGTGATAATCACACACAGCTGTGCAGTGAGATCAGGAGAGCAGAGAGCGGTCATCACACTGGTAACTCCTCCTGTCATTTACAAAATACTCTGGAGGCGGAGTCTCGGGGAGATCTATGTCCGGCCCATAGATCTGAACAGCTCATTTACATATAAGAAAAATGTGGATTTCTCTGGACTAAGGCATCGGATCACAGATATCAAGGTATCATTTTATTCAGCTTCCTATGACCTACGTGCACATATAGAAGGCTCAGGAGCAACGATCAGTCACAGATACCCTTTAATTCTGACAACGTTTACTGCTGGAAAAATACTGCAACAACTAAGAAGTTTAGAAGTGAATACACTGATCTGACTGTCAAGGGAAGAACATTCCGAAGCACAGGTGCAGCACAGGAGAAGACATGCAGATGGGAGGTTTTTAATTAGAGTCCAATTATTGTAGGTAATAGTTGTGCCAATAGGGGCGAGTGTATAGACGTTAGAGGGGTGTGAGGAACTACGTTCTGCTTTGTGGATGCTATAGTCAGTGACTGGAGGCAGAAGATAAGAAGCTCCATCTACTTGACATTATATCTCCACCCCCACAGAGATCTCACGGCCCTGGTGGGTCTCGATCTACACAAAGCTTCGGCATTTATCTTATACTGAATGTGAATATATTAATGTGTGATTTTGTGGGACGTGGCAGCCTGCGATGGCATTGGTGGTCTGCGGACAGGACGGGGAGCTCCAATTAATGTATTAATATGTGTCGACATTGCACTCATCTAGGGATCTGCAGGTCAGGGAGGTTGTCACTAGTCAGGTGCACTGATTTATAATCGGGACCCCCTATTCTAGAGCCACTTACCTGCTAACCGGACCCCACACCTGGTTGCTGTCCAGCTCTGCTGTGCGATGAGGTCAGACTGTCCTATCTTGTGGGAAGGGGGATGTAAGTGACGGAGGGTCAGAGTATGTACGTGTGCCCCAGCCTCAAATTACAGCACGCGGGTAACATTATACCCCTTATTCCCCAACAGCAGCTGTCATGTGTAGTGAGCCCCATCTATGGGAGAACACACATAACATAAACAGGGTAATAAAATACGAAAAATCAAGCATACATCATAACTCCCAGCTATAAAATATGAGAGAACATTTACACTGGGCAGCAGTCTAACAAGACCTCTGTAAGAGAGCACTGGATTCTACTAAGTAATCGAGAGAAGCAGACGCAGAACTGTAAGACAAGTGTGAAAAGTCGGGGATGAAAGTCACAAGAGACAGGATCGGGGTGATAAGTGCAGGATGAAGAGCCAGGGTCACAAGTCCAGGTGGAACAGCCAGGATCACAAGTCAAGGATGAAGAGCCAAGGTCAGGGTCACAAATCCAGGAGGATAGCCAGGGTCAGGACCACAAGTCCAGAAGGAAGAGCCAGGGTCAGGGTCACAAGCACAGGAGGGAAAGCAAAGGGTCAGGATGGAGAGCCAAGGTCACACGCCCAGGAGGAAGAGCCCAGGATTTTAAATTTACGATGAAGAGCCCAGGGTCAGAGTCACAAGCCCAAGACAAAGAGTCTAGGATCAAGGTCATAAGACTAAAATGAAAAGCTAGTGCTAGGGTCACAAACCCAAGAAAAAGAGACCAGGGTCAATTTCACAAGTCCAGTAGAAAGAGTCCATTGTCAGGGGGCATAAGTACAGGATGAAGAACCCAGGGTCATGGTCAGAACTCTAGGATGAAGAACTCAGAATCAGAGTTACAAGCCCAAGACAAAAATCCTAGGGTCAGGTTCACAAGTCCAGGAGAAAGAGCTCATGTCAGGCTCACAATCCCAGGATGAAGAGCCCAAGGACAAAATCACAAGACCAGGATGCAGAGCCCAAGGTCAAGGTTACAATTCCAGGATGAAAAGCCCAAGGCCAGGGTCACAAATCCAGTATGAAGGGCCCAGGGTCAGGGTCACAAGTCCAGGAGAAAGAGTCCACGGTAAGGGTCACATGCCCAGGATGAAGAGAACAGGGTGACAAATCTAGTATGAATAGCTCAGGGTCACGATCACAAGTCCAAGATGAATAGCCAGGGTCAGAATAAAAAGCCCAGGGTCAGAGTCACAAACCCAAGACTAAAAGCTCATGGTCACAAGTCCAGGAGGAAGATTGCAGGTCAGGGTCACAAATCCCGTATGAAGAATCTAGACCTGGGTAAAAAGTCTAGGAAGAAGAGTCCAGGGTCAGCTCGCAAGACAGGAGGGAGAGTCAATGGTCAGGGTCCCAAATCTAATATGAAGAGCCCAGTTTCAGGGTCACAAATGCACAATGAAAGGTAAAGGGCCAGGGTCTCATGTCCAGGAGGAAAAGCCAGGGTCAGGGTCACAAAGACATGATGAAGATTCCAGGGTCAGGATCTCAAGTCCAGGGGGAAGAGACCCAGGTCAAAGTCACAAGTTCAGGATAAAAAGCCAAGGGTCAGGGTTACAAGTCAAGTATGAATAGCCCAGTGTGAGGATCACAAGTCTAGTATCAATAGCCCAGGGTCATGGTCACAAGTCGAAGATGAAGAGCTAGGGCCACAGTCACAAACTCAAGGCAAAGAGCCCAAGGTCAGGTTCAGAAGTAGAGGAAATAGAGCCCAGGGTCAGACTCACATACCCAAAACTAAGAGTGCAGGGTCAGGTTCACAGTTCTAGGAAAAAGAATCCTTGTCAGGGTCACAAGCCCAGGATTCAGAGCCCAGGGTCAAGGTAGCAATTCCAGGATGAAGAGCACAGGGTCAGGGTCACAAGTCAAGGATGAAGAGTGCAGGACCAGGGTCACAAGATCAGGTGAAGTGTCCATTGTCAGGGTAACAAATTCAGAACAATGAGCCAGTCAGGGTCACACGTCCAGGAGAAAGTGTCCATAGTAAGGGTCACAAATCCAATATGGAGACCCCAGGTCAGGGTCACAACTCCAAGAAGAAAAGTCCAGGGTCAGGGTCACAAGTCCAGGATGAAGAGCCTGTGTTCAGGGTCACCAGTTCAGGAGAAAGAGTCCAAGGTAAGGGTCACATGCCCAGGATGAAGAGAACAGGGTCAGAAGTCTAATATGAGTAGCCCAGTCCAGGCACAGGATCACAAACCTAGGATGAAGAGCCAAGGACCAGGGTCACAAATCTAGGATAATGAGCCCACAGTCAGAAACCCAGGATGAAGAGCTCAAGGTCAGGTCACATATCCAAGAGGAAGAGTCTGGACTCAGGGCCACAAGCGAAGACTGACGTAGTTAGAATCAAGTTCACAATCACTGGATGAAGAGATTAGAGTTGGGGTTACAAGGCAATGATAAACAGTGCAGGGTCATGGTTACATGCCCAGGCTGGGGTAAGGCTCCTTTGGTCTCCTCTTTATGTTATCACTTTTTCTGGGGGAAAACTCTTCTTCATGTGGTAAACTATTCTGAAGACTCCTTCCTTATTTCATGCTATGCCCCCACAACCTTCTTGTGGACATTTTCTCATAACCTACCACCCCCATACCCTACCCTTCTCTTCATTTGATCACATCTATGAGAGCTCACCACATTGCAATTACAACTTCTAAGGACTTATCTTTATGTTACCACCCCTCCTGGTGCCCTTCTCTATCATGTTATCACCCCTCCTGGTGCTCTTCATCATGTTATCACCCCTCCTGGTGCTCTTCATCATGCTATCACCCCTCCTGGTGCCCTTCTTCATCATGCTATCACCCCTCCTGGTGCCCTTCTTCATCATGCTATCACCCCTCCTGGTGCTCTTCTTCATCATGCTATCACCCCTCCTGGTGCTCTTCATCATGTTATCACCCCTCCTGGTGCTCTTCATCATGTTATCACCCCTCCTGGTGCTCTGCATCATGCTATCACCCCTCCTGGTGCTCTTCATCATGCTATCACCCCTCCTGGTGCTCTTCTTTATCATGTTATCACCCCTCCTGGTGCTCTTCATCATGTTATCACCCCTCCTGGTGCTCTTCATCATGCTATCACCCCTCCTGGTGCTCTTCATCATGCTATCACCCCTCCTGGTGCTCTTCTTTATCATGTTATCACCCCTCCTGGTGCTCTTCATCATGCTATCACCCCTCCTGGTGCTCTGCATCATGTTATCACCCCTCCTGGTGCTCTTCATCATGCTATCACCCCTCCTGGTGCTCTTCATCATGCTATCACCCCTCCTGGTGCTCTGCATCATGCTATCACCCCTCCTGGTGCTCTTCATCATGTTATCACCCCTCCTGGTGCTCTTCATCATGTTATCACCCCTCCTGGTGCTCTGCATCATGCTATCACCCCTCCTGGTGCTCTTCATCATGTTATCACCCATCCTGGTGCTCTTCATCATGTTACCACTCATCCTGTTGCTCTTCATCATGCTATCACCCCTCCTGGTGCTCTTCATCATGTTATCACCCCCCCTGGTGCCCTTCTTCATCATGCTATCACCCCTCCTGGTGCTCTTCATCATGCTATCACCCCTCCTGGTGCTCTTCATCATGTTATCACCCCCCCTGGTGCCCTTCTTCATCATGTTATCACCCATCCTGGTGCTCTTCATCATGTTATCACCCATCCTGGTGCTCTTCATCATGTTATCACCCATCCTGTTGTTCTACTTTGGAACTTGCAGCTCTCCGGCGCCCCCCTTACCCTCAGGTCAGTCAGGGAACTACACCTGGGTAATTAGTCGCCGGATGGGCCACTTCACTGTGGACTGGCTGGCAGGCACGCTGTAGCGAGGGAATTATAAATGCTCAGGCTGCAACCAGACAATAGCTTATAAACCCCGTTCCGTCGCTGCCAGCTTTACCCACCTAGCCCAGAACACACTTCGCTGCCACCAGCTCAGATTCCTCACAGAGAGGGGTTCGAGCCAACCCAAATTAGTAGCGTAATTACTTCAGGCACGTGAAAAATTCATTAAAGAGCATAGAGAGACGACTAGTAATTTTATCGTTTACTCCAAAAGGTAGGCAGTGTTTACAGAAGGTATATAAATATTTTGCAATATGAGACAAAGGATGTACAAATTACATAAAAAACAGGGATTAAAGAAGATAAACACTCACATGCTGCTTAGATCATCCTAGCTAACCATGCTGGTGGGAGGAGCCAGACATCCCAATTCATCAGAGGGTCCTGGTGCAGCAGCTTCTCAGGCAAGACTGAAGGCTGGGCTGACTGGCAGTAACTTATACTTGTAGGCTTGTGACATCACTAAAGGGGCTGGTTTACCTGCACCCTTCCCTAGCTGCCAGGGTGCACATATTGGTACGAAAACTTATAATACTCATAAATGTGTTTAAGAACCTAGCAGAATAATGGCACACCCATCACTCATATTATATTGAAATTAGCTTTCTAATGAGCCACACTCGGACTAGCTATTCCACTCTACAAAAAAAAAAAAAAAACACAAAAATTGAGCTTAACTTGAGTTGGTACACATGCAGAGGTTAAACGCATGTTCACATTGGCCACAAAACATTAAAACCTACAAGAGAAAAAAGTAAGCAAAAACCCTGATATAACTAAGTAAAAAAGCCAATGTGGCCAATGTGAACATGCGTTTCACCTCTGCATGTGTACCAACTCAAGTTAAGCTCAATTTTTGTGCTTTTTTTTTTCTCTGTATTGATGCATTCTGTGCAAGCCAAGGTGTGGCCTCCCTGTTTCTGGGCTAGAGATTATATATAAGGCTTCCACAGACTAGTGTTTCACTGGTTGGGCCCAGTCCTGTTGTCTGCCCTTATTCACACTGAGATCAACATTGACACATGGTAAGGTTTTAATATTAGACAGTGTAGGACTGTCCCGATCAGAGTTACCTTGACGAGGTGGGATGGCTTTTGTGCTATTTTTTGATCAAAAAACAGTATTACTAAAAACTCTGTGTTATTTAAATGCTTTTTTACTTAGTTATATCAGGGTTTTTGCTTACTTTTTTCTCTTGTAGGCTTTAGCTATTCCACTCTGTTTATGAGAAATCCGCACTTTGCACTCGTTGCGTTTAGCTGCTAGCACTTACAGTGATTGACAGATCTACCAATGGACGTTCGTAATATGTACTCCTTATTTTTCTAGCCCAAATTGGTGGCCCAATATATCACTATAATAGAACAAAGAAATCCCTGCCATGGGGAAGTGTTGTGAATTCTGCTCTTGGGCTCCCTCCGGTGGTTGTAAGTGGTAGCGCTGCTGCCTCTGAATCGCAGCATTTATCAGGTGTGTTCACTTTTTGCAATTTTGACTGGGCTATTTAGTCTTGCTTCACCCTTTAGTCAGTGCCAGTTGTCCATTGTTCCTGGAGGATTCACATCCCTGCCTGGTCTCTTCTGCTTTGCAGTTCATTTCAACAAAGACAAGTTCTGGCCTTGATTTTTGCTGTCCACATGCTGTGGCCTTATTGCTCAGTTCTTTTCCATGTTTTTGTCTTGTCCAGCTTGGTCTGTATAAGGATTTGTTTAGCCAAGCTGGTATCTCTGGAGATGCAGATATACCCTCCATATCTTTAGTTAGCTGTGGAGATTTTGCATTTTCTGTGGTGGATATTTTCTAGTGTTTTAATACTGACCGCATAGTACTCTGTCCTATCCTTTCTATTTAGCTAGAAGTGGCCTCCTTTGCTAACTTCTAATTTCAGTCTGTGTATGTTTTTTCCCTCTCCTCTCACAGTCAATATTTGTGGGGGGCTGTCTATCCTTTGGGGATTTTCTCTGAGGCAGGATAGTTTTCCCTTTTCTATCTCTAGGGGTAATTAGTCCTCTGGCTGTGTCGAGATGTCTAGGGAACGCTAGGTACATTCCACGGCTACTTCTAGTTGCGGTGTTAAGTTCAGGGTCTGCGGTCAGTACAGGTACCACCTTCTCCAGAGTACGTCTCATGCTGCTCTTAGGCCACCAGATCATAACAGGGAAGGGCCTTATACCGGTTTTAGCTGGTACTAGATGGGAGGATTGTCTGCTGCAGCTGCAAGGACCATAAAAATTATTTTGGGAGGGGGGAAATGAGGGGCTTGGGATTCACACACTCACACAGCAACAGAAGAGAAGAGAGGGGGGTCGGAATAGCCCGCAGCATGTGTCTTGTAAAGTTAGGCAGACACAAACATGGCATATTCACATTATCGTGACACTGGTGCTCTTCATCATGTTATAAACCCTCCTGGTGCTCTTCATTATGCTATCACCCCTCCTGGCGCTCTTCATCATGTTATCACCCCTCCTGGTGCTCTTCATTATGCTATCACCCCTCCTGGTGCTCTTCATCATGTTATCACCCCTCCTGGTGCTCTTCATCATGTTATCACCCCTCCTGGTGCTCTTCATCATGTTATCACTCCTCCTGGTGCTCTTCATCATGTTATCACCCCTCCTGGTGCTCTTCATCATGTTATCACCCCTCCTGGTGCTCTTCATCATGTTATCACCCCTCCTGGTGCTCTTCATTATGTTATCACCCCTCCTGGTGCTCTTCATTATGCTATCACCCCTCCTGGTGCTCTTCATCATGTTATCACCCCTCCTGGTGCTCTTCATCATGTTATCACCCCTCCTGGTGCTCTTCATCATGTTATCACCCCTCCTGGTGCTCTTCATCATGTTATCACCCCTCCTGGTGCTCTTCATCATGTTATCACTCCTCCTGGTGCTCTTCATCATGTTATCACCCCTCCTGGTGCTCTTCATCATGTTATCACCCCTCCTGGTGCTCTTCATCATGTTATCACCCCTCCTGGTGCTCTTCATCATGTTATCACCCCTCCTGGTGCTCTTCATCATGTTATCACTCCTCCTGGTGCTCTTCATCATGTTATCACCCCTCCTGGTGCTCTTCATCATGTTATCACTCCTCCTGGTGCTCTTCATCATGTTATCACCCCTCCTGGTGCTCTTCATCATGTTATCACTCCTCCTGGTGCTCTTCATCATGTTATCACCCCTCCTGGTGCTCTTCATCATGTTATCACTCCTCCTGGTGCTCTTCATCATGTTATCACCCCTCCTGGTGCTCTTCATCATGTTATCACCCCTCCTGGTGCTCTTCATCATGTTATCACCCCTCCTGGTGCTCTTCATCATGTTATCACTCCTCCTGGTGCTCTTCATCATGTTATCACCCCTCCTGGTGCTCTTCATCATGTTATCACCCCTCCTGGTGCTCTTCATCATGTTATCACCCCTCCTGGTGCTCTTCATCATGTTATCACTCCTCCTGGTGCTCTTCATCATGTTATCACCCCTCCTGGTGCTCTGCATCCTGTTAACCCCAGTCATGTTGGTCTTCCTCATGTTATCACCACTCCTTTGGTCTCTTTTTATCTTTTTTATAACCAAAGAAAGAAAAACCCCTAAAAAACCTCCCTGTTATTGATGAGGCTACAATACCCAGATAGTAAACTAATCTATAGTCACAGAACACCGTGTCATTCAAACCTTAACGCACAGATTTAGAAAGATCTAGAAGGATCTAGAAGGGGAATGTGTCTCTCCCTCACTTACCCTACCTTGCCGCGGAGGTTTCTTCCTACGTTCCACACTCAGCGATGGCTTTGCCTTCGGACCCTAAAGGGACTGACTGTCCATATGAAACCCACCAAGTGCCAGAGGGCGACATCGTGGCTTCTGCCTACATGATGGGTGATCTAGGGAGCAACATGAAATGGAAGAATGATTACATTCAGGAGGGTTTAGTTCTGATGTATCTTTATCTGCAGAAGATCAGTCACATGCTAGAGATCTCAGACCCCCATAGTGGGGGGAATCATTATAGCAACTAAGTTACATAAAATATCCCACTTATACAACATAGATAAAGGCGAAGTACAAATAATCCATCAGGATCGATAATATGGTGAAACACGCAGCGGACAGAAGTACAGAAAACTTGAACTCATCTCATGTGATAATCAGAAAAGCCCACCCAAAGCGATCGCCCAGAAAATAGACCAGGGTTCATCAGGGACCTAATGTGCTCGTGTAAGCTTGTATCAGTAGCCCACATGTGACGAGATGCCATGTATGTCTCACCCACGTGTCTGTATTCAATACTCACGCCAAAATATGGCAGAAGTTGTCACGCGATCTCAATGGAAGGCATACCGCGTCCACTGAGTGTAACGGACCTACCGTGTCCACGGAAGTGGCGTGAATAGAGGGAGGCGGTGCAGTCTATGCTGCGCACCATGCCTTCCAATGACGAATGTGACGCCACAATGGGAGACTGTCCTCCATGGGGCGCAAGATGCGCTTCACCGTGTATGAAAAGACTGAGGAGAAAAAGGAGATGTGTTCCAGCTTCTTTGAATCCAAAATTGCTTCTTGTAGGGGGTGTGATATTGATTCTTTAATTATTTAATGTGATACTTCTGCACTATCTGGTGTATTATCACACTGTATTTTCTGGTACTGCTACACGTACAAGTGTATTACCAGCCGTGCATAAGAGTATTGCTACACCTGAAGTGTATTACTCTGTACATATATATTATTGATTACATGTTTTGCATCGTTATTGTTGATAGGGAAAGTGAGTTCCCTGAGCCGTTCATAACATAGTGCTAGGGGGAGTAGTACCCTAAGTTGGCCACTAGATCGGGGCATTATTAGTGAGATAGGAATAGTTAATTGTAGGAGGGACATGGTGAAATAAGTAGTAAGGTTTTCCCGGGTTTAGACAGTTGGGGCCGGGGCGCCCGTGTGGAACACAGGGCTGGCTAGCCCAGGGCAACACCGTGCCCCGCAACATTTGTTAGAAGAGTGGGACCAGCAGTCAGTATCCAGAGGGCCAGAGTATAGAACGAAGCACAGCGACACTAGAGATAGCGGTGCAGTATAAGTGGGACTGCAGTGCTACGGGAAGAAGGCTAAGCAGAACGGGAGCAAGGTATCCAAGATGTGGCAGATTTTTGCGCGGGCCGCTATTCTAAGGACCGGTGCGAAACGGCAGAAAATACCCCATTGAAAATCAGAAATTCTGGGCATTGACGACACTGAGGGACCGGAGGAAACGAACCGTCCCGGGGACAGGCTTAGTGGCAGAGAGAAGAGGCAAGGGAAAGCGTTGCCGATTATTATGATTGACTGTGCCCTGGATAATGCTGTGTTAAGTAAAGAAGCTTAAGTTAAAGTGAAGCCGGACTGTTTCTCTTTCATTGTGGAGCCGTCTGTAGAGAATACACTCTCGTGCCGGGAGACCCCAGATGACGCAGAGAAGCAGCACCGAGGTACTCAGAGAAGAAAACATGATCTTGTGCTGGGAGGGGGCCAGGGGGTGATACAGGGGTTGCAATGGCAAATTCACATGGCAAGATATAGTTAGGCGTTTCACACGCTTGAGGCATCCTTTACCAAACTATATATGAACAGGTCCTGTACAACGTTTATACAAAATGTGACTGTCACGATGTAAATATGCCATGGTCTGAGTAATTTTCTAGAAGGTCCATGGTTCCAAACACGCTGCGATTTCACTCCCCCTCCCCCCTGCTATACAGCTGTAATGTGAGACCAGCGTGCCAGCAGCCCTCACTGACGAGTTTTATGGCCTTAAACTGGAAGCATAATTAGAAGCACAAGGAAAAAAACAAGGTTTCTTTGTCCTTGCAAATGTAAATATAATAGCACTGGTTAATGATAGAAGTGGGACAAATAAATTTGTGGCATGTGACTCAGTAGAACTATCAGCCAGTGAGTTTTCTAGGTTCCAGAACCAGCACAATTGAGAAATGGATTACTACATAACTGGGTCACTCAGCTACCCCATGTCTATACTTAAATAAAACCCCATGTCGCGCTGAGCATAACGACACGGGTGTCATCTTTCTACGAGGTTCATGCGCCGAGATATGTGGGATGTTTTCTCATATACTCAAGAAAGAGGAGTGCATTCCATAGCTCTGCTCACCCCACGAGGTCATCCAGGGGGAGACCCTTAGTTTTGGGCAAAGGTATAAAACTCAGAGGCCCAAACAAAGGGGGGTCTTTTGCCAGGGATTTAGCTACGACATGCTGTGCAATCATACCAGAAGATTTTGGGGAAGGTCCCCTCCCCCCCATTGAATCACATGAAAGAACTGTAAGTTGATTTTCACCGTTAATCCCTTTTATTTGTAATTGTCTGAACATACGATATTTGTCTTCTTTTATAATATCTTTTTACCCTTTTGTAAACACTGCCTACCTTTTGGAGTAAAATATATAAAATTACTAGCTTCATTGCTCCTTGCTCTATAACGTACTGTCACGTCCTCTGAAGTAAATTACGCTACTAAGTGGGTTGGCTCCGGACCCGTAATTCATTAAGAAATCGGAGCTGGTGGCAGCGGATTTGTCCTGCGCCTTTGGGAAACCTGGTAGCAACGGACGGCGTTGATAATTATTGTTCCTGCCTGAGTGGGAGTAGTTATATCGCCTTCGCTGCTGTGTGCCCACTAGCTAGTACATAGTAAGGCAGTATTTCTGGCGACTAATTATCCTAGGTACAGTACCCCATCTGACCTGAGGGTAAGGGGGGTGCCAGAGAGCTGCAAGTTCCAAACCAGACCTGGGAAGTGGGATATAGATAAATCCCCTTCAGAAAAGAACTGGGCAACCAAATAACCCCGGTTCATGACATATTGGGGTCAGTGGGGTGGGATGATAAAGTTATCCCCCTGTGATTTGTGACATACTGGTGGCAGAGCGGTGGGATCATAGAGCATTAGTGATCTGGTTTGAGCAATCATTCCTCTCACTAAAAACTTGCACAGTTCTTGTGAAGTTTTGGAGAATGAGCTCAGTGTTTACTAGTCCCGAGACAATACCGTGTGTACTTTCAATTACCCCCTCCCTTTCTCTTCGGTTTTCCATCCTATTTTTATTTGGCAATGATGGCCGCAAAAGGAGAGTGCTGGCACACCAAGCAGAATAAGGACACTCTTGTGGGAATATGCACATACTATGGCCTGGATCCCCATGGCAAAACCAAGGTCCAAATGGTCATGGAACTGGTGCAATTTAAAGCGGACCAAGCCGGTTCTCAGAGCCCAGTGGACGCAGAAGCCAGCACCAGCGCAGGTGGTGCTGCTGCAGAGGTCCAATCGTGGCAGGCTGACCCTACTTGCAACTAGGGTAGCGTGGACCGCCACCTGTAGCTGGCTCTGCAACAATGCTCCGCAGATGACACAGAGACGTCTGCAGCTGGTCCTGCAATTCCAAGAGGTGGAGAGAGCCCAGCTGGAGGCGGAGAGAGCCGAGCAGCAAGCAGAACGGGGTTACCAGCTGGAGTTAGCCCGACTCCAGGGGCTGAGGTTGTCCCAGTCCAGCGGCGAGCCCAACAGAGCTCAGATCCCAAACCCCGGCCAGAGCACTTTCCTGTGATGGAAAAGGACGGGGACTTGGACACTTTTCTGCGGGAATTTGAGAAAGCCTGCAGACAGTACCGGCTGCCTAGGAGCCAATGGGCCGGATACCTGACACCAGGGCTAAAAGGCAAAACTCTGGAGGCGTTTTCATCTTGGTCTGGCGGGAGAGAAGCAGACTATGAGGCCATCAAGCAGGCCCTGATAACAAAGTACCAGCTTACACCTGGGGTTTAAGGTAGAAAGCGCCGGCTGATGGGTCTGTTAAAATCCCCAGGGAGACAGCCTACGTAGCTGCTGTCACCCGCAGTCAGAGTGCTCGGAAAGCAGATAACGTTCTGCCTTCTGGACCCTCCTCAGCCACAGGGGTGACTGAACCAGAAATGGACCCAGAGCAGGTCCCAGAGGGTTCCCGTGGGGAAGGGACCCTGACGTCGCTTCTAGCTGCCTCTAGCCAGGAGTTCCAGGCTGCTCTGCACTCAGATGCGAATCTGGAGAATTTGAGACACCTCTCCGAGATGCCCACCTTCGTGAGTGATAAGGAGAGGGTGTTCTGGGAACGAGGGAGGTTGTACCGGGAGACAGTACCCGGAAAATCCCAAAAGGAGTGGTTGAGGGACAGACAGCTGGTCGTCCCGTACCAATTTAGGGGTGAGTTGTTGCTGATTGCCCATGAGATCCCGCTCGCTAGACACTTGGGGATCAGCAAAACTAAGGCCCGGCTGTCTCAACACTTCTATTGGCCCAAGATGGGGACAGATGTGACAAACTACTGCCGCTCCTGTATCACCTGTGAAAGAGTGGGTAGGTGGGGCCTGCTCTTGAGGCTTCCTTGATCACTTTGCCAGTGATAGAGGAGCCTTTCCAGAGGATCGCGGTGGACATTGTGGGCCCGCTGGCCGTCCCCAGCAGCTCTGGAAAGCAATATGGCCTTACTCTGGTAGACTATGCTACCCGGTACCCAGAGGCAGTGGCTCTGTCCTCAACTAGGGCAGATTAGGTGTCGGATGCTCTGTTGGCCATCTTTTCACGGGTAGGATTTCCCAAGGAGATGCTTACCAACCAAGGGACCCAATTCATAACTCGCCTAATGGAGGCCCTCTGTAAGAGAATGCAGGTGAAGCGTCTGGCATCGAGTGCGTATCACCCCCAGACCAATGATTTGTGTCAGCGCTTCAACGGTACCCTCAATAAGATGCTTCACATGCTGGTTGAGACCCAATGACGCGACTGGGAGCGGTACCTCCCACACCTGCTATTCGCTTACCGAGAGGTTCTGCAGGCCTCGACGGGGTTCTCCCCGTTCGAGCTCCTGTACGGCAGGCAAGTCCGGGGACCCCTTGGGTTGGTAAGGGAATCCCGGGAAGAGGAGCCGAACCCTTCGGAAGTGAAAATAGTGGAGAATGTCATGCGCTTCTGTGACAAAATGCAGAACTTGACGCAGTTAGTCAGGCTAACCAGAAGCACTGGTACGACCAGAACACCCGGAAGCGGACCTACCAGATGGGTCAAAAGGTGTGGGTACTGGTCCCCACACCAAAGAATAAACTTCAGGCAGCTGGGGAAGGCCTGTACTTCGTCCACCAACAGATCTACCCAGTCACCTACGTGGTCACGCTTGACCACGCTTGGGGTAGGCGAAAGGCCTTTCACGTCAATATGATGAAGGCTTATCACGAACGTGAAGTCTACATCCTACCGGTCTGCAACCTGCCTGAAGACGGGGAGGAAGACCCCCTCCTGGACATGCTGGCCCAAGCCAAGGTGGGTGGGTCCATCAAGGACGTGGAGATAAGTGCCTTGTTAACCGAACCCCAGCGGTCGCAGCTGCGAACCAGGCTGGAACCCTTCTGGGCCGTTCTCTCCAACCAACCTGGAAGCACTGAGTTAGGTGGACACCAGGAATCACTGTATCGGATCTCTGACGAGTTTCAGCAGGTTATGCGCTAGGAGATCGATTAGATGTTTGTTGTGAATTCTGCTCTTGGGTTCCCTCCGGTGGTTGTTGGTGGTAATACAGTTGTCCCTGGGTTGCAATCTTGGGCAGGTGTCCCTGCTGATTGCAGTGCTGACTGGGGTATTTAAGGTTGCAGGATTCATTAGTCCTTGCCAGTTGTCCATTGTTCTTGGAAGGTTTGGATCTCAGTCTGGTTCCTCCTGCCCTGCTGCCAATTCAGCAAAGATAAGTGTCTGGTTTCTTTTTCTGCAGCACACATGCTGTGTGCTTTACAGATCAGTGCTTTTCATTGTTTTTTCTTGTCCAGCTTAGACTGTGCTAGGATTTTTCCAGTCAAGTTGGATTCTCAGGAGATGCAGATATACGTTCCATGTCTTTAGTTAGATGGTGGAATTTTGTATTATCTGCTGTGGATATTTTCAGGGTTTTATTACTGACCGCTTAGCATTCTGTCCTATCCTTTCCTGTTTAGCTAGAGTGGCCTCTTTTGCTAAACCCTGTTTTCTGCCTTCGTGTGTTTTTCCTCTAATACTCACAGTCAATATTTGTGGGGGGCTGCCTATCCTTTGGGGTTCTGCTCTGAGGCAAGATAGGATTCCCATTTCCATCTATAGGGGTATTTAGTCCTCCGGCTGTGTCGAGGTGTCTAGGATTGTTAGGTACATCCCACGGCTACTTCTAGTTGCGGTGTCAGTTTAGGGATTGCGGTCAGTATAGGTTCCACCTACTCCTGAGAAAGTCTCATGCGGCTCCAAGGCCACCGGATCATAACAGTACAACTGGCCAACAATGAGTTAAATGCATCTCAGAAGAAGGGAATAAAGGTGTTGAGCCATTTTTTTTTCTGTAGCCTGCTTTGTCTTTTCTTCCCTCTTTTTCTCTGGGTGGCTGAGGAGTCTGGTGCTAGCATGGATATTCAGGGATTAGCTTCTCGTGTAGACCAGCTTGCTGCTAGGGTACAGGGTATTTCTGATTATATAGTTCAGACTCCTGCTTTAGAGCCGAAGATTCCTATTCCTGATTTGTTTTTTGGTGACAGGTCCAAATTTCTGAGTTTTAAAAATAACTGTAAACTGTTTTTTGCTCTGAGACCTCGATCCTCTGGCGATTCCATTCAGCAGGTTAAAATTGTCAACTCCCTGCTGCGTGGCGATCCTCAGGATTGGGCATTTTCCCTGGAATCTGGGAATCCGGCCTTGCTTAATGTAGACGCCTTCTTTCAGGCTTTAGGATTATTATATGATGAACCAAACTCTGTGGATCAAGTAGAGAAGACCTTGTTGGCCCTGTCTCAGGGTCAAGAGGCGGCAGAATTGTATTGTCAGAAATTTAGAAAATGGTCTGTGTTGACTAAATGGAATGATGATGCTTTGGCGGCAATTTTCAGAAAGGGTCTTTCTGAATCCGTTAAAGATGTTATGGTGGGGTTTCCCACGCCTTCCGGTCTGAGTGATTCTATGTCTTTGGCCATTCAGATTGATTGGCGCTTGCGGGAGCGCAGAACTGTGCGCGCTGTGGCGTTGTCCTCAGAGCAGATGCCTGAGCCTATGCAATGTGATAGGATTCTGTCTAGAACGGAACAACGGGGATTCAGACGTCAGAATAGGTTGTGTTTTTATTGTGGCGATGCTTCTCATGTAATTTCAGTCTGCCCTAAGCGTACAAAGAGGATCGCTAGTTCATTTACCATCAGTACTGTAAAACCTAAATTTCTGTTATCTGTGTCCTTGATCTGCTCATTGTCTTCATTTTCTGTCATGGCGTTTGTGGATTCAGGCGCCGCCTTGAACTTAATGGACTTTGAGTTTGCCAGGCATTGTGGTTTTCCCTTGCAGCCCTTGCAGAATCCTATTCCTTTAAGGGGGATTGATGCTACACCTTTGGCTAAAAATAAGCCTCAGTTTTGGACACAGGTGACCATGCACATGGCGCCAGCCCACCAGGAAGATTGTCGATTCCTGGTGTTGCGTAATCTGCGTGATGTTATCGTGCTGGGTTTTCCGTGGTTGCAGGTACATAATCCAGTGTTGGATTGGAAGTCTATGTCTGTGACTAGTTGGGGTTGTCAGGGGGTTCACAATGACGTTCCTTTGATGTCAATCTCCTCTTCATCCTCTTCTGAAATTCCAGAGTTTTTGTCTGATTTTCAGGATGTATTCGATGAGCCCAAGTCCAGTTCCCTTCCACCGCACAGGGACTGTGATTGTGCTATTGACTTGATTCCAGGCTGTAAGTTTCCTAAGGGCCGACTTTTCAACCTGTCTGTGCCTGAACATACCGCCATGCGGAGTTATGTTAAGGAGTCTTTGGAGAAAGGGCATATTCGGCCATCTTCTTCACCGTTGGGAGCGAGATTTTTTTTTTGTTGCTAAGAAGGATGGTTCCTTGAGACCCTGTATTGATTATCGCCTCTTGAATAAGATCACGGTCAAGTTTCAATACCCTTTACCCCTGCTTTCCGATTTGTTTGCTAGGATTAGGGGGGCTAGTTGGTTTACTAAAATTGACCTTCGGGGGGCATATAATCTTGTTCGTATTAAGCAGGGTGATGAATGGAAAACTACGTTTAATACGCCCGAAGGCCATTTTGAATACCTTGTGATGCCATTCGGGCTCTCTAATGCTCCATCTGTTTTTCAGTCCTTCATGCATGATATCTTCCGGACTTATCTTGATAAATTCTTGATTATGTATTTGGATGACATTTTGATCTTTTCCGATGATTGGGAGTCTCATGTGAAGCAGGTCAGGATGGTATTTCAGATCCTTCGTGATAATGCTTTGTTTGTGAAGGGGTCTATGTGTCTCTTTGGAGTGCAGAAGGTTTCGTTTTTGGGCTTCATTTTTTCTCCCTCATCTATCGAGATGGATCCGGTTAAGGTTCAGGCCATTCATGATTGGATTCAACCCACATCCGTGAAGAGCCTTCAGAAATTTTTGGGCTTTGCTAATTTTTATCGCCGGTTCATTGCTAACTTCTCCAGCGTGGTTAAACCCTTGACCGATTTGACGAAGAAAGGCGCTGATGTGGCGAATTGGTCCTCTGCGGCTGTCTCTGCCTTTCAGGAGCTTAAACGCCGGTTTACTTCTGCCCCGGTGTTGCGTCAACCGGATGTTTCTCTTCCGTTTCAGGTTGAGGTTGACACTTCTGAGATTGGGGCAGGGGCCGTTTTGTCTCAGAGGGATCCTGTTGGTTCCTTGATGAAACCATGTGCCTTCTTTTCCCGTAAGTTTTCGCCTGCCGAATGCAATTATGATGTCGGCAATCGGGAATTGTTGGCTATGAAGTGGGCGTTTGAGGAGTGGCAACATTGGCTTGAGGGAGCTAAGCACCGTATTGTGGTCTTGACCGATCATAAGAATCTGATTTACCTCGAGTCTGCCAGACGGCTGAATCCTAGACAGGCTCGATGGTCCTTGTTTTTTTCCCGTTTTGATTTCGTGGTCTCGTATCTTCCGGGTTCTAAGAATATTAAGGCTGATGCCCTCTCTAGGAGTTTTTTGCCTGATTCTCCTGAGGTCCTTGAACCGGTCGGTATTCTGAAAGAAGGGGTGGTCCTCTCTGCCATTTCCCCTGATTTACGACGGGTTCTTCAGGAATTTCAGGTTGACAAACCTGACCGCTGTCCGGTGGGGAAACTGTTTGTTCCTGACAGATGGACTAGTAGAGTGATTTCTGAGGTTCATTGTTCTGTGTTGGCTGGCCATCCTGGTATTTTTGGTACCAGAGATTTGGTTGGTAGGTCATTTTGGTGGCCTTCTTTGTCACGTGATATGCGTTCTTTTGTGCAGTCCTGTGGGACGTGTGCGCGGGCCAAGCCTTGTTGTTCCCATGCTAGTGGGTTGCTTTTGCCATTGCCGGTCCCTGAGAGGCCCTGGACGCATATTTCTATGGATTTTATTTCTGATCTTCCGGTTTCCCAGAGGATGTCGGTTATTTGGGTGGTTTGTGACCGGTTCTCTAAGATGGTTCATTTGGTGCCTTTGCCTAAATTGCCTTCCTCTTCAGACTTGGTTCCGTTGTTTTTTCAGCATGTAGTTCGTTTGCATGGTATTCCGGAGAATATTGTGTCCAAAAGAGGTTCCCAGTTTGTTTCTAGGTTTTGGCGGGCCTTTTGTGCTAGGCTGGGCATTGATTTGTCTTTTTCTTCCGCATTTCATCCTCAGACAAATGGCCAAACCGAGCGAACTAATCAGACCATGGAGACTTATTTGAGATGCTTTGTGTCTGCTGATAAGGATGATTGGGTGGCTTTCTTGCCATTGGCCGAGTTTGCCCTTAATAATCGGGCTAGTTCAGCTACTTTGGTTTCGCCCTTCTTTTGTAATTTTGGTTTTCATCCTCGTTTTTCTTCGGGGCAGGTTGAGCCTTCTGATTGTCCCAGTGTGGATTCTGTGGTTGACAGGTTGCAGCAGATTTGGGCTCATGTGGTGGACAATTTGGTGTTGTCTCAGGAGGAGGCTCAAAGTTTTGCTAACCGTCGTCGGTGTGTTGGTTCCCGGCTTCGGGTTGGGGATCTGGTTTGGTTGTCTTCCTGTCATGTTCCTATGAAGGTTTCTTCCCCTAAGTTTAAGCCTCGGTTTAATGGTCCTTATAGGATTTCTGAGATTATTAATCCGGTGTCTTTTCGATTGGCCCTTCCGGCCTCTTTTGCTATCCATAATGTCTTCCATAGATCTTTATTGTGAAATATGTGGTGCCCGTTGTTCCCTCTGTTGATCCTCCGGCCCCGGTGTTGGTTGATGGGGAGTTGGAGTATGTGGTTGAGAAGATTTTGGATTCTTGCTTTTCGAGGCGGAGGCTTCAGTACCTTGTTAAATGGAAGGGTTATGGCCAGGAGGATAATTCTTGGGTTTTTGCCTCTGATGTCCATGCTGCTGATTTGGTTCGTGCCTTTCATCTGGCTCGTCCTGATCGGCCTGGGGGCTCTGGTGAGGGTTCGGTGACCCCTCCTCAAGGGGGGGTACTGTTGTGAATTCTGCTCTTGGGTTCCCTCCGGTGGTTGTTGGTGGTAATACAGTTGTCCCTGGGTTGCAATCTTGGGCAGGTGTCCCTGCTGATTGCAGTGCTGACTGGGGTATTTAAGGTTGCAGGATTCATTAGTCCTTGCCAGTTGTCCATTGTTCTTGGAAGGTTTGGATCTCAGTCTGGTTCCTCCTGCCCTGCTGCCAATTCAGCAAAGATAAGTGTCTGGTTTCTTTTTCTGCAGCACACATGCTGTGTGCTTTACAGATCAGTGCTTTTCATTGTTTTTTCTTGTCCAGCTTAGACTGTGCTAGGATTTTTCCAGTCAAGTTGGATTCTCAGGAGATGCAGATATACGTTCCATGTCTTTAGTTAGATGGTGGAATTTTGTATTATCTGCTGTGGATATTTTCAGGGTTTTATTACTGACCACTTAGCATTCTGTCCTATCCTTTTCTGTTTAGCTAGAAGTGCCTCTTTTGCTAAACCCTGTTTTCTGCCTGCGTGTGTCTTTCCTCTAATACTCACAGTCAATATTTGTGGGGGGCTGTCTATCCTTTGGGGTTCTGCTCTGAGGCAAGATAGGATTCCCATTTCCATCTATAGGGGTATTTAGTCCTCCGGCTGTGTCGAGGTGTCTAGGATTGTTAGGTACACCCCACGGCTACTTCTAGTTGCGGTGTCAGTTTAGGGATTGCGGTCAGTATAGGTTCCACCTACTCCTGAGAAAGTCTCATGCGGCTCCAAGTCCACCGGATCATAACAGATGTTACAGCTGGGGGTGATTCAACGGTCCAAAAGTGCATGGGCCTCATCTGTAGTCCTCGTGCCAAAGAAGGATCAGACCACCCAGTTCTGCGTGGACTACAGGGGGCTCAAAGCCATTACAGCCTCTGACGTGCACCCAATACTGCACATCGAGAAGCTGCTTGAGAGCTTGAGCAGTTAGCTGCCGCAAAATATTTGTCCATAATGGATCTGAGTCGGGGATACTGGCAGATTCCCCTGAGCCCCAAAGTGCAGGAGAAGTCCGCCTTTATCACAACCTTCGGACTGTACGAGTCCACGGTCATGCCATTCGGCATGAAGAATGCCCCTGCCACTTTCCAACCACCTGCTTCAGGGACTGGAGAAGTATGTGGTGGCGTACTTGGGTGACATTGCCATCTTCAGTTCCTCCTGGGATAAACACCTGCAGAATCTACAGGAGGTGCAGGCGAATTCACCAAGCAGGTCTGACCATCAGGCCGGGAAAGTGCCAGATGGGCATGAGAGAGGTCCATTACCTGAGGCACCGGGTAGGAGGGAAATCCATGAGGTCAGAGCCTGGGAAAGTGGATGCGATCGCGTCCTGGCCCACCCCCAGGACCAATAAGCAGGTGATGTCCTTCCTGGGCACTGCAGGGTACTATAGGCGCGTCATACAGAACTATAGTAGCCTGGCGAAAGCCTTGACAGACCTCACCAGGAAGAAGCTAAGTAAAGGGGAGGTTTCAGCCCCTAAGTGATGTCACTGCAGGGGGAGTGCCTGGGTTTTAGGCTAAGAAACAAGTAGTGAAGCGAGTAGTGATGAGCGAATATACGCGTTACTCGAGTTTCCCGAGCACGCTCGGGTGTCCTCCGAGTATTTTTTAGTGCTCGGAGATTTAGTTTTCTTCGCCGCAGCTGGATGATTTACAGCTACTAGCCTGCTTGATTACATGTGGTGGTTCTCTAGCAACCAGGCAACCCCCACATGTACTTAGCCTGGCTAATAGCTGTAAATCATTCAGCTGAGGCGATGAAAACTAAATCTCCGAGCACTAAAAAATACTCGGAGGACACCCGAGCATGATCGGGAAATCTCAAGTAACGAGTATATTCGCTCATCACTAGAAGCGAGCAGTCTTCCGGAGTCTTTTTGCCCATTATCCATCCTCTCTACAGATGTGACATGCATCTTGATGTATCTCCTGAGCACATGGGCAAACAGGAGATGAAATGATCTGAACGCTATGTAAGTGTTTTTTCAATTTTAATCCTTCTTTTATTTGTAATTGTATTGTACACATGATTTTGTCTTTTTTATAATATCTTTTTATACCTTGTAAACACTGCCTACCTTTTTTGGAGTAAAATATAAAATTACTAGCTTGTCTCTACATGCTCTAAACGAACTGTCGCATCCTCTGAAGTGAATTGAATAAGAACGAACAAGCGGGCACCGCCACATTATAAATATCAAAGATAATGAAAGGGGTGCTACCTTAGCGTCCTATAAATGCATGTTTAGGAAGTGAAAAGAAAAAGAAGATGCAAATGGAGGTGCACACACCCAATATACATGTGAACAAAAGGCTTTATTGAAGCAATAACAAGTGCACATACATATATATAAAAAAAAACATTTAAAAACATCTAAAACACACACAAGTCATGGCTCAATGGGGTCATAACAGCTAAATATAAACAGAAAATCCATGAGTGATACTGTGGATGCTTAGTAATCTGTGAATTGCGTATCCGCTTACTAGGAGCAATTTTAAATACTATTTCCAAAATTAATGTTTCAAAAAACCAATATTAATAAATACCAGGCTTAAATATAGCCCATTAGCTAAAATTCTGAAATATGTGCAATATCACAGATGTGGCACAGTTCCACTTGGAGATGTAAACACTCTTATCATCTTGTAAAGAACGATACCCAGGTACACTTATGGAGAGAATGTGCAAAGCAGATAATCAATGTATAGCCGTGAAAAATAATCCAAATAATATCAATAGGCATGCATATAGACAAAATTCATACTTGCCAAGCGATCAATATGTACGATGTAGGGCGTCCCTACGCGTGTCGCTACCATGTGTAGCTTCGTCAGGGGAAGATGTGAAATACACTACTAAATAGAAGTAAGTGCACTTAGGCTGCCGTCACACTGTCAGTATTTGGTCAGTATTTTACATCAGTATTTGTAGCCAAAACCAGGAGTGGAACAATCAGAGGAAAAGTATAATAGAAACATCTGCACCACTTCTGTATTTATCACCCACTCCTGGTTGTGGCTACAAATACTGATGTAAAATACTGACCAAATACTGAATGTGTGACGGCAGCCTTACTGTTGTTGCCCTAATCGCCAACACCTGTGTTTGGTAGTCAAGAAACAAATCAGCGAAACCCTATGCAGGAGGCACGCTATAAATCGGCGTGCGTGTCATCCTGCGTTCCATAGGCGGAAATGACGTCACCGCGCCTGCGCAGAATGAACAACCAAGGTATCTAATGACACTCCCACCATCTCCACAAGTATGCATGTCACCATGCGCTCCACAAATGATGGACATCACCCCATATGCGCAAAGTGACCGGCTGGAGAATCCAACAAGATCCTCACTATCTGCCAGTGCGCGCACGAAAATGTCCGCACGCATGCGCAAAAATCAATGCAAGGGGAATCTATGCACACGTATGTATCTCCACAAAACTACAAACATTACTATTACCCCTACAATTAGACTGAATGTCCAAAGGAATACGGGGGCAGTCTGATCTTTGCACTATAGTGTCCCATATGTAGCAAGGGAGTTCGTATGCTAAATATTTACATGATGAAACTTACTGGGTAAATAGATCATATCTTATCAATATGAGCTATTAGGATCATATTGGAAAAAAAAAAGAAAAAAACCTTCCAACATACACCATGGCTACATGAGGGTCAATCAGAGCCTATTCCTTAAATAGAAAGTATATCCCCATCACAGAGCCCAAGCTTCATGGCATCAAGAAACCCGTATACAACAGGTCTTCACTGATGAATTAGGGGCCACCGTGTCCAGCTTATAATCCATCTCGATTCTAGTCTTAGCAATTCCCCTTGTCTTTCCGATTTACGGATATTATTTGGTAATTTTTGTAAACTGAAAACCTGTAATCCACGTATACTGCTAGAATGCACCTGTAAGAAATGGTTAGCCACTCTCGATAAGGTTTTGCCTTTAATCTGATCCTGTTTAGCCAGATTAATGTTGGAAATATGCTGCTGTGTGCCACTGATTTGGGTTGGCTCCGGACCCGTTAATCCTAGGAAATCGGAGCTGGTGGCAGCATACTTTGTACTGTGCGTTTGGGAGGCTTTGTAGTGACGGCGGCGTTAATTATTGTTCCCACCTGAGTGGGAGTAGTTATATCGCTCTCACTGCAGCGTGCCCAATAGCCAGTACACAGCAGGCAGCCTTTCTGGTGACTAATTATCCTAGGTGCAGTACCCTGTCTGACCTGAGGGTAAGGGGGGCGCCAGAGAGCTGCAAGTTCCAAACCTGAACTGGGAAGTGGGATATAAATAAATCCCCTTCAGAAGGAACCAGAGGCAACCAAACAACCCTGGGTCATGACAAATTGGTGTGAGTGGTGGGGATGATAAAGGTATCCTCCCCGTGAACTGTGATAGATTGGTGGCAGCGCGGTGGGATCCGTGGCAAGGAGGTGAAGCAAAAAAAGGAAGAGAGGGAGGGGAAGCAAAAAAAAGGGAAGAGGGGAGGGGAAGAAAAAAAAAGGGAAGAGGGGAGGGGAAGAAAAAAGGGAAGAGGGGAGGGGAAGCAAAAAAAAGGGAAGAGGGGAGGGCAAGAAAAAAGGGAAGAGGGGGAGGGGAAGCAAAAAAAAAGGGAAGAGGGGAGGGGAAGAAAAAAGGGAAGAGGGGAGGGGAAGAAAAAAAAAGGGAAGAGGGGAGGGGAAGAAAAAAGGGAAGAGGGGGAGGGGAAGCAAAAAAAGGGAAGAGGGGAGGGGAAGAAAAAAGGGAAGAGGGGAGGGGAAGCAAAAAAAGGGAAGAGGGGAGGGGAAGAAAAAAGGGAAGAGGGGAGGGGAAGAAAAAAAAAGGGAGAGGGGAGGGGAAGAAAAAAGGGAAGAGGGGAGGGGAAGCAAAAAAAGGGAAGAGGGGAGGGGAAGAAAAAAGGGAAGAGGGGAGGGGAAGCAAAAAAAGGGAAGAGGGGAGGGGAAGAAAAAAGGGAAGAGGGGAGGGGAAGAAAAAAAAAGGGAGAGGGGAGGGGAAGAAAAAAGGGAAGAGGGGAGGGGAAGCAAAAAAAGGGAAGAGGGGAGGGGAAGAAAAAAGGGAAGAGGGGGAGGGGAAGCAAAAAAAGGGAAGAGGGGAGGGGAAGAAAAAAGGGAAGAGGGGAGGGGAAGAAAAAAAAAGGGAGAGGGAGGGGAAGAAAAAAGGGAAGAGGGGGAGGGGAAGCAAAAAAAGGGAAGAGGGGAGGGGAAGCAAAAAGGGAAGAGGGGAGGGGAAGCAAAAAAAGGGAAGAGGGGAGGGGAAGAAAAAAGGGAAGAGGGGAGGGGAAGAAAAACAAAGGGAAGAGGGGAGGGGAAGAAAAAAGGGAAGAGGGGGAGGGGAAGCAAAAAAAGGGAAGAGGGGAGGGGAAGAAAAAAGGGAAGATGGGGAGGGGAAGCAAAAAAAGGGAAGCAGGGGAGGGAAAGCAAAAAAACGAAATAGGAGGAAGGGAGGCAAAAATGGGAAGAGGGGGAGGGGAAGAAAAAAAGGGAGGCTAGGGAGGGAAGCAAGAAAGGGATGCGGGGGAGGGGAAGCGAAGGAGCGAGAAAGAAACAAGAGATGCAGTGTGAAATACATAAAATCATGTCATTACATGCGTGTACTTAGACACAAAAAGAAAGAAATTAATAATGGAACATAAATTCCTTGCGACCGTTCAGACCCACAGGATGTCAGGTTCCCAAATAGAAAGCCAGTATGTGTCTCAGGTCATTAGAAGTCTCTTGATGTTTCCTCCTCCCAATGAATGTGCAATGCGCTCTGCCCCAGAAATCCTGATTGAAGCTGTGCTTCTCTGATGACAATGAATAAAATGCCTGGATGCAAATGAAATGGCACGATGTGAACAGGAAAGAGAAGCAATGTCAGTTATGTGTGCGGAGATTGTGACCTGCAGACATCCTACATACATCAGATCGCATCCAATGCACTCGGCCATGTGGACGACATTGTGAGAGCTGCAGCTTATACATTGTCGGAGAATGTGCGCGTTGTGGCAGAATGTTTCCATGTTCTACATCTAGATCCTCGGCAGTAAAGAAGCCCGGATGGGTTAACCATGTCTTCTGTCTGGCTGTGGTATTACAGAGGCTCGGTGACATAATATTTCCCAATGTCGCAGCTCTCTTACCAACTATGCGACAACCCGATTCTAAAATGGCCGATAAAGTGGAATCCTCATATAAAATAGGAATGTTTCTGAATCAGCAATCTCATTTTAGAGAACTGAGGACTATACTGAATAGAAAGGACGTCCATGCTACCATTGGGGACTTATCCTGTGATTGTGGGTAACAAGATGTCACCATGTTACCATTGAGGACTTATCCTGAGCTTATGTGTAACAAGATGTCGCCATGTTACCATTGGGGACTTATCCTGTGATTGTGTGTAGCAAGATGTCACCATGTTACCATTGAGGACTTATCCTGAGCTTGTGTGTAACAAGATGTCGCCATGATACCATTGAGGACTTATCCTGTGATTGTGTGTAGCAAGATGTCGCCATGTTACCATTAAGGACTTATCCTGTGACTGTGTGTAACAAGATGTTGCCATGTTACCATTGGGGACTTATCCTGTGCTTGTGTGTAGCAAGATGTCTCCATGTCACCATGTTACCATTGGGGACTTATCCTGTGATTGTGTGTAGCAAGATGTCACTGTGTTACCATTCAGGGACTTATCCTGAGCTTGTGTGTAGCAAGATGTCACCATATTACCATTGGGGACTTATCCTGAGCTTGTGTGTAACAAGATGTCACTGTGTTACCATTGGGGACTTATCCTGTGCTTGTGGGTAACAAAATATCGCCATGCTACCATTGGGGACTTATCCTGTGCTTGTGGGTAACAAGATGTTGCCATGTTACCATTGGGGACTTATCCTGTGATTGTGTGTAACAAGATGTCGCCATGTTACCATTGAGGACTTATCCTGAGCTTGTGTGTGACAAGATATCACCATGTTACCATTAGGGACTTATCCTGACCTTGTGTGTAGCAAGATGTCACTGTGTTACCATTAGGGACTTATCCTGACCTTGTGTGTAGCAATATGTCACTGTGTTACCATTGGGGACTTATCCTGTGCTTGTGTGTAACAAGATGTCACTGTGTTACTATTGGGGACTTATCCTGAGCTTGTGTGTAGCAAGATGTCACTGTGTTACTATTGGGGACTTATCCTGAGCTTGTGTGTAGCAAGATGTCACCGTGTTACCATTGGGGACTTATCCTGTGCTTGTGTGTAACAAGATGTCACCGTGTTACCATTGGGGACTTATCCTGTGCTTGTGTGTAACAAAATGTTACTGTGTTACCATTGGGGACTTATCCTGTGCTTGTGTGTAACAAGATGTTACTGTGTTACCTTTGGGGACTTATCCTGAGCTTGTGTGTAACAAGATGTCACTGTGTTACCATTGGGGACTTATCCTGTGCTTGTGTGTAACAAGATGTCACTGTGTTACCATTGGGGACTTATCCTTTGCTTGTGTGTAGCAAGATGTCACTGTGTTACCATTGGGGACTTATCCTGAGCTTGTGTGTAACAAAATGTTACTGTGTTACCATTGGGGACTTATCCTGTGCTTGTGTGTAACAAGATGTCACCGTGTTACCATTGGGGACTTATCCTGTGCTTGTGTGTAACAAGATGTCACCGTGTTACCATTGGGGACTTATCCTGTGCTTGTGTGTAACAAGATGTTACTGTGTTACCTTTGGGGACTTATCCTGAGCTTGTGTGTAACAAGATGTCACTGTGTTACCATTGGGGACTTATCCTGTGCTTGTGTGTAACAAGATGTTACTGTGTTACCATTGGGGACTTATCCTGTGCTTGTGTGTAACAAGATGTTACTGTGTTACCATTGGGGACTTATCCTGTGCTTGTGTGTAACAAGTTGTCGCTGTGTTACCATTGGGGACTTTTCCTGAGCATGTGTGTAACAAGTTGTCGCTGTGTTACCATTGGGGACTTATCCTGAGCTTGTGTGTAACAAGATGTCGCCATGTTACCCATTGGGGACTTTTCCTGAGCTTGTGTTTAACAAGTGTTATCTTGAGAAGACTCAGAAATGTAACACAGACGTCCTCCAGCAACACCAAAGAGGAAAATAGCTGACTGCTATAGCTCCAAGCCTCAACATGGGGAAATGGAGATATTACCAGCGATCCCCAGCAGCAGGCCCTGTGAAAGTGTGTCAGCTAGAGCCGGAGAAAGGTTGCCACTGGGTCAAAGAGTAAGAAGGATTAAAAAGGTGTCTGCGTAGCCAAACTCAGAGACCTTCCAGAGCCAGATGCAGAGTAACTGTCTGCAGCCTCTGACATTCCCATGGCACCTATTAAAGCAGGCTAATGCATAAATTGAGATATCGGAATATACCCCCTGAACATACACAATATTAGAATGGATTATGGGCAGATGGATGAAAATTGGTTAACAGATTACAGGTTGGGTGTCATTGGTTTGTCTCCTGGAAGCTTTCCTGCTTAAGGCTCTCACCAGTGCACTGTTGGGCACTCCCATGTCTTATATAATTTGGGTCCTGGCTAGCACTCACTGTCAGAGCTAGCTTATGCTGCATGGCTAGTTGTTGTTTGTGGTTATTATGAGAGATGGCGTTTGGTGAATTTATCTGTGATTGTTGCTTGGTTTTGAGTGTGTGATAATTTCCTTTCTTCTCCTATTTTGGTTTAACCCCATCCTCCACTCCCTGATGCATTCCTCTTTTGTCTGAGTGAGTATATTTGTATGTTTGGCATTGTACTTTATCCCTGTTTGTGATAGCTTGTTAGTCTGGTTGGTGTGCTATGGTACACTACTACTCCCCTCTTCCCTGGGTGGGGGAAGGGTAAAGACTGAGGGTGGATTCAGGAGCTAAGGCAAGGTATGTGGCCGTGGCATCTTCATGATCAGATGTAATATGGGGAACAGGGAGAGCCAGGGCACCCCCTAGTGTTAGGGACAGAAAAAGAGACCCTGGTCCCTGGACACCTGACAACAGAGTCGTGACATTATGACATTAGCTTTGAGCGAAACCGTTTTTTGATCCATTATGGATCCTTTCACTGCTCTGACAGGGCATCTGCAGCAGCTCAGCCTGGAGGTGGCAGATCTACACGCTGTCGTTTTGCAGCACCCTAACACATCACGTTTGGGGACCATGACTCCCAGGAACCCTTAGTGGAGCCCAACATCGCTTTGCCTGTCAGGTTCTCTGAGGGGCATGACAAGTTTATTGTTTTCAGGGAGGCCTGTAACTTAGCTGTACTTCAGGTTACGTTCTGGTTCCTCAGGAATCAAGGAGCAACAGGTGGGGATAATAATCTCGCTCCATCAGGGTGACCCCCAAGCATGGGCATTGTCTTTCCCATTAGACTCCCAGTCACTCCAGATGGTGGAATTGTTTCTGGCACTGGGTCATATATATGATGGCCCCGACCGCATCTCCCTGGCTGAGTCCACACTGTGTCAGCTTCAGCAGGGAGACCGGCTGGTGGAGGAATATTACTCCAGAGTTTCAGAAGTGGTTCAATGACACTAAGTGGAATGACTCCCACTCTTTAGCCAGTTCTTTGAAGAGCTATCAGTAAAGGTGAAGGATGCCTTAGCCCTGTATGAGTCTCCAGGTTACCATGAGGTTGCCACGCCAGAGACACCCCAATGTGCAGGATGTCCAGGGCCAAAGGAAACCTGGTCTGAGTAAACTGAGGAACTTATGCAGTTGTGAGGGGCAACTCATTCTGGAAAGCAGTCTATTTTTCGGCGCAAAGTGGGAGTATATTTTTTACTGTGGTAGAAAGGGTCATTTCGCGGGCACGTGTTGTTATTATTATTTATTTATATAGCACCATTGATTCCATGGTTCTGTACATGAGAAGGGGTTACATACAAATTACAGATATCACTTACAGTAAGCAAACTAACAATGACAGACTGATACAGAGGGGCGAGGACCCTGCCCTTGCGGGCTTACATTCGACTGGATGGTGGGGAAGGAGACAATAGGTTGAGGGTTGCAGGAGCTCCTTTGTTGGTGAGGCAGTAGGTTTGGTAGTGGTGAGGAGGCAGCGGGGTCATTGCAGGCTGTAGGATTTCTTAAAGAGGTGGGTTTTCAGGTTCCGTCTGAAGGATCTGAATGTGGTTGATAGTCGGACATGTTGGGCCACATAATTCCAGGGGATGGGGGATATTCGGGAGAAGTCTTGGAGGCAATTAGATGAAGAGCGAGTAAGTGTGGAGGAGAGAAGGAGGTCTTGGGAGGACCGGAGATTACGTGAGGGAAGATATCGGGAGATTTGTTATGACCCCAAAGGCAGAGGGTCTCAGAATTTATAACCAAGTCTGCAAACACAAAAAACCAGCTCATAGGGCAGTGGTAACTAGGCTGACCATATACCTGAACCTAGCACCACAAATAGCAGCAGCCGGGGAACGTACCTACGTTGGTTCTAGACGTCTCGCGCCAGCCGGAGAACTAACTAACCCTAGAAGGGAAAAGATAGACCTTTCTTGCCTCCAGAGAAAAGACCCCAAAAGTTGGATACAAGCCCCCAACAAATAATAACGGTGAGGTAAGAAGAAAAGACAAACGCAAGGATGAACTAGGTTTTTTAACAAAGAGAGGCCCACTGACTAATAGCAGAATATAGGAAGATGACTTATACGGTCAGCAAAAACCCTATCAAAATTTCCACGCTGAATATTCAAGAACCCCCGAACCGTCTAACGGCACGGGGGGAGAATATCAGCCCCCTAGAGCTTCCAGCTATATCAGGAATCACATTTGGTACAAGCTGGACAGAAATAAGAGCAAATGCAAATAACCAAAAAATAAGGAAGCAGGACAGCTTATTTTGCGAGAACCAGGACCAGCAGACAGGAGCAAACAGAAAGGAACTGATAACAACGATGCCAGGCACCAGACTGAAAATCCAGGAAGCTTAAATAGCAACACCCCTGGACTAACGAGCCAGGTGGGTACCAAGCTAGAGAAAGAAGCTCAAAGTGTAATGTCGCTAGTGACCACAAGAGGGAGCCAAAAAGTCCAATTCACAACAGTACCCCCCCTTAAGGAGGGGTCACCGAACCCTCACCAAGACCACCAGGACGATCAGGATGAGCAGCGTGAAAGGCACGAACTAAATCGGCCGCATGAACATCAGAGGCGACCACCCAGGAATTATCCTCCTGACCATAGCCCTTCCACTTGACCAGATACTGAAGCCTCCGTCTGGAGAGACGAGAATCCAAGATCTTCTCCACCACGTACTCCAACTCGCCCTCAACCAACACCGGAGCAGGAGGCTCAACAGAAGGAACCACAGGCACAACGTAGCGCCGCAACAAAGACCTATGGAACACGTTGTGAATGGCAAACGACACCGGAAGATCCAAGCGAAAGGACACTGGATTAAGGATTTCCAAAATCTTATAAGGACCGATGAAGCGAGGCTTAAATTTAGGAGAGGAGACCTTCATAGGAACAAACCGAGAAGACAGCCACACCAAATCCCCAACACGAAGTCGGGGACCCACACCGCGGCGGCGGTTGGCAAAACGCTGAGCCTTCTCCTGTGACAACTTTAGGTTGTCCACCACATGATTCCAGATCCGCTGCAACCTGTCCACCACAGAATCTACCCCAGGACAGTCAGAGGGCTCAACATGTCCCGAGGAAAAACGAGGATGAAAACCAGAGTTGCAGAAAAATGGCGAAACCAAAGTAGCGGAACTAGCCCGATTATTAAGGGCAAACTCAGCCAATGGCAAGAAGGTCACCCAATCATCCTGATCTGCAGAAACAAAACACCTCAAATAAGCCTCTAGAGTGATTTGTTTGCTCCGTTTGGCCATTAGTCTGAGGATGAAAGGCAGACGAAAATGACAAATCAATGCCCATCTTAGCACAAAAGGATCGCCAGAACCTGGAAACAAACTGGGATCCTCTGTCAGACACGATATTCTCAGGAATGCCGTGCAAGCGAACCACTTGGCACCCTTAATCCGGGCAAACAAGTCTGACAACAGAGGCAAAGGATACTGAAATTTAACAGTGATTTTATTCAGAAGCCGATAGTCTATACAAGGTCTCAAAGATCCGTCCTTTTTGGCCACAAAAAAGAATCCCGCACCAAGAGGGGAAGAGGATGGACGGATATGCCCCTTCTCCAGAGACTCCTTGATATACGAACGCATTGCGGCATGCTCAGGTACAGACAGATTAAATAATCTTCCCTTAGGAAATTTACTACCTGGAATCAAATCTATGGCGCAGTCACAGTCCCTATGAGGAGGCAGAGCACTGGACCTGGACTCGCTGAAAACATCCTGATAATCAGACAAATACTCAGGAACTTCCGAAGGAGTAGAGGAAGCAATAGACACCGGCGGGGAATCACCATGAATTCCCTGACAGCCCCAACTTGACACTGACATTGCCTTCCAATCCAGGACTGGATTGTGGGTCTGTAACCATGGCAGACCCAAAACGACCAAATCATGCATTTTATGCAGAAAAAGAAAACGAATCACCTCCCGATGTTCAGGAGTCATGCACATGGTTACCTGTGTCCAAAACTGCGGCTTATTTTCCGCCAATGGCGTAGCGTCAATACCCCTAAGAGGGATAGGATTTACCAACGGCTCAAGTACAAAACCACAGCGCTTGGCAAATGACAGATCCATAAGACTCAGGGCGGCACCTGAATCCACAAACGCCATAACAGGGTAAGAAGACAAAGAGCAAATTAAAGTCACAGACAAAATAAATTTAGGTTGCAAATTACCAATGGCGACAGGACTAACAACCCTTGTTAGGCGTTTAGAGCATGCTGATATAACGTGTAGAATCACCACAGTAGAAACACAACCCATTCTGACGTCTATGATTTTTCCGTTCATTTCTAGTCTGAATTCTACCACATTGCATTAAATCAGGTGTTTGTTCAGACAACACCACCAGAGGATTAGCGGCTTTGCGCTCCCGCAAACGCCGGTCAATCTGAATAGCCAGCGCCATGGAATCATTCAGACTTGTAGGAATGGAGAAATCCACCATCACATTCTTAATGGCTTCAGAAAGGCCATTTCAGAAATTTGCGGCCAGAGCACACTCATTCCACTGAGTAAGCACAGACCATTTCCGAAATTTTTGGCAATACACTTCAGCTTCATCCTGGCCCTGAGAGATAGCCAGCAAGGCTTTTTCTGCCTGAATTTCAAGATTGGGTTCCTCGTAAAGCAACCCGAGCGCCAGAAAAAACGCATCAATATTTGCCAATGCCGGATCTCCTGGCGCTAGCGAGAAGGCCCAATCCTGAGGGTCGCCCCGCAAGAAAGAGATAACAATTTTTACTTGCTGAGCTGAGTCTCCAGACGATTGGGGTCTCAGAGATAGAAACAATTTACAATTATTCCTGAAATTCCTAAACTTAAATCGGTCTCCAGAAAACAGTTCAGGAATAGGTATTTTAGGTTCTGACATAGGACTACTGGTAACAAAATCTAGAATACCCTGCACACGAGCAGCAAGCTGATCCACACTAGTAATCAAGGTCTGGACATTCATGTCTGCAGCAAGCTCAAGCCACTCTGAGGTAAAGGGGAGGAAGAAAGAAAAAAAAAAAAAACTCAGAATTTCCTTTCTTATTATCCCACTTCTGCAATGCATTAAACATTCACCTTTGGCCTGGCATACTGTTATGACCCCAATGGCAGAGGGTCTCAGAATTTATAACCAAGTCTGCAAACACAAAAAACCAGCTCATAGGGCAGTGGTAACTAGGCTGACCATATACCTGAACCTAGCACCACAAATAGCAGCAGCCGGGGAACGTACCTACGTTGGTTCTAGACGTCTCGCGCCAGCCGAAGAACTAACTAACCCTAGAAGGGAAAAGATAGACCTTTCTTGCCTCCAGAGAAAAGACCCCAAAAGTTGGATACAAGCCCCCAACAAATAATAACGGTGAGGTAAGAAGAAAAGACAAACGCAAGGATGAACTAGGTTTTTTAGCAAAGAGAGGCCCACTGACTAATAGCAGAATATAGGAAGATGACTTATACGGTCAGCAAAAACCCTATCAAAATTTCCACGCTGAATATTCAAGAACCCCCGAACCGTCTAACGGCACGGGGGGAGAATATCAGCCCCCTAGAGCTTCCAGCTATATCAGGAATCACATTTGGTACAAGCTGGACAGAAATAAGAGCAAATGCAAATAACCAAAAAATAAGGAAGCAGGACTTAGCTTATTTTGCGAGAACCAGGACCAGCAGACAGGAGCAAACAGAAAGGAACTGATAACAATGATGCCAGGCACCAGACTGAAAATCCAGGAAGCTTAAATAGCAACACCCCTGGACTAACGAGCCAGGTGGGTACCAAGCTAGAGAAAGAAGCTCAAAGTGTAATGTCGCTAGTGACCACAAGAGGGAGCCAAAAAGTCCAATTCACAACAGAGATTAGTTCAGAGATATATGGAGGAGACAGGTTATGGATGGCTTTGTAGGTCAGTATTAGTAATTTGAACTGGATACGCTGAGGGAATGGGAGACAGTGAAGAGATTTGCAGAGGGGGGAAGCGGAGGAGTAGCAAGGAGAGAGATGAATTAGTTGGGCAGAAGAATTAAGGATGGACTCGAGAGGTGCAAGGGTGTTTGCAGGGAGGCCATAGAAAAGGATGTTGCAGTAGTCAAGGCGGGAGATGATGAGGGCATGCACAAGCATTTTAGTAGATTGATGGTTGAGGAAAGGACGGATTCTGGAGATATTTTTGAGCTGGAGACGACAGGAGGTGGAAAGAGCTTGGATGTGCGGTTTGAAGGACAGGGCAGAGTCAATGGTTACTCCGAGGCAGCGGACTTCCGGTACGGGGACAGCATGATGTCGTTAATTGTGATAGATAGATCAGGTAAGGAAGATCTGTGAGATAGAGGAAAGATGATGAGTTCAGATTTGTCCACATTGATTTTGAGGAAGCGAGGGAAGAAGGAGGATATGGTTGATAGACACTCCGGGATTCTGGACAGCAGAGAGGTGACATCTGGACCGGAGAGGTAGATCTGAGTGTCATCAGCATAAAGGTGGTACTGGAATCCATGGAATTTTATGAGTTGTCCCAGGCCAAGTGTATAGATTGAGAAGAGTAGGGGCCCTAGAACAGAGCCTTGGGGACTCCAACAGAGAGAGAGGGTGGGATGAGGAGGTAGTGTGGGAGTGGGAGACGCAGAATGTGCGGTTGGAAAGGTACAAGGAGATCCAGGATGGGGCGAGGTCTTTGAGGCCAAAGGAAAAGAGGATCTGTAGTAGGAGGCAGTGGTCAACTGTGTCGAAGGCAGAGGACAGGTCTAAAAGGAGGAGTGTCATGATCTCCATGGCCAGAGAACTAGCATAAGCCTCTATAGGAACAAGCTCTTGGAAGATGTAACTGTACTGACCATGAACTAAACCTACCGCATCATCTAGAAGTAGCCAGGTAGCATGTCCTACTTTTTATCCCTATATGCCCAGCGCCGGCCGGAGAACTAAATAATGCTAGCAGAGGGAAATATAAGACCTGACTCACCTCTAGAGAAATGCCCAAAAGGAGACAGAAGCCCCCCACATATATTGGCGGTGATATGAGATGAAACAACAAACGCAGCAGGAAAATAGTTTTAGCAAAGTTGAGGTCCGCTTTCTAGATAGCAGAAGACAGAAAGCATACTTTCATGGTCAGTAGAAAACCCTAACAAAACACATCCAGAAATTACTTTAGGACTCTGGCATTAACTCATAATACCAGAGTGGCAATTCCTGATCAACAAGAGCTTTCCAGACACAGTAACGAAACTGCAGCTGTGAACTGGAACCAAAATACAAAAACAAAACAAGGACGAATGTCCAACTTATCTAGTAGATGTCTGGGAGCAGGAACAAGCACAGAGAGGCTTCTGATAACATTGTTGACCGGCAAGCATCTAACAGAGAAGCCAGGTTATATAGCGACACCCAGATCTAATCAGAACAGGTGAACAGGGAAGATGATGTCACAAGTTCAATTCCACCAGTAGCCACCGGGGGAGCCCAGAATCCAAATTCACAACAGTACCCCCCCCTCAAGGAGGGGGCACCGAACCCTCACCAGAACCACCAGGGCGATCAGGATGGGCCCTATGAAAGGCACGAACCAGATCAGAGGCATGAACATCAGATGCAGTGACCCAAGAATTATCCTCCTGGCCGTATCCCTTCCACTTGACCAGATACTGGAGTCTCCGTCTGGAAACACGGGAGTCTAGGATTTTTTCCACAACGTACTCCAACTCACCCTCAACCAACACCGGAGCAGGAGGCTCAACGGAAGGCACAACCGGTGCCTCATACCTGCGCAATAACGACCGATGAAAAACGTTATGAATAGAAAAGGATGCAGGGAGGTCCAAACGGAAGGAAACAGGGTTAAGAATCTCCAATATTTTATACGGACCGATGAACCGAGGCTTAAACTTAGGAGATGAGACCCTCATAGGGACAAAACGAGAAGACAACCACACCAAATCTCCAACACAAAGCCGAGGACCAACACGACGGTGACGGTTGGCAAAAAGCTGAGTCTTCTCCTGGGACAACTTTAAATTGTCCATCACCTGCCCCCAGATATGATGCAATCTCTCCACCACCGCATCCACTCCAGGACAATCCGAGGATTCCATCTGACCGGAGGAAAATCGAGGATGGAACCCCGAATTACAGAAAAACGGGGAAACCAAGGTGGCAGAGCTGGCCCGATTATTGAGGGCGAACTCCGCCAATGGCAAAAAAGCAACCCAATCATCCTGGTCAGCAGACACAAAACACCTCAGATATGTCTCCAGGGTCTGATTAGTCCGCTCGGTCTGGCCATTAGTCTGAGGGTGAAAAGCAGACGAAAAAGACAAATCTATGCCCATCCTAGCACAAAATGCCCGCCAAAATCTAGACACAAATTGGGTTCCTCTGTCAGAAACGATATTCTCAGGAATACCATGCAAACGAACAACATTTTGAAAAAACAGGGGCACCAACTCGGAAGAAGAAGGCAATTTGGGCAGGGGAACCAAATGAACCATCTTAGAAAAACGGTCACACACCACCCAGATGACAGACATCTTCTGAGAAACAGGCAGATCTGAAATAAAATCCATCGAGATGTGTGTCCAAGGCCTCTTAGGAATAGGCAAGGGCAACAATAATCCACTAGCCCGAGAACAACAAGGCTTGGCCCGAGCACAAACGTCACAAGACTGCACAAAGCCTCGCACATCTCGTGACAGGGAAGGCCACCAGAAGGATCTTGCCACCAAATCCCTGGTACCAAAAATTCCAGGATGACCTGCCAACGCAGAAGAATGCACCTCAGAGATGACTTTACTGGTCCAATCATCAGGAACAAACAGCCTATCAGGCGGACAACGATCCGGTCTATCCGCCTGAAACTCCTGCAAGGCCCGCCGCAGGTCTGGAGAAACAGCTGACAAGATAACTCCCTCCTTAAGAATACCTGTGGGGTCAGAGTTGCCAGGTGAATCAGGCTCAAAACTCCTAGAAAGGGCATCCGCCTTAACATTCTTAGAACCTGGTAGGTACGATACCACAAAATTAAACCGAGAAAAAAATAATGACCAGCGCGCCTGTCTAGGATTCAGGCGCCTGGCGGTCTCAAGATAAATCAAATTTTTGTGGTCAGTCAATACCACCACCTGATGTCTGGCCCCCTCGAGCCAATGGCGCCACTCCTCAAACGCCCACTTCATGGCCAAAAGCTCCCGATTCCCAACATCATAATTCCGCTCAGCGGGCGAAAATTTACGGGAAAAGAAGGCACAAGGCCTCATCACGGCGCAGTCAGAACTTTTCTGCGACAACACTGCCCCAGCTCCGATCTCAGAAGCGTCGACCTCAACCTGAAAAGGAAGAGTCACATCAGGCTGACGCAACACAGGGGCAGAAGAAAAACGGCGCTTAAGCTCCTGAAAGGCCTCCACAGCATCAGGGGACCAATTAGCAACATCAGCACCCTGTCTAGTCAAATCGGTCAATGGCTTAACGACATCCGAAAAACCAGAAATAAATCGACGATAAAAGTTGGCAAAGCCCAAAAATTTCTGAAGACTTTTAAGAGAAGAGGGCTGCGTCCAATCACAAATAGCTTGAACCTTGACAGGATCCATCTCAATGGAAGAGGGAGAAAAAATATATCCCAAAAAGGAAATTCTCTGAACCCCAAAAACGCACTTAGAACCCTTGACACACAGAGAATTAGACCGCAAAACCTGAAAAACCCTCTTAACTTGCCGGACATGAGAGTCCCAGTCATCCGAAAAAATCAGAATATCATCCAGATACACTATCATAAATTTATCCAAAAAATCGCGGAAAATATCATGCATAAAGGACTGGAAGACTGAAGGGGCATTAGAAAGACCAAAAGGCATCACCAAATACTCAAAGTGGCCCTCGGGCGTATTAAATGCGGTTTTCCACTCATCCCCCTGCCTGATCCGCACCAAATTATACGCCCCACGGAGATCAATCTTAGAGAACCACTTGGCCCCCTTTATGCGAGCAAACAAATCAGTCAGCAACGGCAATGGGTATTGATATTTAACCGTGATTTTATTCAAAAGCCGATAATCAATACATGGTCTCAAAGAGCCGTCTTTTTTTGACACAAAGAAAAAACCGGCTCCTAAGGGAGATGACGATGGACGAATATGTCCCTTTTCCAAGGACTCCTTTATATATTCTCGCATAGCAGTATGTTCCGGCACAGACAGATTAAATAAACGACCCTTTGGGTATTTACTACCCGGAATTAAATCTATAGCACAATCGCACTCACGGTGCGGAGGTAGTGAACCCAGCTTGGGTTCTTCAAAGACGTCACGATAATCAGACAGGAACTCAGGGATTTCAGAGGGAATAGATGATGAAATGGACACCAAAGGTACGTCCCCATGAGTTCCCTTACATCCCCAGCTCAACACAGACATAGCTCTCCAGTCAAGGACTGGGTTGTGAGACTGCAGCCATGGCAATCCCAGCACCAAATCCTCATGTAGATTATACAGCACTAGAAAACGAATAGTCTCCTGGTGATCCGGATTAATACACATAGTCACTTGTGTCCAGTATTGTGGTTTATTATTAGCCAATGGGGTGGAGTCAATCCCCTTCAGAGGAATAAGAGTTTCCAAAGGCTCTAAATCATACCCACAACGATTGGCAAAGGACCAATCCATAAGACTCAAAGCGGCGCCAGAGTCGATATAGGCGTCCGTAGTAATAGATGACAAAGAGCAAATCAGGGTCACAGACAAAATAAATTTAGACTGTAAAGTGCCAATGGGAACGGATTTATCAAGCTTTTTAGTACGCTTAGAGCATGCTGATAAAACATGAGTAGAATCCCCACAATAGAAACACAACCCATTTTTCCGTCTAAAATTCTGCCGCTCGCTTCTGGACAGAATTCTATCACACTGCATGTTTTCTGGCGTCTTCTCAGTGGACACCGCCAGATGGTGCACTGGTTTGCGCTCCCGCAGACGCCTATCGATCTGAATGGCCATTGTCATGGACTCATTCAGACCCGCAGGCACAGGGAACCCCACCATAACATCCTTAATGGCATCAGAGAGACCCTCTCTGAAAGTAGCCGCCAAGGCACACTCATTCCACTGAGTAAGCACAGACCATTTACGGAATCTTTGGCAGTAAATTTCAGCTTCATCTTGCCCCTGCGATAGGGACATCAAAGTTTTTTCTGCCTGAAGTTCCAAATGAGGTTCCTCATACAGCAAGCCCAAGGCCAAAAAAAACGCATCCACATTGCGCAACGCAGGATCCCCTGGTGCCAATGCAAAAGCCCAGTCTTGAGGGTCGCCGCGGAGCAAGGAAATCACAATCCCAACCTGCTGTGCAGGGTCTCCAGCAGAACGAGATTTCAGGGACAAAAATAGCTTACAATTATTTCTAAAATTCTGAAAGCTAGATCTATTCCCTGAGAAGAATTCCGGCAAAGGAATTCTCGGCTCAGATACCGGAGCATGAATAATAAAATCTTGCAAATTTTGTACTTTCGTGGTGAGATTATTCAAACCTGCAGTTACACTCTGAAGATCCATTATTAACAGGTGAACACAAAGCCATTCAAAGATTATAAGGAGAGAGAAAAAAAAGAAAGACTGCAGCATAGACAGACTGGCAAGTGATCCAATTAAGAGCACAGAGGAAAAAAAAAAAAAAAAAAAACTCTCAGCAGACTTCTTATTTCTCTCCTTTCTCAGCCAAGGATTTTAACCCTTTAGTGGGCCGGTCAAACTGTCATGATCTCCATGGCCAGAGAACTAGCATAAGCCTCTATAGGAACAAGCTCTTGGAAGATGTAACTGTACTGACCATGAACTAAACCTACCGCATCATCTAGAAGTAGCCAGGTAGCATGTCCTACTTTTTATCCCTATATGCCCAGCGCCGGCCGGAGAACTAAATAATGCTAGCAGAGGGAAATATAAGACCTGACTCACCTCTAGAGAAATGCCCAAAAGGAGACAGAAGCCCCCCACATATATTGGCGGTGATATGAGATGAAACAACAAACGCAGCAGGAAAATAGTTTTAGCAAATTTGAGGTCCGCTTTCTAGATAGCAGAAGACAGAAAGCATACTTTCATGGTCAGTAGAAAACCCTAACAAAACACATCCAGAAATTACTTTAGGACTCTGGCATTAACTCATAATACCAGAGTGGCAATTCCTGATCAACAAGAGCTTTCCAGACACAGTAACGAAACTGCAGCTGTGAACTGGAACCAAAATACAAAAACAAAACAAGGACGAATGTCCAACTTATCTAGTAGATGTCTGGGAGCAGGAACAAGCACAGAGAGGCTTCTGATAACATTGTTGACCGGCAAGCATCTAACAGAGAAGCCAGGTTATATAGCGACACCCAGATCTAATCAGAACAGGTGAACAGGGAAGATGATGTCACAAGTTCAATTCCACCAGTAGCCACCGGGGGAGCCCAGAATCCAAATTCACAACAGAGGAGTGTAAAGAATTGTCTGTTTGCTTTGGCTGCAAGTAGGTCATTAGTAATTTTGGTCAGGGCAGTTTCAGTGGAATGATGGGGGCGGAAACCAGATTGTAGATTGTCAAAGAGCAAGTGAGATAAGAGGTGGGAGGAAAGTTCAGCTGCTCCAGGAGTTTGGAAGCGAATGGGAGTAGTGATATTGGGCGATAGCTGGACATAGCAGTTGGGCCGAGGGCTGGCTTTTTAAAGATAGGCGTCATTGTGGCATGTTTGTGAGCAGAAAGGAAGGTGCCAGAAGTTAGTGATAGGTTGAAGAGATGGGCTAGGGATGGGATAAGTGTGGTGGTGAGGTTGGGGAGGAGATGGAATGGGGTCTAGTGCACAAGTGGTGAGGTGTGATTTGGAGAGGAGACAATTAAGCCCCGCTTCAGTGATGTTGGATAGGGAGGTTATAGGGTTTGGGCATTGGTCTGATATACAAATTTTTGTGGTGGTTGACTTGCCTTGTTTGGTCAATCTTATTTTTGAAGTTTGTGGCAAAGTCCTCAGCAGAGATGAGGGAAGTTGGTGGGGGCAGTGGTGGGCGGAGGAGGGAGTTAAAAGTGTTGAACAACTGTTTGGGGTTGTAGGATAGGGAGGATACGACGGTTGTGAAGTAGGCCTGTTTAGCAGTGGTGAGGGCAGATTTGAATGTGAGTGTTGCTTGTTTGAGTGCAGTGAAATCATCTTGCGAATTTGTTTTCTTCCAACGCCGTTCTGCAATTCTGGATACTTGCCGGAGCTTTTTAGTGATGTTATTGTGCCAGGGTTGTCTATTGATATGTCGTACTCAGCCATGAATGAGAGGAGCGACCGTGTCAATAGCTGATGCGAGAGTGGCATTGTGGAAAGCAGTGGCATTGTGTGTCGTGGAGTGAGGATATGGATGCCAGTTGTGGGATAGAGTCAGAGAGTGTGTGGGTTTCTAGGTATGCAAAGTTTCTGCGGGGGTGCGCATGTTGCTGGACATGGGTGACAGGTGAGGAGGACGGATGAGAAAGTGAGTAGATGGTGGTCAGATAGAGGGAGAGGGGAGGTTGTGAAGTTAGATAGAGAGCAGAGATGGGTGAAGACCAGGTCTAATGTATGTCCGTCTGTTTGGGTGGCTGAGGAGGATCACTGAGCGAGTCCAGAAGATGAAGTAAGGAACAGGAATTTGGAGGCTGCTGACTGGAGGGTATCAGCAGGGATGTTGAAGTCACCCATGATGATAGTGGTGATGTCAGTGTAAAGGCAGTGGCCGGGCCCGGAGGTCGGTATATGATGGCCACTTGGAGGTTGGAGGGAAAGTAGATGCGGACAGAGTGGACTTCAAAAGATGGGAGGATAAGGGAGGGTAGAGGTGTGATTGGATTAAAGGTGTAGTTAGGAGAAAGGAGAAGACCCACTCCTCCACCATGTCTCTTGCCAGGGTGAGGAGTATGTGCAGCGCCCCAGAGTCCTGGTCATTGCAGTACTGATGCTCCGCCGCTAAGGGGGGCTATGGTACGTCTGATGGCACTGAAGGAGTTCACCTGACCAGGTATCACAGACACCAATACACTTCACAGTCTGGCCTCCAGGGGGAGCTAAGGGTGCTATGTATTAGGCCACTCCTCACAGTCTGGTAAAACTGGGTGTTAGATAGGAAGTTAGAGAGAAGCTGACTGGGTTGGAACCAGGCAACATCCTGTGGCAGAGGGTGTTGCAGGGGAAGATTCAGGGGGGTCCCTGTCAGGGGTGGGATCCTGACAGAGACCTAGCGAACAGAGAGAACGTTACGGGACCGCGCCTGCACTTGATCGCGGCGGTGCCCTAAGAAAGGACAAGAAGCGAGGTTTATTGTGCTGAGTGAGAAACGAGATCAACGCAACAAGGAGAAACACCAGTAGGAGTCGTGCTGTAAGACGAGGCAACATCCTACTGAGGCGCGCAGCCGGTGGCCGGAACGCAGAGGAAGTATAGAGCTCCAGGCCAAACTTCAAACCTACGGCAGGACAGTCAGTTATAGGCGGGCTGTCTCACCTAAATCACCTAAGCAGACATAGGGGGCAACAACAGGAGAGGGGCGACACTAGGGTCCAGGAAGAGCTCCGAGCCTACCTGTCATACGGGTGCGTCCTAGCCATATCATCTGGGGGACGAAGAAGAACATCATAATCGAGTTGTGAGGGAACTTCAGAAACAGACAACAGTTGTGGGGACTATCCCGTAAGCACAGCAGGGGAGGACCACAACACACAAGCGCTAGAAGGTAGGCACAGATTTCCACCTGCAAAGGGAACTCTGGAGGTGCCATCGGACCGGCCGGACTTGCGCAGCCTGGTTAACCGTATTCCAGACTGAGGATCCTGAAGCCTTCAGTAAAGAGGTAAAGAGACTGCAACCTGGTGTCCTCGTTATTTACTGCGGCCCGCACCACTACAGCATCACCACCCACACCTTTCATTGGGTGCCCCTCAGCAGGGTCACGGACCAGGTCTAGCCACCGTGACAACCCCAGAGCAGAGACTCAGAGGCCCGGTACCGGGTACCCCTCGGCCCTGCGGCAGTGGGGGCGCTACAACTTGGCGACACGAACAAGGATCTACTTAAGCCTGAAGAATCAGGTCATGTGTGCCTTGGAACTGTGATTTATTGTGCTTGGACTGTGACTTATTGCAAAGACTGTGGATTGCCATTTGCCGCCAAAACCAGCCACCATTACAGCGCTGAGGAGAGCGCAGGAGGAGAAGAGGGGCGTGGAGTAGGCGTGGACCAGCTGAAGAGCACGAAAGACAATGGCCGCCCAGTCTAAATATTTCTGTACCTTGAGGACGTGTCCGTCAGCAGCCGAGATCCGCCTCCTGATTCTCAATGGTGGGCGGAGGCAGAGAAAACGAAACCGCCCACGAAGGAGAGAGCAGGAAAAAGACCAGGAAGCGACCCACGTGGAGGACGCCATGACCAGTCGCTCAGACCAGGAATGCGGGATCGGAGCCGAGGACTCCCCCAGCCACCCGGACGAGCACAGTGGTCAGCTCTCCGCGATTGGGACCGGCCTTCTGCAGATTGAAATGGAGGGCCTGATCGAACAACTCCTCCAGCTGCGGATGGAGGCGCCGGTGGAGGACCTTCCAACGTCTGACCCTGCGTCGCTGCCGGAACTCCAGCCGACGTTCCCATCGACCATACCGCCTGCGGAGCCGACCAAGGAGGAGGGGCCTACACCGACTGGTGAGTCCGCCGACCCTGTCCCGCTAGCTGAGGGTCTGTTGATAGGCCCCGTCGCGGCACCCCCTCTCCCTGGGACCCATAGACTCCAGCGCCTGTTACCATGGGAGGAGGCAACGGGTATGGAACACTTCCTGAAAGCCCCGATTCCACCAACTACCCTGCTGTGTGAGGTCCATGCGGAGCGCACAGTGTGCCGCTGGGTGAACCCAGGATCCAACCTCATGGGGTTCCCCGGGGTGAAGACACAGGAAGGGGAGATGGTGCAGGCCCTGAGCTGGGAGGAATACCAGGCCCAGCTGGAACAGCAGTGGGAGGAGAAGGAAAAGGCGTACCAGGCCGGACTAGAGGCTTACCACCAAAAAGACTTGGCGGTCAAGGACCGGGCCCGCAAGGACCCCACCGCTCATCAGGCCCCGCGCAGGCAGGGCACCGTCGTCGCCTTCAAGCTCCGCGGAGGCTGGGGCTTTATAAAAGAGCCGGGCCTGTACCCCGAAGTCTTCGTCAACCGGCGGGATGTGGAGTCTCATCTCAGAGAGGGCCATCCAGACCGGGATCTCTACCCGGGGGACGAAGTCACTTACACCCGGCATTTTGGGGAAAAGGGGTGGTTCGCCCTGAATGTCCATAAGAAGCAAAACCCCGTGACACCCCTGACTAAGGTGCCGGTGAAGCTGTCCCCCGTAGCGAAGGTGCCCCCTTGTGGTCAGCCCACGATCATCACCAAGACCATCGTGGTCACTCCAACGTGCACCATTATCAAAACCACGACCTGCAGCATCATCACCTCAACCACCGTTGTGGCCAAGGAGGCGCCTCCTCAGGTGGTCGGTGCCCCTGCTGCCCCAGAACTGAAGACAGTGGGTACGCAGACCCCCAGATGGGACAACGAACCCCCTTACGCAGTACCAGGCGGCAGGCAATATCCAAAGGGGTTGCCTCCGCCGGTGCTGCCTCCTGAGTGGTTCAAGTAGATGTCCTAATCTTCTGACCATGTAAATAGTTAACTGTTTGTCTTTTTGCTGTTTTGCTGCTATGACCCGATCAGGGTTACTCTTAAAGGGATCCCTTTGTTTACCCGGGATCCCTTCTTTTGCTTTTGTTTTTGTTTTTCGTCTTATCATTGTTGAAAAGAACTGCTGGATCATGAACACTGCATGATTAAAAACTCATTGTAAATAGTTTGCACCTTCTTAAAGGTGCCCTCTACTGGTTTTACAAAAGAAAGGACTCTTTGCGAAGAAACTGTTCCTGGAAACAGCACCAGAGTCCTTACTGCATACAGACTTGCAGCTTGAGAAGTTACACTACCTCATAGAGACTTTGTCCCCTCTTAAAGGGAACGTTCACCCATAGCACTTAAAGTATAATGATGCCTTAAGAGAAATAGTGATAATGCTTACATGTAAAGTTATATGTAGTCAGACAGTTGATAGTAAGAAATGTTTAATGATGTTGCTAGAAGAATGAGGACAGGAAGTGAACCCGGATGGGGTTAGTCGGTGAGTCCTCCTAGGAGCCATACAGAGATGGCTCGGTGATCCTGAACTGAGAGAAGGAAGATAAGTTCTATACTGTGTATAGTAGCAGAAAGGCAGTAGGCCCGGGCGGAAAGGGGCGGTCCTGCAACAGAACGAGAGGCAGTAGGCCTGGGGCAGATAGACAGGCGGTCCTGCAGATGTAAAGATGGAAAATGAAGAAAAGTTGATTAGCCTTATAGTGTTTTATAAGAAGGTCTTTAGTGGATTCAGCGTGTACGTCCTTAAAGGCAACGTTAAATTATTGTTAAAAAATTTGCACTTAGTAGAATACCCGGTTGGGTAAGAAAAAGTTATTTATAGTATGTTATTTAAAGTATTTAACCATGTTTGTAACGTTCAAGTGTCCTCACCTCCCATAAAGGGAAGCTCTGTTCAAATTTACTTATTGTTATTGCATTTCAAAATTGTATGTCTTTTTGCTGACATGTATTGTTGTTTTCTTCCCAGTCCAGGAGTACTGGATTTAACCGGGGGGGAGTGCAGCGCCCCAGAGTCCTGGTCGTTGCAGTACTGATGCTCCGCCGCTAAGGGGGGCTATGGTACGTCTGATGGAACTGAAGGAGTTCACCTGACCAGGTATCACAGACACCAATACACTTCACAGTCTGGCCTCCAGGGGGAGCTAAGGGTGCTATGTATTAGGCCACTCCTCACAATCTGGTAAAACTGGGGGTTAGGCAGGAAGTTAGAGAGAAGCTGACTGGGTTGGAACCAGGCAACATCCTGTGGCAGAGGGTGTTGCAGGGGAAGATTCAGGGGGGTCCCTGTCAGGGGTGGGATCCTGACAGAGGCCTAGCGAACTGAGAGAACGTTACGGGACCGCGCCTGCACCTGATCGCGGCGGTGCCCTAAGAAAGGACAAGAAGCGAGGTTTATTGTACTGAGTGAGAAACAAGATCAACGCAACAAGGAGAAACACCAGTAGGAGTCGTGCTGTAAGACGAGGCAACATCCTACTGAGGCACGCAGCCGGTGGCCGGAACGCCGAGGAAGTATAGAGCTCCAGGCCTAACTTCAAACCTACGGCAGGACAGTCAGTTATAGGCGGGCTGTCTCACCCAAATCACCTAAGAAGACATAGGGGGCAACAACAGGAGAGGGGCGACACTAGGGTCCAGGAAGAGCTCAGAGCCTACCCGTCATACGGGTGCGTCCTAGCCATATCATCTGGGGGACGAAGAAGAACATCATAATCGAGTTGTGAGGGAACTTCAGAAACAGACACAACAGTTGTGGGGACTATCCCGTAAACACAGCAGGGAAGGACCACAACACACAAGCGCTAGAAGGTAGGCACAGATTTCCACCTGCAAAGGGAACTCTGGAGGTGCCATCGGACCGGCCGGACTTGCGCAGCCCGGTTAACCGTATTCCGGACTGAGGATCCTGAAGCCTTCAGTAAAGAGGTAAAGAGACTGCAACCTGGTGTCCTCGTTATTTACTGCGGCCCGCACCACTACAGCATCACCACCCACACCTTTCATTGGGCGCCCCTCAGCAGGGTCACGGACCGGGTCTAGCCACCGTGACAACCCCAGAGCTGAGACTCAGAGGCCCGGTACCGGGTACCCCTCAGCCCTGCGGCAGTGGGGGCGCTACATATGGGTGAACTGGAGGCCGCCATAATACAGCGCAGCAGGGAAGGCGGTGTCAGAGGGAGACAACCTTGTTTCTGTGAGGCCGAGGAAGGCAAGATTGCAAGAGAGAAAGAGGTCATGAATCACATGAAGCTTATTGAAGATGGAGTGGGCATTCCAGAGTGATCCAGAGAGAGGGATCAAGGTGGTGGGCGTCAGGGGCACAAGTTTTACGTTGGAAAGATTGCAGTAGTTCATGTTAGATAGGGAGCAGTAGGAGGGGGAATTGATGGGAAGTATTAGATGTGGGGGTCCAGGATTGGGAGATATGTCACCAGCAGTGAGGAGAAGCAGAGAGATGGAGAACAGGTGGGAGAAGGAGAGTGGGCAGCTTGTTTTATTAGGAGAGATCTGAGGTTGAGGAGCAGGTCGGCAGAGGAGGTCAGGTGGGGAGGAAAGAGGGAAGGGGAGATGATTATTTGGTTAGAGGGTGCTGGGATTTAGGGATAGCGAAGGAGGGTGAGGATTAGTGGAGCAAACACTGTAAGGGCACATGTAAACATGGTGAAGGAGTAAGATGGGTTAATAGAAAAGCTAGATCCAAGTAATAAGAAGTGCTTACTTGGCAGACTCAATAATACCCAAAGGAGACAGATACATAGTGTTGGGTCCTGACTCCTGCCGTGATTAACTGGCGTTGAATTAACTTCAGCTTCTGGATACTTAGCTGCAGGTCTACTTTGCTGCAGGGACACCCCACACGCGTGCACCCCTTAGAATGCTACTGAATTTATAGGACTGAGTAGAGGATCAGGTGAGAGGGATTGTGGGAGATGGTTTGGGATAAATTAGCAGCTGGCCAGCACACCAGGGGTGGATAGATGATTAAACACTCTAGGCCTGGCTACATCTATGTGCTATAACACCTTTCACGTGTCCTTCCCTATCTCACGGTAAACAGCCGCCAGAAAAATAAGGAGCCTGGGTTCCGGGGAGCTTAGCAACCCGGGTGTACTCATCACCTGCGTGGGTAGGTCACAATTTTTCTACCAGCTGAAATCCATCTTGGCAAAAATAAGGTGGTTGTTTCTTCCTTTCTGGACAGTGGGGCGGGGTGCATCTTGATTGACTCTAGGTTTGTCCAGGTCCAGGGCCTCAAACCACATTAACTGTTCAGACCCATACCCATAATCACCATGGATTCTGCACCCTTGAGACAGGGATATTTTACTCAAGTCGTCTGAGGTTTACATCTTCAGGTAGGGGCCATGCACTCAGAAGGTATTGACGGTTATGTGCTAGAGGGTCTGCCCCCACCTGTGATACTGGGACTTCCTTGGCTCACTCTGCCCAACCGTGTGGTAGATTGTCAGACTAAGGTGGTAGTAAAATGGAGTGAATATAGTCAAGGGTGCTTGGGCACCCGGCTTGTAAGGGTGGATCCCCAATCTGTGTCTAAATACCTGTCTGATTTTGGGGATGGGTTCTCGGAGCAGGGGTGCCAAGAACTTCCTCCACATCGCCCTTATGACTGCGCCATTAATCTTGTTCCTGGGGCCAAGCTGCCTAAGGGCAGACTATATAATATCTCTGGACACGAGAGACAGGCCATGAAAGACTATATAACAGAAAGTTTGGCAAAGGGTTATAACTAGTGATGAGCGAATTTACTCGTTACTCGAGATTTCCCAAACACGCTCGGTGACCTCCGAGCATTTTTTTATTTTTTAACTACTTCCGTAAATTCATAAAAAAACTTTTCGGTAGTGGCCAAACCTCTAATGGATTTGACCAGGAAGGGGATGGACTTCTCCAAGTGGTCCTGTCCTTCTAGGGAGGCATTCGATACCTTGAAGAAGTGTTTTGCATCTGCGCCAATTCTCATACAGCCGGACATCACTCAACCTCTTACGGTAGAAGTTGACGCGTCTGAAGTAGGGGTGGGGGCTGTATTGTCACAGGGTGCGTTCCCTAGTAAATGGAGTCCATGTGCATACTTTTATAAAAAAACTGTCATCTGCGGAGAGAAATTATGACATTGGTAACAGGGATCTTTTGGCAGTCAAGTGGGCCTTTGAAGAGTAGCGTCATTTTTTGGAGGGGGCAGTTCATCCAGTTATGGTAATCAGGGATCATAAAAATCTTGTATATATAGAGTCTGCTAAATGTCTAACGCCTCAACAGGCAAGATGGGCATTGTTCTTCACCAGTGTCAGAGATTAAATTTGGCAGGACTTTCTTAATCCCACAAATTCCTGATATCAAAGGACGTGAAGGTAATGAGTACTACTCATTGTGATCTTCGGAGCAAACAGCTCTCTGCTGCCCCCTATCGTGCGGATAATTACATGATTGGCTGACGATCAACGGAGAAGGCCGCAGCCTGTTCACACCACTAGGCCGGTTATCGGAAAACTAACGGTGAGCATATGGTATATACAGTACAGCCCAAAAATTTGGACACACCTTCTCATTTAAAGATTTTTCTGTATTTTCATGACTATGAAAATTGTACATTCACACTGAAGGCATCAAAACTATGAATTAACACGTGTGGAATTATATACTTAACAAAAAAGTGTGAAACAACTGAAATTATGTCTTATATTCTAGGTTCTTCACAGTAGCCACTTTTTGCTTTGATGACTACTTTGCACACTCTTGGCATTCTCTTGATGAGCTTCAAGAGGTAGTCACCGGGAATGGTCTTCCAACAATCTTGAAGGAGTTCCCAGAGATGCTCAGCACTTGTTGGCCCTTTTGCCTTCACTCAGCGGTCCAGCTCACCCCAAACCATCTCGATTGGGTTCAGGTCTGGTGACTGTGGAGGCCAGGTCATCTGGCGTAGCACCCCATCACTCTCATTCTTGGTCAAATAGCCCTTACACAGCCTGGAGGTGTGTTTGGGGTCATTGTCCTGTTGAAAAATAAATGATGGTCCAACTAAACGCAAACCGGAAGGAATATCATGCCGCTGCAAGATGCTGTGGTAGCCATGCAGGTTCAGTATGCCTTCAATTTTGAATAAATCCCCAACAGTGTCACCAGCAATGCACCCCCACACCATCACACCTCCTCCTCCATGCTTCACGGTGGGAACCAGGCATGTAGAGTCCATCCGTTCACCTTTTCTACGTCGCACAAAGACACGGTGGTTGGAACCAAAGATCTCAAATTTGGACTCATCAGACCAAAGCACAGATTTCCACTGGTCTAATGTCCATTCCTTGTGTTCTTTAGCCCAAACAAGTCTCTTCTGCTTGTTGCCTGTCCTTAGCAGTGGTTTCCTAGCAGCTATTTTACCATGAGGGCCGGCTGCACAAAGTCTCCTCTTAACAGTTGTTGTAGAGATGTGTCTGCTGCTAGAACTCTGTGTGGCATTGACCTGCTCTCTAATCTGAGCTGCTGTTAACCTGCGATTTCTGAGGCTGGTGACTCGGATAAACTTATCCTCAGAAGCAGAGGTGACTCTTGGTCTTCCTTTCCTGGGGCGGTCCTCATGTGAGCCAGTTTCTTTGTAGCGCTTAATGGTTTTTGCAACTGCACTTGGGGACACTTTCAAAGTTTTCCCAATTTTTGGGACTGATTGACCTTCATTTCTTAAAGTAATGATGGCCACTCATTTTTCTTAACTTAGCTGCTTTTTTCTTGCCATAATACAAATTCTAACAGTCTATTCAGTAGGACTATCAGCTGTGTATCCACCAGACTTCTGCTCAACACAACTGACGGTCCCAACCCCATTTATAAGGCAAGAAATCCCACTTATTAAACCTGACAGGGCACACCTGTGAAGTGAAGACCATTCCTGGTGACTACCTCTGGAAGCTCATCAAGAGAATGCCAAGAGTGTGCAAAGCAGTCATCAAAGCAAAAGGTGGCTACTTTGAAGAACCTAGAATATAAGACATAATTTCAGTTGTTTCTCACTTTTTTGTTAAGTATATAATTCCACATGTGTTAATTCATAGTTTTGATGCCTTCAGTGTGAATGTACAATTATCTAAGCCATGAAAATACAGAAAAATCTTTAAATGAGAAGGTGTGTCCAAACTTTTGATCTGTACTGTATATCTCCAGATTTCAACACATGGAATATGTGTACATACCCCGGTACAGTCACAGCTAACTCTCCGATAGCCCCAGACTACTCGCCGCCGCCACCACCACTCAGTTTCAATCGAATGGACACTGTTAACGGTAACTTATGACTTCGAGGCGTACTTTACAGAACTGAAGGAACAGAACTATTACATTTTATATTTAGTCCAAAGGGAGGCAGTATTTATGAAAAATATACAAACGATTTTGCAAGCGGGAGAAAACAATGCAGCATAAACAGTTACATAAAATCAAAGGGATTAACAGAAGAACTTACTACTCTGATCACAGAGACGATTTAGTTTAGCGAAGGAGAGCGCTTAGTTTGAGGCCATCAATAAATCGGATCCCTGCATTCAGGATATGCTGCTCTCTGCACGAACGCTGATATTAATTGGGAGTGATCTTTTATCAGACCCCGAGTCCCACCCACACACCCCTTCATGATTTAAGGAAATCCCAACTTATGCAATAAATCCTCATAGTGCGATCACAGAATGTCGAGACTGAACATGGCCTAGCTGCTGGAGGTAATATGGCTCCTATGGCTTTTGGGGCCTTTTGGCGGGGGTTATAATTATGATAAAATATATATCTATTTGCTTGGTTAACCCCGATGCCGACAATGTGCGTCTCCTTAATATCGGATGGAAAGAAATTCCAATATTCTATATTTTCTCCTGGAGACATACTGTCTGCGCTGCTTATTGTAACTGTGGTGACCATAGCGATTTGTAAGGGGTACGAGATCTTCCTTTGATCCACTCACAACCTAATGGCTGTCACGATAATATAAATATGCCATATTTTGAGATACCCCTAGAAGGTTCCATAGCTTTTCAGACACATGCTGTGGGCTTTCTGACCCCCCCCTCTTCACACTGCCTAGAAAGCTCTGCTTTTCAATGCTCCCCCCCCTTGCATGCATCTGTAATGTGAAACCAGTGTGCTATGAGCAGGCCTACTCAGCTTTTTGCCAAGTGCATGGTTTTGGGGCCATTCCCTTTGCTCTCTTAAACTGGTATATAATCACACAAGTTTAGGTCTACATCGGCCGTGCCATAACTCAATGCATTTTCCAATTTCCTGTACCCTTGGTATCCGAGAAACAAATTACTGCTTACCCGCGTTGCATAGCCAGGTCATGTTTGGTCTTAATATAATGCTAATCTCAAAACAAGGTCAATGGTAATTCCGTCATCACTATATGAGGTTGCATCCTGGAGATACGGCAGATATGAATCTTCTGTAACTCTGAGTCCCTCTGAGAAAGTAGGAGTGCAATCCATAACTCAGCCCACTCAGTGATGTCACGACCATGGGGCATAAAACAGTGAGACATCATGTTGCTTCAGCTTTTGTCCAAGGAACTAGCTGAGAGTCAGCCATGATATCAGAGAACTGTAAGTCTATTTTCTCCCTTTAATCCCTTTTCATTTTGTAATTGCCTGTATATACATAATTGTCTCATTTTATAAAATCTTTGTACGCTTTTGTAAACACGGCCTACCTTTTGGAGTAAAATATATAAAATTACTAGCTTCATTTTTCCTTGCTCTATAATGTACTTACACGTCCTCTGAAGTAAATTACGCTACTAATTGGGTTGGCTCCTGACCCATTATTATTTAAGAAACAGGAGCTGGTGGCAGCGGAAGTGTCCTGCACTGGTGGGTAACGCTGGCAGTGACGGAACAAGGTTTTTATAGTGTATTGCTTGGCTGCGGCTAGGAATAATTATATCGCCCTCACTGCAGCGTGCCCAATAGCCAGTACATAGCAGGCAGCCTTTCTGGCGACTAATTATCCTAGGTGCAGTACCTAATCTGACCTGAGGGTAAGGGGGCGCCAGAGAGCTGGGAGTTCCAAACCGGAACAGGGAAGTGGGATATAGATAAATCCCCTTCAGAAAAGAACTGGGGCAACCAAACAACCGCGGTTCATGACATATTGGTGTCAGCTGTGGGATAATAAAAATATCCCCCCTGTGATTCGTGACAACGGCCTTTTTCCTGTCTGTTGGTCTATGAACAATACACATCCTCTTCAGTCATCTGGGCATAAAGAGGAATCCTCACCTTTTATTTAATTTCCTTCACATCTCTTTGTACACTGCATTTTATATAAAGGTAGCTTGGAGTGCTAGCTCCTATTTCCTTATGGCAAGTTGGAGAGGAAAGAAAAGGGAGGGGGGATATGAGGGCCCTCAAGGATTTTTAATACTTTCTATGACAACCAGGTTTAACTTTTTTGTTACATATAGTCCGGGGAACATGAACATTAAGGCCGATGCCTTATCTCGTTGTTTTCCCTTGGTGGACATAATTGTGAACCAGTACCTATACTACAGAAAGGGGTGGTTATTTCATCCATATGATACAATCATGAGAAGAGGTTATTGATGCTCAGGGGGACTGCTGCCTGTCCGTTACATAAACTGTTTGTGCTTGTGAATCTCTGTCTGAGAATTTTTAGTGAACATCATGATTCGGTCTTGGCCAGACCTCAGACGGTAATAAAGCCACCACAGATCTTCTTACTCCGCGTTTTTGGTCGTCAGGGGTACATCGTTTTGCTTTCGTTTGGGGATCCATCTGTCGTTTTCTTCAGAATTTCACTTGTAGTATAATGGGCAAGCTGAACAGGTTGACCAGAATCTGGAGACTTGGCTTAGGTGTTTTGTGTCTGAGAAGCAGGTGGACTGGGTTACCTACCTATCTCTAGCAGAATATGGTGTAAATATTCAATGTCATGAGGTTACTGGTAAGTCCATATTCTACGGGGCATACGCATTTCATTTTCAGTTCAGCTCATTTAATAAGAATTGTTCTTCTAAATTACCTGAAGAGGATCAGTTTTCATCATCTATTACTACCATATGGCAGGGAGATATTGAAAATTTGAGGAAGATGAAGTCCAAATATAAGAGTGTGGATGATCGGAGACATTTGGTGGGTCTGGACCCATGTGTTGGTAACTTGGCGTGGCTGTCCTCTAGGAACATTAATCTGAAGGTTCCATCTTGGAAACTGGATCCCAGTTTTATCGGTCCTTATAAGATGGTAGCCATCGTCAATCCCGGTCCCATTTCACCTTGCTTTACTGCCTACCTTTCTTAGGATCCATAATGTGTTTCATCGATCTCTTCTCAAACAATACCTTGCGCCCTCTATACCATCACCAATACCACCATCTCCTGTCATTGTGAATGAAAATTTGGAATTTCAGATAGACAATATCATTGATTCTCGCTTAGTTCGTTGGCCGCTTCAGTATCTTGTACACTGGAAGGGATACAGTCCTGAAGAGAGGATGTTGGAACCAGCATCTGACGTCCATGCGGCCAGGTTGTTTGTTGATCTGATCTTTTTTTACGTGACAGACCCTGATAAACCTGAATCAACTTATGCCTCAAAACTACTGGAACAGCATGTCCATCTTGAACTGTCCTCCTACCTCTCCCCCTGCTCCATCTTTAACCAGTTACAATCTGGCTTCCGACCGCATTACACAACTGAAACTGCCCTAACTAAAGTTACCAACGACCTACTAACCGCCAAGAGCAAGCGACACTACTCTGTCCTCATTCTCCTGGACCTGTCTTCTGCCTTCGACACTGTCGACCACTCCCTCCTGCTACAGATTCTCTCATCTCTTGGCATAACAGACTTGGCCCTAACCTGCATCTTGTCATATCTAACAGACCAAACATTTAGTGTCTCCCTCTCCCACACCACCTCCTCCCCTCTTCCCCTGTTTGTCGATGTTCCCCAAGGCTCAGTCCTAGGACCTCTGTTCTTCTCCATCTACACATTCGGCCTGGGACAGCTCATAGAATCGATCGGTTTGCAGTATTAAATCTACGCCGATGACACGCGGATCTACTTACAGTGCCTTGCGAAAGTATTCGCCCCCCTGGAACTTTTCAACCTTTTCCCACATATCATGCTTCAAACATAAAGATACCAAATGTAAATTTTTGGTGAAGAATCAACAACAAGTGGAACACAATTGGGAAGCTGAACGAAATGTATTGGTTATTTTAAATTAGTGTGGAAATTCAAAAACTGAAAAGTGGGGCGTGCAATATTATTCGGTCCCTTTACTTTCAGTGCAGAAGTTCATTGTGGATCTCTGAATGATCCAATGTTGTCCTAAATGCCTAATGATGATAAATATAATCCACCTGTGTGTAATCAAGTCTCCGTATAAATGCACCTGCTCTGTGATAGTCTCAGGGTTCTGTGTGAAGAACAGAGAGCATCATGAAAACCAAGGAACACAACAGGCAGGTCCGTGATACTGTTGTGGAGAAGTTTAAAGCCGGATTTGGATACAAAATGATTTCCAAAACTTTAAACATCCCAAGGAGCACTGTGAAAGCGATCATATTGAAATGTAAGGAGTATCATACCACTGCAAATCTACCAATACCCGGCCGTCCCTCTAAACTTTCATCTCAAACAAGGAGAAGACTGATCAGAGATGCAGCCAAGAGGCCCATGATCACTCTGGATGAACTGCAGAGATCTACAGCTGAGGTGGGACAGTCTGTCCATAGGACAACAATCAGTCATACACTGCACAAATCTGGCCTTTATGGAATAATGGCAAGAAGAAAGCCATTTCTCAAAAATATCCATAAAAAGTGTTGTTTAAAGTTTGCAACAAGCCACCTGGGAGACACACCAAACATGTGGAAGAAGGTGCTCTGGTCAGATGAAACCAAAATCGAACCTTTCGGCAACAATGCCAAACGATATGCTTGGCGTAAAGACAACACAGCTCATCACCCTGAACACACCATCCCCACTGTCAAACATGGTGGTGGCAGCATCATGGTTTGGGCCTGCTTTTACTCAGCAGGGACAGGGAAGATGGTTAAAATTGATGGGAAGATGGATGGAGCCAAATACAGGACCATTCTTCAAGAAAACCTGTTGGAGTCTGCAAAAGACCTGAGACTGGGACGGAGATTTGTCTTCCAACAAGACAATGATCCCAAACATAAAGCAAAATCTACAATGGAATGGTTCACAAATAAACGTATCCAGGTGTTAGAATGGCCAAGTCACAGTCCAGACCTCAATCCAATCAAGAATCTGTGGAAAGAGCTGAAAACTGCTGTTCACAAACGATCTCCATCAAACCTCACTGAGCTCGAGCTGTTTGCCAAGGAAGAATGGGCAAGAATTTCAGTCTCTCGATGTACAAAACTGATAGAGACAAACCCCAAGCGACTTGTAATCGCAGCAAAAGGTGGCGCAACAAAGTATTAAGTTACAGGGGCCGAATAATATTGCACGCCCCACTTTTCAGTTTTTGAATTTCCACAAAAATTTAAAATAACCAATCAATTTCATTTAACTTCACAATTGTGTTCCACTTGTTGTTGATTCTTCACCAAAAATTTACATTTGAAATCTTTATGTTTTAAGCATGATATGTGGGAAAAGGTTGAAAAGTTCCAGGGGGCCAAACACTTTCGCAAGGCACTGTATCTGGACCCGACCTCACCTCTTTACTGACCAAAATCCCGCAATGTCTGTCTGCTTTTTCAGCTTTCTTTTCAGCTCACTTTCTAAAACTGAACATGGACAAAACATCATCATCTTTCCCCCATCTAACTCTACCCCTCCTCCAGACCTATCCATCAATGTCAATGACTGCTCACTTTCCCCAGTCCCGCATGCTCGGTGCCTCGGGGTGATCCTCGAATCTGCCTTCTCTTTCAAGCCACATATCCAAGCCCTTGCCTCCTCCTGCCATCTCAAACTCAAAAATATTTCCGGATCCATGCATTCCTTGACCATGAAACCATAAAAACGCTAGTGCATGCCTTTATTATCTCTCGCCTCTACTACTGCAACCTCCTGCTCTGTGACCTCTCCTCTAGCACATTGGCACCACTCCAATCCATCCTATTGTCTGCTGCTCGACTAATCCACCTGTCTCCTCATTGTTCCCCAGCCTCTCCTCTCTGCCAAGCCCTTCACTGGCTTCCTATCACCCAGAGACTCCAGTTCAAAACCCTTACTATGACATACAAAGCGATCCACAACGTCTCCTCCATACAAAGCCATCCATAATGTCTCCTTCATACATCTGTGACATGGTCTCCCGGGACTTACCCACATGCAACCTTCGATCCTCTCAAGATCTCTTTCTCTACTCCCCTCTTATGTATTCTTCCCACAACCGCATACAAGACTTCTCCCGTGCTTCCCCCATACTCTGCAACTCTCTACCAGGGCTGTGGAGTCGTGAAGTCAGAGTCTGAGCCCATATTGGTGAGTTGGAGTTGGTATAAAATGGACCGACTCCGACTCCTAAAATATATAATAAATTGGATACAGTAGTTTAATGCAGTTTGTGGGGAATATTTTTTTCATCAGAATTTGGGAAAGTTATGAAATGTCCTATAAATGTCTGTCCTATTCCTGATCTACGGTCTAGACTTTTAGCCGAGATGAATCTGTGCTGCAGTTTATGTTCATGATAAGTAGTGAGGCTCCTCTACAGATAATGGAAAAAAATAAGCACACAGGGAAGGAATGCCTGCATTCATCTCAGAACTTCTGGAGTGAACAGGAAAGCAGGATTAAAGAAGGTAAGTACTTCCTAAAGCAGATCTAAACTTTCAATAAACTGTGCATAAATCAATAGTCCAGTATATGTTGTCTCTGTATGCTTGATGTTTTAGGTTGTTTTTCCTCTTAGATATATATTTGGAGAAATTAGCTACCCTGATGACTTATATACACTATACATAGAATATAAGGGTAAAAACTGTTTTCTAACATCTCAAATTCAGAAATAAAGTAACAGGATCGATGAGAACATATATATTTGTGTGTGCTCTGCAATATGATTCAACGCAAACATGCTCCCTCCCTCCTCCCCTCTTCATAGACTGTGAAGAAATATGATGTGAAGCATTTAGTGAGCTGTACCCTGAGAGAAGCCTGACATTGAAAGTTCAGCATAAAGCTAACATATTTTACAAACTTTATACTTAGCATCTGTCCTATTGATTTATGCAAAGATTGTTTTATTTATATCCTAAATTATATAGCACATGATTCCCTATTCTTGCAAGAATTACAATATACCTTATTTTTCTACAGGACAAAAATATTTTGAGAGCGAATTTATATAATTACAAAGTGTCTAAGAAACATCAGCTGTATTTGAGCATTTTACAGTGACTCAAGATAAAAAACATTGTGTGTCAGTGTATAAGTGACCCAGATGAAAACAAATGCTGTGATGCCAAAATCAGTGCATACTCAGGCAGTGATAAAAATGCTCCTTCAAGAGATTCCAATCTAAGAAGACATTTACAATGCTGCTACCCATAAATTTAAAATGCTGTGATTGAAAAAGATCACAGCAGCACCAAGAAACCAGAGATAATCACTTCCCACCAGGCAAAGGAGGAGGAAAGAGCATCTCAAACATCAGTTACAAGATATTTTGTAAGTGACAAAGTTACTGCAACACTGACAGAAGATGTGTTTGAAAGACAGCTCATGGAGCTTGTTGTGAAGGACTGTGTGCCATTATCATTAATTGCATGACCAGTTTTTACAGCTCTTAATGGAGAAATGGCCCACAAACTTTGTGTTTCTCTTGAAAGAGAAAGTATTAGAAATTATGATGATTGAAGAAGCCCTTAACCAAAAGGAAGATCTTAAAAAGACTCAAGAGATGCTTTGTGATTCTCAAAATGTTTGCCTGCACACGTCACAGAGTGAACTATTTTGCTATCAATGTTCGATATGTTTGTGACAACAAAATAATTGTTACTAAGATGCTGGCAATAAAAATTCTAAAGCTCTTCACAGCAGCCAGTTTCTCCACACCTTAGTGGAAAAAGTTCTGCAAGATTATGGACTAAAAAAACAGGTTCTTGCTATTGTAACTGATAATGCTTCAAACATGATATGTACAATTAAATTGATGAATAAGAATAATGAAGGTGAACAGCAGCTAGAAAAACATTTCACATTCAATATATTGGAGATGGAGGCCACAGTCCTGTTCCCATAACAGAGGAACAAGCAGATATTACTACAGAAGAACAGCAAAATGATTCTTTACAATTAGATGATCTTGTTGAAGCTGCTTCACACCTCTTTCCTATTCATCACATGCGCTGTGTTGTGCACACGCTGCAGCTGGCAATAAGAGATCTGCTAGAGGGACATGCTGGAACTCTGATTAGCAAAGTGAGGAAATTGGCTATTCCTGCCAGAACCCCTAAAATTGATTCCATCTTGAAGAGACGTGCTGGAAAAGGGGCAATTGTGGATCAAGCCACTCGGTGGGGCAGCACCTATTTAATGACTGAGCGATTGCTTGAGCTGAAACCCTTCTTTGTAGATATGGCCAACCTCAGGTAACACTACATGAAGGTTAATGGACACACGTGGCTGAATTGAAGGAATTTCTTCATCACCCATTTACAGTGACTAAAAAGTTGCAAGTTGAGTATTTAACTCCTGGCATTTTTATAAAGGAGAGGAAGAACGCGTTGTTTTGCCTGTCCCAAAGAGATTTAATCACAGATGGCATTGCTGCTTCAGTGAAACAGAGAGACACTGCTATTAGAAAACTCTTCTAGCAGCTGTTTATGTGGACCAGAGTCATCGTATATTGCTGGATGATCAACAGCTTACTAAAGAAAAAAGTTCTGATTGAGGTAGCAGTTAGGATGAGCTACAGGATGGCCAAGAGCAAGAGGACTCGGGTCCTGCCAGTTCTGCTGCTGCCGTTCCTTCATCCTCATCAGATGAGGAGTTTGATTTCGACAAGTATTTGAACGACATGGAACAGGCAAAGCGTTGCTGCAGGGAAAAAGATTACACTCCCATAGAAAACAGATTCACCATATTTCAGCAATGTTTTTTACTTGCTCTCAATTGTAAAATTTTGTAAATATGAAAAAAAAAATTTTCTAAAGTTGTATTCCCATAAATATATTTTATGTTCTATCTAAATGGCTTGATTATTGTATCAGAATAATGATTAAAAGCCTGATGTTACCATTTTACCATACTAAATTTGTCACTTAAACTTAAACATGAGCCATGTAGGAGGGAGTCGGAGTCGTGGAGTCGGAGTTGGAGTCAGAGTCGGTGTCATGGAAATTGAGATTTAGTTTACAGACTCCATAGCCCTGCTTTCTTTTAGCAGTGCAGGGGTTAATCTGCTCAGGTGAGAGCTCCTGGAAGTTTTCCTGCATTAAGGCTCTCAGTTGTGCACTCTTAGCCACTCCCATCTCCTATATAATCTGGGTTTTTGTTATCACTCATTGTCAGAGCTAGCTCATGCTGCATGGCTGGAGGTTTTTGTAGGTGGTTATTATTGGAGAAGGCATTTGGTGGATTTATCTGTGACTGTTGCTTGGGTTTGAGTGTGTGATAATTCCCTTACTTCTCCTACTTTGGTTTTACCTCATCCTCCACTCCCCAGTGTATACCTCTGTTATATGTGAGGGGGATGAAATGCAGGGTCCGGGGCCAAAAAGCGGGGAACGGGGGCGAGGGGACAAAATGCGGGGTCCATGGACGAGGAGACGAAATGCGGGGTCAGAGAATGAAATGCGGGTCCGGGGATAAAATGCAGGGTCCGGGAATGAGGGCACAAAATGCAGGGTCCGGGAATTAATTGCAGGATCCGTAGATAAGGGGACAAAATGCGGGGTCCGGGGGACGAAATACAAGGTCTGAAGATGAAATGCGGGGTCTGGGGACGATGGGATGAATTGCGGGCTCCGGAGATGAAACGCAGGGTCCGAGGATGAGGGGACGAAATGCGGGGTCTGGGGATGAAATGCAGGGTCCGTGGACAAGAGGTATGAAATACGGAGTCCGGGGATGAGGGGGATGAAATGCGGAGTCCCAGGACGAGGGGGATGAAATGCGGAGTCCCAGGACGAGGGGGATGAAATGCGGAGTCCGGGTACGAGGGGGATGAAATGCGGAGTCCGGGTACGAGGGGGATGAAATGCGGAGTCCGGGTACGAGGGGGATGAAATGCGGAGTCCGGGTACGAGGGGGATGAAATGTGGAGTCCGGGTACGAGGGGGATGAAATGCGGAGTCTGTGGATGAGGGGGATGAAATGCGGAGTCTGTGGATGAGGGGGATGAAATGCGGGGTCCGGAGATGAGATGACAAAATGCAGAGTCCAGGGACGAGGGGGATGAAATGCGGAGTCCGGGTACGAGGGGGATGAAATGCGGAGTCCGGGTACGAGGGGGATGAAATGCGGAGTCCGGGTACGAGGGGGATGAAATGCGGAGTCTGTGGATGAGGGGGATGAAATGCAGAGTCCAGGGACGAGGGGGATGAAATGCGGAGTCCGGGTACGAGGGGGATGAAATGCGGAGTCCGGGTACGAGGGGGATGAAATGCGGAGTCTGTGGATGAGGGGGATGAAATGCGGGGTCCGGAGATGAGATGACAAAATGCAAGGTCCGGGGACGAGGGGGATGAAATGTGGGGTCTGGGGATGAGAAGGATGAAATGCAGAGTCCGAGGACAAGGGGGTTGAAATGAGGGGTCCGGGGATGAAACGCAGAGTTCGGGGACAAGGGAGATGAAATGAGGGGTCCGGGAATGAAATGCAGAGTTCGGGGACAAGGGGGATGAAAGGCAGGGTCCAGGGTTGAGGGGGATGAAATAGGGGGTCCAGGGACGAGAGGGATGAAATGTGGGGTCTGGGGACAACATGACAAAATGCGGGGTCCGAGGATGAAATGTGGGGGTCCGGATAATTTTCAGGATGTTTTGGGGTCTTATCTCTAGTGTTGGATGTACAGATTACGGATTTATGGGGCTGGAGATGAAGCCCCCGGGGGGCTCCGGTCTGCACTGAGGGGCCCTTGATGCCATAGGACCCCACAGCATCACTGAGATATCCATCACCGTCACTTCCAATGAATGTGGGACCAGACGTCCCCGTCTAATCTGCTCACAGCCCCCCAGGAGTGACTCACCCCCCGAAGCAGCGCTCTGCTCCGCGCCATCTTCTGTCCAGCAGCCACATGTGAATTCAGAGTTGCTGCGAGATGTGGAGAGCACGAGGGCGACACAGGGCGGCCATTAATGTATCCACAACCCTCCGGGGACTCAGAACCGCCGGTCAGAAGACCCCAAACCAGGCAGACAGCGGCAGCACCAAACACAAAGGGGTCTGACTGCCTGCAATATCCCAGACAGCCACTAGATGTCAGCAGAAGACAAGAGCAGGAGGAAGTGAGGCTACCGCTAAGATACACAGTTTAGGTACACATATCAGCACACAGTATCACACAGGAGAAGATTAGATACACGGCTCAGCAGTCAGTATCACAGAGAATAGAATTAGATACACGGCTCAGCAGTCAGTATCACACAGGAGAGGATTAGATACACGGCTCAGCAGTCAGTATCACACAGGAGAGGATTAGATACACGGCTCAGCAGTCAGTATCACACAGGAGAGGATTAGATACACGGCTCAGCAGTCAGTATCACACGAGAGGATTAGATACACGGCTCAGCAGTCAGTATCACACAGGAGAGGATTAGATACACGGCTCAGCAGTCAGTATCACACAGGAGAGGATTAGGTACACGGCTCAGCAGTCAGTATCACAGGAGAGGATTAGATACACGGCTCAGCAGTCAGTATCACACAGGAGAGGATTAGATACACGGCTCAGCAGTCAGTATCACACAGGAGAGGATTAGATACACGGCTCAGCAGTCAGTATCACACAGGAGAGGATTAGGTACACGGCTCAGCAGTCAGTATCACAGGAGAGGATTAGATACACGGCTCAGCAGTCAGTATCACACAGGAGAGGATTAGATACACGGCTCAGCAGACAGTATCACACAGGAGAGGATTAGATACACGGCTCAGCAGTCAGTATCACACAGGAGAGGATTAGATACACGGCTCAGCAGTCAGTATCACACAGGAGAGGATTAGATACAAAGCTCAGCAGTCAGTATCACAGAGGAGAGAATTAGATACACGGCTCAGCAGTCAGTATCACAGAGGAGAGGATTAGATACACGGCTCAGCAGTCAGTATCACACGAGAGGATTAGATACACGGCTCAGCAGTCAGTATCACAAAGGATAGGATTAGATACATGGCTCAGTGGTCAGTATCACACAGGATAGGATTAGATACACAGCTCAGCAGTCAGTATCACACAGGATAGGATTAGATACACAGCTCAGCAGTCAGTATCACACAGGAGAGGATTAGATACACGGCTCAGCAGACAGTATCACACAGGATAGGATTAGATACACGGCTCAGCAGACAGTATCACACAGGATAGGATTAGATACACGGCTCAGCAGTCAGTATCACACAGGAGAGGATTAGATACACAGCTCAGCAGTCAGTATCACACAGGATAGGATTAGATACACAGCTCAGCAGTCAGTATCACACAGGATAGGATTAGATACACGGCTCAGCAGTCAGTATCACACAGAAGAGGATTAGATACACAGCTCAGCAGTCAGTATCACATGAGAGGATTAGATACACGGCTCAGCAGTCAGTATCACACAGGAGAGGATTAGATACACAGCTCAGCAGTCAGTATCACACATGAGAGGATTAGATACACGGCTCAGCAGACAGTATCACACGGGAGAGGATTAGATACACAGCTCAGCAGTCAGTATCACACAGGATAGGATTAGATACACGGCTCAGCAGTCAGTATCACACAGAAGAGGATTAGATACACAGCTCAGCAGTCAGTATCACACGAGAGGATTAGATACACGGCTCAGCAGTCAGTATCACACATGAGAGGATTAGATACACGGCTCAGCGGTCAGTATCACACAGGATAGGATTAGATACACGGCTCAGCAGTCAGTATCACACAGGAGAGGATTAGATACACAGCTCAGCAGTCAGTATCACACATGAGAGGATTAGATACACGGCTCAGCAGTCAGTATCACACAGGATAGGATTAGATACACGGCTCAGCAGTCAGTATCACACATGAGAGGATTAGATACACGGCTCAGCAGACAGTATCACACAGGATAGGATTAGATACACGGCTCAGCAGACAGTATCACACAGGATAGGATTAGATACACGGCTCAGCACTCAGTATCACACAGGAGAGGATTAGATACACGGGTCAGCAGTCAGTATCACACAGGAGAGGATTAGATACACAGCTCAGCAGTCAGTATCACACGAGAGGATTAGATACACGGGTCAGCAGTCAGTATCACACAGGAGAGGATTAGATACACGGCTCAGCAGTCAGTATCACACAGGAGAGGATTAGATACACGGCTCAGCAGTCAGTATCACACAGGAGAGGATTAGATATAGTTACATAGTTACATAGTTATTAAGGTTGAAGGAAGACTGTAAGTCCATCTAGTCCAACCCATAGCCTAACCTAACATGCCCTAACATGTTGATCCAGGGGAAGGCAAAAAAACCCCATGTGGTAAGAGTAAGCTCCACCATGGGGAAAAAAATTCCTTCCCGACTCCACATACGGCAATCAGACTAGTTCCCTGGATCAACGCCCTATCAAGGAATCTAGTGTATATACCCTGTAACATTATACTTTTCCAGAAAGGTATCCAGTCCCCTCTTAAATTTAATTAATGAGTCACTCATTACAACATCATACGGCAGAGAGTTCCATAGTCTCACTGCTCTTACAGTAAAGAATCCGCGTCTGTTATTATGCTTAAACCTTCTTTCCTCCAGACGTAGAGGATGCCTCCTTGTCCCTGTCTCAGGTCTATGATTAAAAAGATCACCAGAAAGGTCTTTGTACTGTCCCCTCATATATTTATACATTAACATAAGATCACCCCTTAGTCTTCGTTTTTCCAAACTAAATAGCCCCAAGTGTAATAACCTATCTTGGTATTGCAGACCCCTCAGTCCTCTAATAACCTTGGTCGCTCTTCTCTGCACCCGCTCCAGTTCAGCTATGTCTTTCTTATACACCGGAGACCAGAACTGTGCACAGTATTCTAAGTGTGGTCGAACTAGTGACTTGTATAGAGGTAAAATTATGTTCTCCTCATGAGCATCTATGCCTCTTTTACTGCATCCCATTATTTTATTTGCCTTTGTAGCAGCTGCCTGACACTGGCCACTGAATATGAGTTTGTCATCCACCCATACACCCAGGTCTTTTTCATTGACGGTTTTGCCCAGAGTTTTAGAATTAAGCACATAGTTATATATCTTATTACTTCTACCCAAGTACATGACCTTACATTTATCCCCATTAAAGCTCATTTGCCATTTATGAGCCCAAGCTTCTAGTTTACATAAATCCTCCTGTAATATAAAATTGTCCTCCCCTGTATTGATTACCCTGCAGAGTTTAGGATACCGTCACACAGTGCCATTTTCATCGCTACGACGGCACGATTCGTGACGTTGCAGCGTCGTATAATTATCGCTCCAGCGTCGTAGACTGCGGTCACACGTTGCAATACACTGCGCTGGAGCGATAATTTTATGACGTATTTGCGATGTAGAAGCCGTTGGTTACTGTCCGCACATCGTATACAACCTGTGTCACACGATGCAATCATGCCGCCACAGCGGGACACTAGACGACGAAAGAAAGTTTCAAACGATCTGCTACGACGTACGATTCTCAGCGGGGTTCCGGATCGCAGTAGCATGTCAGACACTACGATATCGTAACGATATCGCTAGAACGTCACGAATCGTGCCGTCGTAGCGATGAAAATGGCACTGTGTGACGGTACCCTTAGTGTCATCTGCAAATATTGAAATTCTACTCTGAATGCCCCCTACAAGGTCATTAATAAATATGTTAAAAAGAAGAGGGCCCAATACTGACCCCTGTGGTACCCCACTGCTAACCGCAACCCAGTCCGAGTGTGCTCCATTAATAACCACCCTTTGTTTCCTATCCCTGACCCAGCTCTCAACCCACTTGCACATATTTTCCCCTATCCCCATTATTCTCATTTTATGTAACAACCTTTTGTGTGGCATCGTATCAAAAGCTTTGGAAAAGTCCATATACACTACATCCACTGGGTTCCCTTGGTCCAGTCCGGAACTTACCTCTTCATAGAAGCTGATCAGATTAGTCTGACATGATCGGTCCCTAGTAAACCCGTGCTGATACTGGGTCATGAGGTTATTCCTCTTCAGATACTCCAGCATAGCATCCCTTAGAATGCCCTCCAGGATTTTACCCACAGTAGAGGTGAAGCTTACTGGCCTATAATTTCCGAGTTCAGTTTTTGCCCCTTTTTTGAATATTGGCACCACATTTGCTATACGCCAGTCCTGTGGTACAGACCCTGTTATTATGGAGTCTTTAAAGATTACAAATAATGGTCTATCAATGACTGTACTTAGTTCCTGCAGTACTCGGGGGTGGATCCCATCCGGGCCCGGAGATTTGTCAATTTTAGTGATTTTTAGACGCCGCCGTACTTCCTGCTGGGTTAAGCAGGTGACATTTAATGGGGAATTTTTATCACTAGTCATATTGTCGCCATGGGATTTTCTTTTGTTAATACTGATGAAAAGTCATAGTTACTCACCGTTAACGGTGTTTCTCGGAGCCCATGACAGCACTACAGAGAGAGGGGATCCGCCCTTCAGGGACAGGAAACCTACAGATAAAAGGGCAGTACCTCTCCCTCGCATCAGTTGGTTTACAGAGCATCAGAGGACCTCCAGGTTAGTTACAACAGAGAGAACATTATATTTATAACATTTCTTAAAAGAGGAACCCCGTGCCTAAACTATAGTATATACATCATATAAATTATATAAATTATATTTTAGAAAAAGTGCTCACCGCACTCGTGATGGGAGGGAATAAGCAGGTGCTGTCATGGGCTCCGAGAAACACCGTTAACGGTGAGTAACTATGACTTTCTCGGTCTCCCATGACAGCACTACGGAGAGAATTGCAGAGATTAAGCTTAGGGAGGGACCACCGCCTCAAGGACCCTTCGTCCGAAGGTTAAGTCAGATACAGAGGCTAGATTTAGTCTATAGTGCCTAAAAAAGGTTGATGGTGATGACCAGGTGGCCGCCTTACAGATTTGCTCTATTGATACCTCTGACCTCTCAGCCCATGAGGTAGCTACTGCTCTTGTGGAATGCGCTTTTATACCATCCGGGATTATATTCCCCGAAGATGAATATGCCAAGGCTATTGCCTCCTTTATCCATCTGGCTAAGGTCCCCTTGGACGCCCGGAATCCTTTTCTGGGACCCTGAAAACAGATAAACAAAGAGCCTTCCTTCCTATACTCCCTGGTGGAATCTAGGTATTGGACTAGGCATCTTCTAACGTCTAGGTTATGGAAGTTTAGTTCTTTCTCGTTTTTTGGGTTTGGACAGAAAGATGGCAGGGATACTTCTTGTGACCTATGAAATTTTGATGCCATTTTCGGCAAATAGGCTGGGTCGGGTCTAAGAGTGACTCTATCATCCAAGATCTTAGTGAAAGGTGGATTAGAGGAAAGGGCTTGAATGTCACTTATCCTGCGTGCAGATGTTAAGGCAACTAAGAGAATAGTTTTGAGTGATAATGTTTTTATTGGAATCGTCTGTATAGGTTCAAATGGAGGGCCCGTTAATGCTGAAAGGACTAAATTTAGGTCCCATGAGGGTGTTTTTTGAATAACTAAGGGTTTTGATCTTGTAACCGCCTTAATAAATCTTATTACCCATGGGTTAGCAGCAATGTTTTGGTTATATAAGGCTCCTAAAGCTGCTATTTGTACCTTCAGGGTACTGACTGCCAGCCCCTGCTCCAGACCTTTTTGTAGGAACTCCAGAATTTTAGGAATTGAAGGCCTGTCCTGGATCTTTACCTTGGAGACAGATAGGAATTTCCTCCATGTCTTCCCGTAAATTTTAGTGGTGATGGGCTTTCTACTTTTTAAGAGTGTAGCCACTAAGTTATCTGAGAAACCTCTTTGTCTTAATAGTCCCCGTTCAAAAACCAGGCTGTCAAATGGAGGTTCGACTCCTGTGGGTGGAAGATTGGACCTTGATGTAGAAGGTCTGGCATATCCGGTAGAACCCACGGGTCTGATATCGATAGTATCCTTAGCCAGGAAAACCATGCTCTTTTTGGCCAGAATGGGGCAATCAGGATCATTTTTGTTTTGTCCTCTCTGACTTTCCGAATGACTGCTGGAATCAGAATGGTTGGCGGAAAGGCGTATGTCAGTTTGTGTGTCCATGGAATCAGAAAAGCATCCAGAGCCTGGGGATTCCCTTCTGGGCTTAGAGAACAAAATTTGCCTACTTTTTTGTTTTTGCAATTGGCGAACAGGTCTATTGTTGGTGTCCCCCACATTTTTGTGATCTGATTGTAGATGGATTGGTTTAGGGACCACTCGCCTTGTTTTAACTGAGTCCGGCTCAGGTAATCTGCCCTTTCGTTGTTTGAACCCTGGATGTGTAGTGCCGAGAGGGATAGTAAGTTTTCTTCCGCCAGTTTGATAATTTTGGCTGAAGAACTCATCAGTGAACGAGACCTTGTTCCCCCCTGGTGGTTTATATAGGCTACAGTCACTTTGTTGTCCGAAAGAACTCGGACATGGTGTCCCTGAATATCGGCTAGGAAAAAAAGAAGAGCATGATATACCGCCCAAAGTTCTTTTTGGTTTGAGGATGCCAATAGTATTTGATCTGACCAATTTCCCTGGGCTATTTTGTCCCCCAGGTGGGCCCCCCACCCTTTGGGGCTCGCATCGGTTGTTATTATCCGAGAGATGTTTGGTACCCAAGGGACTCCCTTTGACAGGTTTTGGTCTTTTCCCCACCAGAGAAGGGAATGAATAACTGATGAATCTAGGGTGAGCCGGCTTTCCAATTTGTTTTTTAGTAACAATTGCCATTCCAGGATGTGCCACTGAAGCTCTCTTGTATGAAATTGCGCAAAGGGTATCGCTGGTAGGCATGAGGACAGAGAGCCCAGAAGCGACATTGCTCTCCTTAGAGTCATTGAGGGATTGTGTAACGTTCGCGCTATCATGGACAATATGTTGTCTTTTTTGGGACCCGGAAGCCGGCATTCTTGGACCCGAGAGTCCAATGTCAGTCCTAGGAACTCTTGTACTTGACAGGGTTCCAATTTCGATTTTTTTAAGTTTATAAGCCATCCCAAGTCCGTCAGGATGGTCATCACTTGGTCTCTCTTTTCTCTACAACTTTGTGCTGAGTTGCTTGCGATAAGAAAGTCGTCCAGGTAAGGGACTATTAGTATATCTTGTTCCCTCACGTGGGCCATCATTTCCGCTATTATTTTCGTAAATATACGTGGGGCTATTGAAATCCCGAATGGAAGAGCTTTGTATTGAAAAAACCTTATTTGGCCCTTTATGGAGACTGCCATCCTGAGGAATTTTTGGGATTGATTGTGGATGGGCACATGATAGTATGCGTCGGTTAGATCTATTACGACCATGTAGCAGTTCGGGAAGAGAATCTTTATAGTAGACCTTATCGTCTCCATTTTGAATTTGTAATTTACGACGTATCTGTTTAGGTTTTTTAGATTTATGATTGTCCGAAAGGACCCGTCGGGCTTTGGTACTAAAAATAGAGGGGAGAAAAAACCTTCCCCTATCTCCTGAGGAGATATTTCCCGAATCACTGATTTTTGTAGTAGGGACATAATTTCCTCCTCTAATGCAGTTTGTTCTGCAGCCGAAGATCTTGTTTTTGTTGTTACATAATTCCGGGGAGGGAAAGAGACAAAATCTATTTTTAGACCATACCGTATGATATTTAAGATCCAGATGTTGTTGGAAATTTTTTCCCAGGCGGGAAGGAATGATGTCAGCCTTCCTCACACCGGAGGGTAAATGTCATTTGGAGAACTTTTTATCACGGGAGGTGTTGCCAAAGAGGTAACCCCTATCCCTTCTCCTTCCTTCTTCCCACTTATTCTGCTCTCTGGGGGGTCTACGGCGAAAAAATCTGCGGCTCCGAAAAGACTGTTTAAATGGAGTCGGACCCAGATTTGGAAACCCCTTCTTCTTATCTCCCGCCTTTTGGAGAATGTCATCCAGGGTTTCTCCGAATAAAAAATTTCCCTCACATGGGATAGAACATAATTTTAATTTTGTTTGTAGATCCCCCGGCCAGCTCTTTAGCCACAAGGTTCTTCTGGCTGCGTTGGAAAGAGCAGCGGCCTTAGATGTTAGGCGTACAGAGTCCGCCGAGGAGTCCGCCAGGAACGCTGCTGCTGCTCTCATTGCAGGGAATGAATCCAGCAATTGTTTTCTGGGTAACCCGTCTTTAATCTGACTTTCCAGCTGGTCGATCCACACCATAAGGGATCTTGAGGTGCAAGTAGCTGCAACTGCAGGTCTCAGGCTACCCCCAGCTGATTCCCATGCTCCCTTGAGGAAAGTGTCCGCTTTTTTATCTAATGGGTCTTTGAGGGTACCCATGTCCTCGAATGGCAGCGCAAATTTTTTCGAGGCTTTGGCCACTGCAACATCTAGTTTTGGTGCCTTATCCCAGAAAGAGGAAGCCTCATCCTCGAAGGGATATTTTCTTTTAAGGGAGGGTACCGAGGAATTTCTTCTATCCGGTTTCTCCCATTCTCTTTTAATTAATGTTTGGACATTAGGATTTAGGGGAAAAGTCCTTCTCTTTTTTTGTCCCAGACCTCCAAACATCACATCTTGGGCCGTTTTGTCGGGTTTGGGTTCCTCTACCCCCATAGTAGCCCTAACTGCTCTCACTAAGGAATCCACTTCTTCTAGTGGGAAGCAATGTCGGCCAGACTCTTCCTCAGAAGAGGATAGGGGGGATTTTGAATCGTCCGAATCAGCATTTTCGGATGACGATCGGGCCGAGTGGGAATGTACCGACTCCTTCACCCTCTTCACCTCTTTTTTGGAGGATAGAAGGGCATTCTGAACCTCAGACCTGATTACATTTTTAAGTTCAGAGGCGAAGTCGGGGGTCTCCTCACATAGTAAGCTCTGGATGCATGACTTGCAAAGCTTTTTCTCCCAGGTTACTGGTAAAGCTTTGTCACAGGTAGGGCAGACCCTATTTTTCCTTTTCTCCAGGCTCTTCTTACCCTAGTAAGGGAGAAGAGGGAGCCCCATTATAAAATATGTACATTCACGAAGGTCACTCACCACTCGGATATGGAGGCAGGTACCAGTTCTGGAGGGGGCGGGCCTGTTAAGGAAGGCGCTTGAGACGGAGTATCAGTCTTCGTAGCTGATCTGCTACGCCGTGTGGAACGGCTGCTGGATCCACTCCTGGTGCTCTTTGTGCGGCGCTGCTGTCCTGGCTGCAGCTCCTGTGGATCGCTGTCCTCCATGGTTACAGGGAGAAAGTGCGACTCCCATGTGCGCACAATCTCCCTTTTTGAAACCGGCGCCAATCCCCCGGCGTCTGCCGCACTTCCGGTTCCTGCGCTCCCAGGGAGAAGATATTACCGCGCATGCGCGCGGCGATGACCCGGGAGTCCTGCCGCATTTCCGGAGCGGCGGCCATCTTTGTGCACCCGGAGTGTGCGCTCGTCGGCGCAGGAGCTCCGGTGATCCAGCGCCCCTCCTCGTTTGATTTGGCGGCGTTCTCCCCTCGCACACCCTGAAGGACCCCTCGGTCCCAGCGGTGGCGGCTTCGGGAGCCGGACAAGCCGCGGCAGGAGCCTCCTCGCTGCCGGTACTCGACCGCCCGGTCCCGGTCCATCGGTCTTCATGCAGGTACCGTCCGAAGAGAGGTTCCCTGTCAGGGACAGGAAACCAACTGATGCGAGGGAGAGGTACCGCCCTTTTATCTGTAGGTTTCCTGTCCCTGAAGGGCGGGATCCCCTCTCTCCGTAGTGCTGTCATGGGAGACCGAGAAAAAGTCATTTAGCATATTGGCTTTTTCCTCATCCTCATCCACCATTTCACCCAGACTATTTTTAAGGGGCCAACACTATAATTTACACGGCTCAGCAGACAGTATCACACATGATAGGATTAGATACATGGCTCAGCAATCAGTATCACATAGTCAATAGAGGGTGCGGAGATTATAGTGAATAGGGGGTGGGGAGATTATAGTTATAGAGGGTGGGGAGATTATAGTGAATAGAGGGTGGGGAGATTATAGTGAATAAGGGGTGGAGAGATTATAGTGAATAAGGGGTGCGGAGATTATAGTGAATAAGGGGTGCGGAGATTATAGTGAATAGGGGTGGGGAGATTATAGTGAATAAGGGGTGCGGAGATTATAGTGAATAGGGGTGGGGAGATTATAGTGAATAAGGGGTGCGGAGATTATAGTGAATAAGGGGTGCGGAGATTATAGTGAATAAGGGGTGGAGAGATTATAGTGAATAAGGGGTGCGGAGATTATAGTGAATAAGGGGTGGGGAGATTATAGTGAATAAGGGGTGCGGAGATTATAGTGAATAGGGGTGGGGAGATTATAGTGAATAAGGGGTGGGGAGATTATAGTGAATAAGGGGTGCGGAGATTATAGTGAATAGGGGTGGGGAGATTATAGTGAATAAGGGGTGCGGAGATTATAGTGAATAGGGGTGGAGAGATTATAGTGAATAGGGGGTGCGGAGATTATAGTGAATAAGGGGTGGAGAGATTATAGTGAATAGGGGTGGGGAGATTATAGTGAATAAGGGGTGCGGAGATTATAGTGAATAGGGGTGGGGAGATTATAGTGAATAAGGGGTGCGGAGATTATAGTGAATAAGGGGTGCGGAGATTATAGTGAATAGGGGTGGGGAGATTATAGTGAATAGGGGTGGGGAGATTATAGTGAATAGGGGGTGCGGAGATTATAGTAAATAGGGGGTGCGGAGATTATAGTGAATAGGGGGTGCGGAGATTATAGTAAATAGGGGGTGCGGAGATTATAGTGAATAAGGGGTGCGGAGATTATAGTGAATAAGGGGTGGGGAGATTATAGTGAATAAGGGGTGCGGAGATTATAGTGAATAGGGGTGGGGAGATTATAGTGAATAAGGGGTGGGGAGATTATAGTGAATAAGGGGTGCGGAGATTATAGTGAATAGGGGTGGGGAGATTATAGTGAATAAGGGGTGCGGAGATTATAGTGAATAGGGGTGGGGAGATTATAGTGAATAAGGGGTGCGGAGATTATAGTGAATAGGGGTGGAGAGATTATAGTGAATAGGGGGTGCGGAGATTATAGTGAATAAGGGGTGGAGAGATTATAGTGAATAGGGGGTGGGGAGATTATAGTGAATAAGGGGTGCGGAGATTATAGTGAATAGGGGTGGGGAGATTATAGTGAATAAGGGGTGCGGAGATTATAGTGAATAAGGGGTGCGGAGATTATAGTGAATAGGGGTGGGGAGATTATAGTGAATAGGGGTGGGGAGATTATAGTGAATAGGGGGTGCAGAGATTATAGTGAATAAGGGGTGCGGAGATTATAGTGAATAGGGGGTGGGGAGATTATAGTGAATAGGGGGTGGGGAGATTATAGTGAATAGGGGGTGGGGAGATTATAGTGAATAGGGGGTGGGGAGACTATAGTGAACAACGGCTGAATTATCCCCACCACTCACACCAATTTGTCATGAACCAGGGTTGTTTGGTTGCCCCTGGTTCCTTTCTGAAGGGGATTTATCTATATCCCACATCCCAGTTCCGGTTTGGAACTTGCAGCTCTCTGGTGCCCCCTTACCCTCAGGTCAGACCGGGTACTGCACCTAGGATAATTAGTCGCCAAAAAGGCTGCCTTACTATGTACTGGCTAATGGGCACACTGCAGCGAGGGTGATATAACTACTCCCACTCAGGTGGGAACAATAATCATCAACGCCGTCCGTCGCTATAAAGACTCCGAACCGCATAGGACAAATCCGCTGCCACGAGCTCCGATTTTTTAATTATTTACGGGTCTGAACCCGATTAGTAGTGTAATTTACTTCAGTGGACGAGACCATACGTTATAGAGCAAGGAGAGACAAGCTAGTAATTTTATATTTTACTCCAAAAAAAGGTAGTCAGTGTTTACAGAGATATAAAAAGATATAAAGAAGACAAATATCATATGTACAGACAATTACGAATAAAATGAGTTTAACCCATCCGTGCCATGCAATTGTGCCAGCCGCAGGTACTAGTATGGCGCACCGATCACCGCGGTCTCGCGCTGAGCGCCGCAGTGATCGGGTGCGGGTGTCAGCTGTATATGACAGCTGACACCCCGCAGCAATGCTCACGATCGGCGCTAGCGCCGATCGCAGGCATTTAACCCCTCTGATGCCGCTGTCAGTAGTGACAGCGGCATAGAGGGGGATCGAGCAGGGACGGTGGCTCCCTGCGCTCTCCCACCAGAGCAACGCGATGCGATCGTGTTGTTCCGGTATTCCGGAAGGAGTCTCCGGATCCAAGATAGCCGCGGGACTCCTTCCGGGTCATAAAGTGAGGTGGCTAGCCGGCGCCTGCCGAGAAGCTTCCTGCACTGCATGTCAGATCGCTGATCTGACACAGTGCTATGCACAGTGTCAGATCAGCGATCTGATCTAATATAGTGATGTCCCACCCTGGGACAATGACCGTAAAAAAAAAAAATCCCCAAATAAAGAAAAAAAAAAAATTTCCCAATAAATCCATTTATGTAATTAAAAAAATAAAATAAAAGTAAGTACATATTTGGTATCGCCGCATCTGTAACGACCCACTCTATAAAACTATCACACTAGTTAACCCCTTCAGTGAACACCGCAAAAAAAAAAAAAAAAAAAAAAAAACGAGGCAAAAAAACCAACGCTTTATTATCATACCGGCGAACAAAAAGTCGAATAACACGCGATCAAAAAGATGGATATAAATTAACATGGTACCGCTGAAAACGTCATCTTGTCCCGCAAAAAAAAAGCTGCCATACAGCATCATCAGCAGAAAAATGTTATATCTCTCAGAATAAAGCGATGCAAAAACATCTTTTTATACAAAATAGATTTTATTGTGTAAAAGCGCCAAAACATAAAAAATGACATAAATGAGGTATCGCTGTAATCGTACTGTCCTGAAGAATAAAACTGCTTTATCAATTTTACCACACGTGGAGTGGTATAAACGCCCCCCTAAAAGAAATTCAAGAATTGCTGATTTTTGTTCATTCTGCCTCCCAAAAATCGGAATTATTAAGCGATCAAAAATATGCCATGTGCCCGAAAATGTTACCAATAAAAACCAACTTGTCCCGCAAAAAACAAGACCTCACATGACTCTGTGGGCCAAAATATGGATAAATTATAGCTCTCAAAATGTGGTGATGCAAAAACTATTTTTTGCAATAAAAAGCGTCTTTTAGTGTGTGACGGCTGCCAATCATAAAAATCCGCAAAAAAAAAGGCTATAAAAGTAAATCAAACCCCCCTTCATCACCCCTTTATTAAGGGAAAAATAATAAAATTTTAAAAAATGTATTTATTTCCATTTTCCCATTAGCGTTAGGGTTAGGGCTAGGGTTAGGGTTAGGGCTAGGGTTAGGGTTAGGGGTGTGTTTGGATTAGGGTTTCAGTTAGAATTGGGGTGTTTCCACTGTTTAGGCACATTAATGGCTCTCCAAACGCGACATGGGGTCCGATCTCAATTCCAGCCAATTTTGCATTGAAAAGTCAAACGGCGCTCCTTCCCTTCCAAGCTCTGCCATGCACCCAAACAGTGGGTTTACCCCCACACACGGGATATCAGCGTACTCAGGACAAATTGCACAACAACTTTTGGGGTCCAATTTGTCCTGTTACCCTTGGGAAAATAAAAAATTTGGGGCGAAAAGATAATTTATTGTGAAAATATATATGATTTTTTTTTTTTACGGCTCTACATTATAAACTTCTGTGAAGCACTTGGAGGTTCAAAGTGCTCACCACACATCTAGATTAGTTCCTTAGGGGGTCTACTTTCCAAAATGGTGTCACTTGTGGGGGGTTTCCACTGTTTAGGCACATCAGGGGCTCTCCAAACGCAACATGGTGTCCAATTTCAATTCCAGCAAATTTTGCATTGAAAAGTCAAATGGCGCTCCTTCCCTTCCGAGCTCTGCCATGCGCCCAAACAGTGGTTTACCCCCACATATGGGGTATCAGCGTACTCAGGACAAATTGTACAACGACTTTTGTGGTCCAATTTCTCCTGTTACCCTTGGTAAAATAAAACAAATTGTATCTGAAGTAAAAATTTTGTGAAAAAAAGTTAAATGTTCAATTTTTTTTAAACATTCCAAAAATTCCTGTGAAGCACCTGAAGGGTTAATAAACTTTTTGAATGTGGTTTTGAGTACCTTGAGGGGTGCAGATTTTAGAATGGTGTCACTTTTGGGCATTTTCTGTCATATAGACCCCTCAAAGTCACTTTCAGTGTGATGTGGTCCCTAAAAAAAATGGTTTTGCAAATTTTGTTGTAAAAATGAGAAATCGCTGGTCAACTTTTAACCCTTATAACTCCCTAACAAAAAAATTATGGTTCCAAAATTGTGTTCATGTAAACCAGACATGTGGGAAATATTGTTTATTAACTATATTATGTGATATAACTCTCTAATTTAAGGGCATAAAAACTAAAAGTTTGAAAATTGCAAAATTTTCTCAATTTTTGCCAAATTTCCATTTTCTTCACAAATAAATACAAGTCATATCAAAGAAGTTTTACCACTATCATAAAGTACAATATGTCTCGAGAAAACATTCTCAGAATCACCAGGATCCGTTGAAGCGTTTCAGAGTTATGACCTCATAAAGTGACAGTGGTCAGAATTGTAAAAATTGGCCCTGTCACCTAGGTGAAAACAGGCTTCGGGATGAAGGGGTTAAAGTTGAAAAAACACTTACATTTCATTATGTCACCTTATCTCATGGCTGGCCGTGTGCTGTGGAGGAGGGGACACATCTAGATGTATAACACACATCTGTATAGCAGCTAGACCCCGGACAAAGACTCGTGAAGACTGCGGCTTCACTCATTTATTTCCTAGCCTAAAGCCAAGGCACTCCTTTGTGGTGACCTCACTTAGAGGCTAAATACTCCCCTTTTCTTAGAGTTATGGCACCCATTTTTATGCCTAGCTTGTTGTACGAACCTCGTATATGAAAGACACAATGATTAGGAGGTGCACCACATCGGGGCGATTCTTTTAAGTGTAAACACGGCGTAGTTACATGACCCGCTCTTTGCACTCGTTGGGTTTAGCTTTTAGAGATTTCAGGGAGTTATAGATCCCTTGATGGACATCTGGAATATATAATCCTTATATCTCTAGCCCTGATCGGTGCCAATATATATAACCTTCAAAGAACAATAGAATCTCATGCTTTCTGTACCAGTTCTAGCCAGTACCAGGTGGGATGGGGGACTGAGGGAAGTAGGGAGACTTGTCTGTCGCAGCATAGAGCCATATAAATTCTTGAGGGAGGTGGGAAATGAGTGGCTTGAATTTCACTGTGCTAGCAGGCAGAGAAAAGAAAGGGGGGTCGAATCAGCTGCGGGTGTCTATTCTCCGCTCTTGGATGCAGCAGAGTTCAATGTCCACGAAAATAGACAACCAAATACCTCACGTTCCTGACAAGAGGATGTGCAGATTATAGTGAATAGGGGTGTCACGAATCCACACCGCTGCCAATATGTCACGATTCACACCGTGACTGTCACCCCTACGTCACGAATCGGGGTGACTTTAGGCCAACAGACGGCTATCACATGTGCAGGGGGGATTATCTTCGTTATCCCTCCACTGCTACAATGTGATAAAAAAACACACACAAGGCTATTGACCTCTTAGTTTACTGCAGGGGCTTTTTTTAGGTATCCCACTGCTCTTCAATATACCACGAACTGCAGGGATTTATGTATATCCTGCTTACAGTTCCACTTAACACTTGCAGCTCTCTGGCGCCCCCTTACCCTCAGGTCAGATTAGGTACTGCACCTAGGATAATTAGTCGCCAGAAAGGCTGCCTGCTATGTACTGGCTATTGGGCACGCTGCAGCGAGGCGATATAAATACTCCCACTCAGGCAGGAACAATAATTATCAACTCTGCAGTCGCTACCTACGACACCCAAAGGCCCGCACACGGGATGCTGCCACCAGCTTCGATTAAACGGGTCCGAAGCTAACCCAAAACAGTAGCGTAATTCCCTTCAGAAGGCTTAAGGTACGTTTTAGAGCATGAAGAACGAATCTAGTATTAAATATTATACCCCATTAAAGTTTAGGCAGTGTTTATAGAAAAATATTACAAGGTTGTTACAAAAAGAGACAATTGCAAATATGTACAGAGGTAATTATAAAAATAACAGGGGTTAAATGAGAAATAACACTTACATGTGTTCAGATCATTTGAGGCAACCAGGCAAGTGGAGTTCCCATATGTCCCAATGCATCAGGACTCTGGTTAGGAACAGCTCTTCAAGTCAGACTCACATAGACTCCAGCAAACAGACAGACTCCAGGCTGGGGTGAGGGTAGAAACTTATAAAGTGTAGCTCGGTGACATCACCAAAAGGGCTGGCTCCCCAGACCCTCCTATCTCTTCAGTCTTAGTGAATTTAACACAAGTTTGTCTAATGCCTGTATCTCCGCTACAGAACATGTCAGAATCATAACACACCCAGCATTCATCTTGTATTAAGATTTGCTCTCTATAGATACTAAATTCAGGCTAGTAGGAACACTCAGTTCCAGAGAAATCCAAACTCTGTCCCTGTTGGACTTGGAAGCTCCTGCTTACAGTGTTGGATAGAGGCGCCGATGGACTTTAGCAATATGTACCCATTATTTTCCTAGCCTAAATCGTTTGCCCAATATCTTGCAATATTAGGACAAAGGACCGCATGTTTTAAAAGGGAGATCAGACCAGTTTCTGCTAGCACAACTTTCCACTGCAGTTATGCCAGTCGTAAATACCTTTCTTCAATAAAACTCCCCCACATACATTGACAAGGCAAGCTCTTGGCTGAGTGAAAGGGAAGGGGGGTTTTAGCCCACAGCCTGGGCTAACAGGAGAAACTAAACTTATATGGTATTTCATACCATATCGTGACGGGCAGATTATAGTGAATAGAGGGTGAGGAAATTATAGTAAAAAAAGGGTGGGGAGAATATAGTAAATAGGGGGTGGGGAGATTATAGTAAATAAAGGGTGGGGGAGGGGAGATTATAGTGTATACGGGGTGGGGGAATTATAGTGAAAAACGGGTGGGAGATTATAGCGAATAGAGGGTGGGGAGATTATAGTGAATAGAGGGTGGGGAGATTTTAGTAAATAGGGGGTGGGGAGATTTTAGTGAATAAATGGTGGGGAGATTATAGTGAATACAGGGTGAGGACATTGCAGGGTGGGAAGATTACATTGAATAGGGGAGGGGAGATTATAGTGAATAGAGGGTGGGGAGACTATAGTGAATAGGGGTGTGGAGATTATAGTGTATGGGGGTGGGGAGGTTATAGTGAATAGAGGGTGGGGAGATTATAGTGAATAGGGTGTGGAGATTATAGTGAATAGGGATGTGGAGATTATAGTGTATGGGGGTGGGGAGGTTATAGTGAATAGAGGGTGGGGAGATTATAGTGTATGGGGGTTGGGAGATTATAGTAAATAGAGGGTGGGGAGATTATGGTAAGTAGCGGGTGGGGAGATTATAGTGAATAGAGGGTGGGGAGATTATAGTGTATTGGGGTGGGGAGGTCATAGTGAATAGAGGGTGGGGAGATTATAGTGAACTAGACTGTGGCCCGATTCTAATGCATCGGGTATTCTAGAATATGCATGTCCCCGTAGTATATGGACAATGATGATTCCGACTGTGCCCGTCGCTGATTGGTCGAGGCAACCTTTTTGACATCATCGTCGCCATGGCAACCATTATGACATCTACGTCGATACTGTGCCCGTCGCTTGACCAATCAGAGACGCGGGATTTCCATTATGACATCATCGTCGCCATGCTGTGCCCGTCGCTGATTGGTCGAGGCCCAGGCGGCCTCGACCAATCAGCGAATGAATAAACGGGACAGACAGACAGACGGAAAAACCCTTAGACAATTATATATATAGATAGGGGGTGGGGAGATTATAGTGAATACGGGGTGTGGACAGAGGTGTATGTAGCCTTTCCTGCACCCGGGGCAAAGGATCAGTTTGGCGCCCCCCCCAACCTCCCCCATTTGAACCTTAACTCTATTGAAACAGTATGACCAAGCCAAGGTACACTCCTGAATCCCAATAATGTTAAAATAGACACCAATAAAAGTAAAATTAATTGAGACATCAGTAGGTTAAGTGTTTTTGAATATCCACATTGAATCAGGAGCCCCATATAATCCTGCATAAAGGGTAATAATGGCCCAATAAGATGTTCCATAGACACATTTGCCCAATACAGTGCTGCAGAAACGCTGATTATGGCCCCATAAGATGCTCCATAAAGATATTTGCCCCATATAATGCTGCAGAAACGTTGCTTATAGCCCCATAAGATGCTCCATACAGACACTTGCCCCATATAGTGCTGCAGAAACGTTAATTATGGCTCCATAAGATGCTCCATATAGACATTTGCCCCATATAGTACTGCACAAATGTTGATTATGGCCCCATACAGACACTTGCCCCATATAGTGCTGCACAAACGTTATGGCCCCATAAGATGCTCTATACAGACACTTACCCCATTATAGTGCTGCACAGACGTTATGGCCCCATAAGATGCTATATACAGACACTTGCGCCATTATAGTGCTGCACACACGTTATGGCCCCATAAGATGCTCCATACAGACACTTGCCCCATATAGTGCTGCACAAACGTTATGGCCCCATAAGATGCTATATACAGACACTTGCGCCATTATAGTGCTGCACACACGTTATGGCCCCATAAAATGCTCCATACAGACACTTGCCCCATATAGTGCTGCACAAACGTTATGGCCCCATAAGATGCTCCATACAGACACTTGCCCCATATAGTGCTGCACAAACGTTATGGCCCCATAAGATGCTCCATACAGACACTTGCCTCATATAGTGCTGCACAAACGTTGATCATGGCCCCATACATACATTTGCCCCATATAGTGCTGCACAAACGTTGATTATGGCCCCATACAGACAATTGCCCCATACAGTGCTGCTCAAACGTTGATTATGGCCCCATAAGATGCTCCATACAGACATGCCCCATTTGCTGTTGCTACGATAAAAAAAAAAATCACATACTCACCTCTCGTCACTCAGGCCCCCGGCACTTTCAATATTCACCGCTCCTCGTTCCAGCCGCCGCAACATCTTCAGCATCTTCTGCACTGACGTTCAGGCGCACTAACCATGTCACCGCGCCCTCTGACCTCGGCGTCACTGCAGAAGACGCTGAAGACGGAGCAGCGCCGGAACGAGGAGCAGGTGAATATCGTGCAGCACTGCGCTCCCCCTCCCCATTATACTCACCTGCTCCTGGCGCGGTGCAGTCCCTGCTTCCCCGGTGCCGGCAGCTTCTTCCTGTACTGAGCGGTCACCGTTACCGCTCACTACAGTAATGAATATGCGGCTCCACCCCTATGGGAGGTGGAGCCACATATTCATTACTGTAATGAGCGGTACCATGTGACTGCCCAGTACAGGAAGAAGCTTGGGCGCCGGGGAGCCAGGGACCTGCAGGGACAGCGCCAGGAGCAGGTGAGTATAATTAGACAGCCCCCGCTCCCCCTCCCCTGCCGCCCCCTGGGTATGACACGACAAGGAGCCTCCTTGGATCGCCGCATCATCAGGCGGCCTGCTGGCGCCCACCTGTCGGCTGCGCCCGAAACACATGCCCCGGCTGCCCCCCCTGGATACGCCACTGGGTGTGGAGATTTTAGTGAATAGAGGGTGGGGAGTTTACAGTGAAAAGGGGAAGATTATAGTGAATAGAGGGTGGGGAAATTATGATGAATAGGGGTGAGGAGATTATGGTGAACAACGGATGGGGAAATTATAGTGAATTAGCGCTGGGAAGATTATAGTGAATAGGGGATGGGGGGATTATAGTAAATAGAGGGTAGGGAGATTATAGTGAATAGGGGTGGGGAGATTATGGTGAATAACGGATGGGGAGATTATAGTGAATAGGGGGTGGGGAGATTATGGTGAATAACGGATGGGGAGATTATGGTGAATAGCGAATGGAGAGATTATAGCGAATAGAGGGTGGGGAGATTATAGTGAATGGGGGTGGGGAGATTATAGTGAATAGAGGGTGGGGAGATTATAGCGAATAGAGGGTGGGGAGATTATAGTGAATGGGGGTGGGGAGATTATAGTGAATAGCAGGGTGTGGAGATTATAGTGAATAGGGGTGGGCAGATTATAGTGAATAGGGGGTGGATAAATTATAGTGAATAGGGGGTGGGGAGGTTGTAGTGAATGGGGGTGGGGAGGTTGTAGTGAATAGAGGATTTGGAGATTTTAGTGAATAGAGGGTGGGGAAATTTAAAGTGAATGGTAGTGGGGAGATTATGGTGAATGGATGAGGAGATTATAGTGAACAGAGATCCGGGAGATTATAGTGAATGGGGTTGGGGAGATTATAATGAATAGGGGTGGGGAGATTATATTGAGTATAAGGGATGGGGAGATTATAGTGAATAGAGGGTGGGAAGATTATGGTGAATAGGGGGTAGAGAAATTATAGTGAATAGGGAGTGTGGAGATTATAATGAATAGGGGGTGCGGAGATTATGATGAATAGAGGGTGGGAAGATTATAGTGAATAGGGCGTGGGGAGATTATAGTGAATAGAGGGTGTGGAGATTATAGTGAATAGAGGGTAGATTGCAGTAATCTCATTCTCCTCTAGGTGGGGAGTGATGTTACATTTGGAGGCAAAGAAAGACAACTGAATCCAGGTTTCACAAACATGCAACACATTTCATACTCCAGGCCACCAGGGGGAGCTATGCTCCTATTTATTAGGGCACTCTTCACACTTAGGTAAAACTGGTTGCCTGGAGAGGAAGTTAGGCAGTTGCTGGCTGAGCTTTGCTCAGGTAGTTGGTCCCTGACAGGGGTGGGAGCCTGTCAGAGGTCGAGACAGAAGGACACAGAGCTGTGCCTGCCCTAAGTGCGGCAGTTCCTAAGAACGGACACTGAAGGAGAACTGTATTGTAGAGAGGGTGAAGAAGTCATAGCAAAGGAGTGGATACCAGAAGGAGTTCTGCCCTGCACAGGCTGCCTCCTTCTGAGGCGCAGGATCCCAGTAGCCGAAACACAAAGGGAGCAACAGTCCTTTATGCCTTGCTCCAGAGACCGGCAGGACAACTAATTTCATGTTACTGATCCGCCCCTACACCCAGGAGGCAAGGTGGCACCTCTTAGAGGCTGGGGCATGATAGAGTCCCTGTAAAACGCCTCAAGCCACCGGTCATACGGGTTTGTCCTATCCGTGGGACAGAGAGAGACATAACATCTACAACATCTGTGAGGACCTTATGAGAGGCTTAGCAGTAAGGGACTACAACACCACGGCGCTAGAGGAAGGCTACTGATTTCCACCTGGATAAGGGGACTCTGGATTTGCCTCCAAACCGGCCGGACTCTGCCTGCCCTGTGGTCCGTACCCTGGACTGTGGATGCTGAAGCCTACAGTAAAAGGTAAAGAGACTGCAAACTTGTGTCCTCGTTCTTCACTGCGCCTCACACCATCCACCATCTACACACTGGGAAGCCCTGGGGACATTTCACCTGTGGGAAGGTATACCATCTAGCTGCCATAACATCACCCCAGCGGACTCCTTAAAGCAGCATGGGTCACCCTGACTGAATACCACAGATGGCGTCACGAACATTATCCCTTTAAAGACCTTTTCACGGACGTCCCTAGGGCCACGGACCGGGTCAGCCACCGTGACATCCCCCTGTGAACCGAATAACACAGTACCGAGAACCCCGCTGCCCTAGACGGGGCGCTCCAGGTAGATTATAGTAAATAGAGGGTGAGGAAATAATAGTAAATAGGGAGTGGGAAGGTTATAGTGAATAGAGGGTGGGGAGATTATAGTGAATAGAGGGTGGGGAGATTATAATGAATAGGGGGTGAGGAGATTATAACGAGTAAAGGGGATGGGGAGATTTTAACGAGTATAGGGTGTGGGGAGGTTATAGTGAATGGGGTGAGGAGATTATAGTGAATAGGGGGTGGGAAGGTTATAGGGAATAGAAGGTGGGGGATTATAGTGAATAGGGGGTGGTAGATTATAGTGAATAGAGGGTGTGGAGATTATAGTGAATAGAGGGTGGGAAGATTATAGTAAATAGAGGTTGGGGAAATAAAAGTAAATAGGGAGTGGGAAGGTTATAGTGAATAGAGGGTGGGGAGATTATAGTGAATGGGGTGGGGAGACTGACGTGAATAGGGGGTGGGGAAATAGTGAATAGGGAGTGGGAAGGTTATAGGGAATCGAGGGTGGGGAGGTTATAGTGAATAGAGGGTGGGGAGATTACAGTGAATAGGGGGTGGGGAGATTATAGTGAATTTAGGGAGGGGAGATTATAGTGAATAGAGGGTGGGGAGATTATAGTTGTTACGGAACCCCCCAGCACCCAGAATATGTTGTGCAGTTCTATGTATGTATAATAGGTTCCATGTGAGATGCATGTCTCTAATGCATCAACCCACAGGCTACGCCCCTGGGCAGAGGGGACAAGATATCCCCCTTCTGACTTTCCCCACCTTTGTAATTCCCACAGTAAATATCGGCAGGCTCCGGCCACCTGCGGCTATTGTAATGTATGTCTGGCCTGCCGCTTTTCAATTGGCCCGCCCTCTGCATCTGTGTGATATATTCTGTGTCCTGTGAGTAAAGTGTTGTCACACTGGAAATACGTGGAGAAGCAGTGATCTTTTATATGCGCCCATGTAACCAAGCAATTCCAGCCAGCGTCCTTCATTCAGACTCCAGCCAAAGCAGAGTGGACCTCCTGAAACACGGGGTGGTACTGAAAGAGGTACTCCAGCACGGTAGACCCCGTTACACTGGTGGCAGACAGCAGGATGTGATACCCCGTCTACAGGAGGAAAGGAATGAATGGAAAACAACTACCAGAAGTTAAAGAGGACTACATTAAAAGATCTGGTGGAAGCCTGAAGGTTAATCGCCAGCAACAAAACAAAAACGGATTTGATAGCAGCCATTATGGAACATGACAGTGCAGGGCCCCCCAATGTGAACGTGGAGGAGACTGAATTCCAGAGGGAGGTAAAGAAGAGACTGGCGTTTTATGGCCCAAACCCTGCAGTAGAGATCATACGAGAGGTGATGGCTGATGTGCATACTGATCTGAAGGAAAAGATGGCCGAGCGGACCAGGATAGAGCTAGCCAAGATGGAGTTGGCAGAACGGACCAAAGTAGAGCTGACCAAGATGGAGATGGCAGAGCGGAGAGAGGAGAATCAGCGAGCAGGGGGAGCTCTGGCCTCCGCCCAGGTACCTTCAACAGTAAGCCACAAAAAGATCCAGTATAATGCCTTCCGACAGTTGGGGATGCAGAGGAAGATATTGATGGCTTTCTGCAGGACTTTGAGCGGCAGTGTGCCCTTCATCAAATGAAGTCGGAGGAACGGGTTCAGATTCTGGCCAGCAAGCTGACAGGCCGGGCAGCGGATGCCTATCGCACGGTACCTGATGAGGACTGTAAGGACTATGAGCGGATCAAAGAAGTGATCTTGGCCCGGTATGCGCTGACACCAGAGGCATACGGCCAAAAGTTCCGCGGACTTATAAAACGAGTAACTGATACCCACGAAGAATGGGCCTGTAAATTACGGCGGTCACTGCTACAGTGGGTACAAGGGAGCCAAGCAACCACTAAGGAGGACGTCCTCCAGCTCTTCTTGTTAGAACGATTCTTTAATGGACTACTGTTGTGAACTCTGTGTTCAGGCTCCCTCTTGTGGTCACTGGTGGTATGGTGTGACTTTTGCTTTGGGCTCCCCCTGGTGGCATTGCCTGTTATCCTGCTGGTCTCTGGCTATCAGCTGGTTCGTTATCCTCTGGGAGGTTCCTATATAGCTCTGTTTTACTTTCACTTGTTGCCGGCTGTCGATGTAATCAGTGCTACTCAGATTCCTTCTGACTACCTTGCTCCCAGTCCATCCAGGATAAGCTAAGTTTTGTTTGCTCATGTTTTGATCAGCAGTGTTTATCATGTTTTCTGTTCCAGCTTGCTAAAATGTAATTCCCTCGCTTGCTGGTTGCTCTAGTGGGCTGAGTTTCTCCCCACACACCGTTAGTTGGTGTGTGGGTTCTTGAAATCTCAGGATGGATATTTTGTAAGGGTTTTTTATTGATCGCATAGACCCCTGCTCTATTTTCTGCTTTCTAGTACTAGTGGGCCTCTTTTGCTGAATCTGATTTCATCCCTATGTATGTGCCTTCTTCTTACTTCACCGTTAATATTTGTTGGGGGCTTCTATATCTTTGGGGATTATTTCTCTGGAGCCAAGCGAGGTCTTTCTTTCTCTTTAGGGGTAGCTAGTTCCTCAGGCTGGCTCGAAACGTCTAGGAATTTTTTAGGCACGTTCACCGGCTACCTCTAGTTGTTTTGGATAGGTTCAGATTTGCGATCAGTCCAGTTACCATCTCCCTAGAGCTCGTCCTTAGTTTAATCACTTGCTGATCTATTTGTGATCCTCAGCCACTAGGGATCATAACAGTACAGCCGGCCCGCAAAGTGTTAATTGCATGGCAGAAGCAGGAGAAAAGAAGCCTTGAGAATTTTTTTTTTTTTTTTTCTTGTTGTTGCCGTGTGTCTAGCTGCTGTGCTAGCTTCTCTCCTCCTCTTAATCTTGGTGTGGCTCTGAGTTCAGCTGCTGACATGGATGTCCAGAGCTTGGCTTCCAGTCTGTATCATCTTGCTGCTAGAGTTCAGAGTATTCAGGATTTTGTTGTTCACAGTCCTATGTCAGAGCCTAGAATACCTATTCCGGAGTTGTTTTCTGGAGATAGATCTAGGTTCCTAAATTTTAAGAACAATTGTAAGTTGTTTCTTTCTTTGAAACCTCGTTCCTCTGGTGATGCCGTTCAGCAAGTTAGGATTATTATTTCCTTTTTGCGTGGTGACCCTCAAGATTGGGCCTTCGCATTGGCGCCAGGGGATCCTGCATTGCTCAGTGTGGATGCGTTTTTTCTGGCCCTTGGATTGCTCTATGAGGAACCTAATCTTGAGAACCAGGCTGAAAAAGCGTTATTGGCCCTCTCGCAGGGGCAAGATGAAGCAGAGGTGTACTGCCAGAAATTTCGGAAATGGTCGGTGCTTACTCAGTGGAATGAGTGTGCCCTGGCTGCAAATTTCAGAGAAGGTCTTTCTGAAGCCATTAAGAATGTCATGGTGGGGTTCCCTACGCCTGCAGGTCTGAATGAGTCAATGACTCTGGCCATTCAGATTGATCGGCGGTTGCGGGAGCGCAAACCTGTGCACCATATGGCGGTGTCTTCTGAACAGACACCTGAATCTATGCAATGTGACAGAATTCTGACCAGAAGTGAACGGCAAAATTATAGACGGCAAAATGGGTTGTGCTTTTACTGTGGTGACTCAGCTCATGTTATCTCAGCATGCTCTAAGCGCAAAAAAAGGTTGATAAATCTGTCACCATTGGTACTTTACAGCCTAAGTTCATTTTGTCTGTTACCCTGATTTGTTCCCTGTCATCTTACCCGGTTAATGCCTTTGTAGATTCAGGTGCTGCCCTGAGTCTGATGGATTGGTCATTTGCCAGGCGCTGTGGTTTTGATTTGGAGCCTTTAAAATTCCCTATTCCACTAAGGGGAATTGACTCTACGCCATTGGCTACGAATAGACCTCAGTACTGGACACAAGTGACCATGTGCATGACTCCTGTTCATCAGGAGGTGATTCGCTTTCTTGTATTGCATAATTTGCATGATGTTGTCGTGTTGGGTCTACCATGGTTGCAGACTCATAATCCAGTCCTGGATTGGAAAGCTATGTCGGTGTCAAGTTGGGGTTGTCAGGGAATTCATTGTGGCGCTCCTGTGGTGTCAATTGCTTCGTCCACTCCTTCTGAAGTCCCTACGTTTTTGTCAGACTACCAGGATGTATTTGAGGAGCCCAAACTCAGTTCTCTACCTCCTCTTAGGGATTGTGATTGTGCTATAAATTTGATTCCTGGTAGTAAGTTTCCTAAGGGACGACTTTTCAATTTATCTGTGCCGGAGCATGCTGCCATGCGGAGTTATATAAAGGAGTCTTTGGAGAAGGGACATATTCGCCCGTCCTCTTCCCCTCTTGGTGCGGGATTCTTTTTTGTGGCTAAGAAGGATGGTTCCCTGAGACCTTGTATTGATTATCGCCTTTTGAATAAAATCACGGTCAAATTTCAGTATCCTTTGCCATTGTTAACTGATTTGTTTGCTCGCATTAGGGGGTCTAGTTGGTTCACCAAGATAGATCTTCGTGGTGCGTATAACCTTGTGCGTATAAAACAGGGTGATGAATGGAAAACTGCATTTAATACGCCTGAAGGCCATTTTGAGTACCTGGTGATGCCTTTTGGACTTTCTAATGCTCCTTCAGTCTTTCAGTCCTTTATGCACGACATCTTCCGTGAATATCTGGATAAGTTTATGATTGTGTATCTGGATGATATTCTGGTTTTTTCGGATGATTGGGAGTCTCATGTTAAGCAGGTCAGGATGGTCTTTCAGGTCCTGCGTGACAATGCTTTATTTGTGAAGGGCTCAAAATGTCTTTTTGGAGTCCAGAAGATTTTTCTTTTTTGGGTTTCATTTTTTCTCCTTCTACTATTGAGATAGACCCAGTCAAGGTTCAGGCTATTCATGACTGGACGCAGCCTACATCGGTTAAGAGTCTTCAGAAGTTCTTGGGTTTTGCTAATTTTTACCGTCGCTTCATAGCTAATTTTTCTGGTGTTGTTAAGCCTTTGACGGATTTGACCAAGAAAGGTTCTGATGTGACTAATTGGTCCTCTGCGGCTGTGGAGGCCTTTCGGGAGCTGAAGCGCCGGTTTTCTTCGGCTCCAGTCTTATGTCAGCCAGATGTCTCACTTCCCTTCCAGGTGGAGGTTGATGCTTCCGAGATTGGAGCGGGGGCTGTTTTGTCGCAGAGAAGCTCCGATGACTCTGTGATGAAGCCATGTGCTTTCTTTTCAAGAAAGTTTTCGCCTGCCGAGCGGAATTATGATGTCGGTAATCGGGAGTTGTTGGCTATGAAGTGGGCATTTGAGGAGTGGCGACATTGGCTCGAGGGAGCTAAGCATCGTGTGGTGGTCTTGACTGATCACAAGAATTTGATTTATCTCGAGTCGGCCAAGCGGCTGAATCCCAGACAGGCTCGTTGGTCGTTGTTTTTCTCTCGTTTTGATTTCGTGGTTTCGTACCTGCCTGGTTCGAAGAATGTGAAGGCTGATGCTCTTTCTAGGAGTTTTGTGCCTGACTCTCCTGGAGATTCAGAGCCGGCTGGTATTCTTAGAGAAGGGGTGATTTTGTCTGCCATCTCCCCAGATTTGCGACGTGTGCTGCAAGAGTTTCAGGCGGATAGACCTGATCGCTGTCCACCGGAGAGACTGTTTGTCCCGGATAGATGGACCAACAGAGTCATCTCCGAGGTTCATTCTTCGGTGTTGGCGGGCCATCCTGGAATATTTGGTACCAGAGACTTGGTGGCCAGGTCTTTTTGGTGGCCTTCCTTGTCGCGGGATGTGCGTTCCTTTGTGCAGTCTTGTGGGATTTGTGCTCGGGCGAAGCCTTGCTGTTCTCGTGCCAGTGGCTTGCTGTTACCTTTGCCTGTCCCGAAGAGGCCTTGGACGCACATTTCCATGGATTTTATTTCAGATCTCCCTGTCTCTCAGAGAATGTCTGTCATCTGGGTGGTGTGTGATCGTTTTTCTAAGATGGTCCATTTGGTGCCCTTGCCCAAGTTGCCTTCCTCCTCCGAGTTGGTTCCACTGTTTTTTCAAAATGTGGTTAGTTTGCACGGGATTCCTGAGAACATTGTTTCTGACAGAGGATCCCAGTTTGTGTCTAGATTTTGGCGGACTTTTTGTGCTAAATTGGGCATTGATTTGTCTTTTTCGTCAGCCTTCCATCCTCAGACGAATGGCCAAACCGAGCAAACTAATCAGACCTTGGAGACTTATTTAAGATGTTTTGTTTCTGCTGATCAGGACAACTGGGTTACTTTTTTGCCGTTGGCCGAGTTTGCCCTTAATAATCGGGCTAGTTCTGCTACTTTGGTTTCTCCTTTCTTTTGTAATTCGGGGTTTCATCCTCGTTTTTCCTCGGGTCAGGTGGAGCCTTCTGACTGTCCTGGAGTGGATGTTGTGGTTGATAGGTTGTATCAGATTTGGAATCATGTGGTGGACAATTTGAAGCTGTCTCAAGAGAAGGCTCAGCTCTTTGCCAACCGCCGTCGCTGTGTGGGTCCCCGACTTTGCGTTGGGGACTTGGTGTGGTTGTCTTCTCGCTTCGTTCCTATGAAGGTCTCCTCTCCTAAGTTCAAGCCTCGGTTTATCGGTCCTTATAAGATTCTGGAAGTCCTTGGCCCTGTGTCATTTTGTCTGGACCTCCCAGCATCATTTGCTATTCATAATGTGTTCCATCGCTTGTTGTTGCGGAGGTATGTGGTGCCTGTGGTTCCTCCGGTTGAGCCTCCTGCCCCGGTGCTGGTTGAGGGAGAATTGGAATACGTGGTGGAGAAGATCTTGGATTCTCGTATTTCTAGACGGAGGCTCCAGTATTTGGTTAAATGGAAGGGCTATGGTCAGGAGGATAATTCTTGGGTTGTCGCCTCTGATGTCCATGCAGCCGATTTGGTTCGTGCCTTCCATGTGGCTCATCCTGATCGCCCTGGTGGTTTTCATGAGGGTTCGGTGACCCCTCCTCAAGGGGGGGTACTGTTGTGAACTCTGTGTTCAGGCTCCCTCTTGTGGTCACTGGTGGTATGGTGTGACTTTTGCTTTGGGCTCCCCCTGGTGGCATTGCCTTTTATCCTGCTGGTCTCTGGCTATCAGCTGGTTCGTTATCCTCTGAGAGGTTCCTATATAGCTCTGTTTTACTTTCACTTGTTGCCGGCTGTCGATGTAATCAGTGCTACTCAGATTCCTTCTGACTACCTTGCTCCCAGTCCATCCAGGATAAGCTAAGTTTTGTTTGCTCATTTTTTGATCAGCAGTGTTTATCATGTTTTCTGTTCCAGCTTGCTAAAATGTAATTCCCTCGCTTGCTGGTTGCTCTAGTGGGCTGAGTTTCTCCCCACACACCGTTAGTTGGTGTGTGGGTTCTTGAAATCTCAGGATGGATATTTTGTAAGGGTTTTTTATTGATCGCATAGACCCCTGCTCTATTTTCTGCTTTCTAGTACTAGTGGGCCTCTTTTACTGAATCTGATTTCATCCCTATGTATGTGCCTTCTTCTTACTTCACTGTTAATATTTGTTGGGGGCTTCTATATCTTTGGGGATTATTTCTCTGGAGGCAAGCGAGGTCTTTCTTTCTCTTTAGGGGTAGCTAGTTCCTCAGGCTGGCTCGAAACGTCTAGGAACTTTTTAGGCACGTTCACCGGCTACCTCTAGTTGTTTTGGATAGGTTCAGATTTGCGATCAGTCCAGTTACCATCTCCCTAGAGCTCGTCCTTAGTTTAATCACTTGCTGATCTATTTGTGATCCTCAGCCACTAGGGATCATAACAGACTAACCCCCGAGACACAGGAATGGCTTCGGGACAGGCGGCCAACGACTCTTGAGGAGGCTGCTCGTCTGGCCGATGAACATCATGATGCCAGGAGGCCTCAGTTGTCCGGATCAAAGATGGTCACTAGGGGTCCGCCCATGGACCTGGAGGCCCCCAAACCACAGAAGATTGTAGGGGGACCAGCTAAAAACCCGGCCTACCACAGTCCCCCTGGGGCGCGATGCCACACCTGCCATCAGCTGGGCCACCTGCAAAGACAATGTCCCTACCGGACTCAGCATACCCAGTGGCCAAAGGCGGGAACAGCTACCTTCAGCCGGGCCGCTGTACACTGCTACCAAGGCGAAGCTGACCCGGCATTGGGGGCTACGACTAACCAGGGGGTGGAAGAGATGGAGGAAGTGCTGCATGAAGTAGACCCCGTGCAGGCAGCCCAGGTAGATAATCGACAACAGCATTGACAGGTCGTGTGGGTTAATGGGAAACGTATGCAGGGACTAAGAGATTCCGGGGCAACTTTGACCCTTGTGAAGCCTCATCTCGTCCGGGACCAAGAGAAGACGGACCGGACAGTGGCAGTCCGTGTAGCAGGGGGAGCCATACATCGACTGCCCACTGCCAGGATTCACCTGAACTGGGGAGTCGGGGATGGCCTTGTTGAGGTCGGCTTGACGGAGGATTTGCCTGCAGACATCTTGCTGGGAAATGACTTGGGGCCCATATTGTCTGCCTTCTCGGTTGCCTCTCTGGCTGAGACATATCCTGTGACCACCCTGAGACAAGCTCGAGCTGCGGAGGCAGAATCACACTCAGAGGAGGCCCAGGTAAGACATCCCAGCCCTACACGTATTCCCATAGCCAGACACATTTCTTGGGCCACCCCAGCTGAAGCTAATAGGGAGTTACTTGATGATCCTTCATTGGAGGGATATCGTGGGAAGGCACAGGAGGGGAGAGGGGTACTGGAAGGGGAACAGTTTGTATGGAAGCAGGGACTCCTCTACCAGATCACAGATCAGTACCACACAGGGACGAGCCCCACTATAAAACGACAGCTGGTAGTTCCCAAGAAGTATAGGCAGGAGTTACTGCGAATCTCCCATGACATACCCTTGGCCAGGCACTTCGGCGTCAGTCGCACCAGGCATCGTCTGACACAAAACTTCTTTTGGCCGGGGGTAACCTACGATGTTCATCAGTACTGCCAGACCTGTGACAGGTGCCAGTGCTTTGGCAAGAGGGGAGATCGATGCAAGGCCAAATTACGCCCCCTCCCCATTGTGGAGGAACCATTTAGCTGAATAGCAGTCGATCCGATAAGGCCGTTAGCCAAACCCAGTCCGTCAGGGAAAAGGTATATATTGACAGTGGTAGATTATGCCACACGGTATCCAGAGGCGGTTGCGTTACCTAACATACTGGCAGAGACGGTGGCGGCTGCCCTGCTCCAGGTTTTCTCACGGGTTGGATTTCCCCGGGAGATTATCTCGGACCAGGGTACCCAGTTTACAGCAGAGGTGACCAATCAACTGTGGAAGCTGTGTGGCGTAAAGTCCATTAGAAGCGCCCCGTACCACCCGCAAACCAATGGGTTGTGTGAACGCTTTAACGGGACGTTAAAACAACTCATTGGGACTTTTACCAGGACCTACAGGGACTGGGAGAAATTCTTGCCACACCTCCTGTTTGCCTATCAGGAGGTGCCCCAAGAATCCACGGGGTTCTCCCCGTTCGAACTGGTATACGGGAGGCGGGTAAGGGGACCCCTAGACTTAGTGCTAGAACACTGGGAAGGGGAGGGCATCATAGAAGGGGTACCTATTGTACCCTATGTGCTGGAATTCCGGGACCGCCTACAGGAGCTGACCCAGGCTGTACGTGGGAACATGCAGGTGGCCCAGCGGCGCCACCGCGTATGGTACGATCAGAGGGCCAGAGAACGCACCTTGGAAATAGGACAGAAGGTCCTGGTGTTAGAGCCCACTAAGCAGAACAAGTTCCAAGCTGCATGGCAGGGGCCCTACCAGGTAGTGGGGAAAATAGCAGTCACCACCTATAATGTCGCTGATTGTGACGACCCCAGGGTTATCCGCATGTTCCACGTGAATATGCTGAAGCCCTACCGGGAGCGCCCCGAAGAGGTAGTGGCCATCTGTGCACCTGAAGCAGAGGATTTAGCCGGACTTCCCTTGCCTGAAGTCTTAGGGGAAAGGACTCAGTCTAAAACATGGGACCAGGTACACTTGGGTGAAGACCTAGGTCCCCGGGCGAGACAGCAGGCGGAGGCGTTGTTGAGGTAGCAACAGAGGATGTTTTCGGGGAGACCAGGGTACACTCGCCTGGCACAACACAAGGTTGAGACCCAGGATTAGACCCCCCTGCGACAACCTTCCTTCCGCATTCCTGAGTGTGTACAAGAAGGGATGCGACAAGCGATACGAGAGATGTTGCGTTTAGGGGTCATTGAAGAGTCAGATAGTCCCTGGGCATCCCCCATAGTGTTAGTGCCCAAGAAGGATGGGACTACACGGTTTTGTGTAGACTATCGTAAGCTAAATGAGAAAATGTATCAATATGCAAGAGAGAAAGAGGACATACACATAAACGGGGATCACCAAGAGAACAACAATATTGTGCATAATACTCAATTTTTATTAAAGTCAAAACAGGACACAAGACCCAATAAAAACAATTAAAAACCAAATAGGTACATCCCCAAAAGGGGGATGCCCCCCAGAACCGAGAACAGACTGATGCAGGAAAATACAATGCTGATGTGCCGTGATATCACACAATTATACCATAGATGGAAAAAAATCACATATGCAGTGTACAATGGCTTGATAGTCAAAAAATATATATATATCCTGTGTGCCTTAGCGGCTTAAGATTGTTATGGCCATAACAATATAGGATGAAATGAAGCTCAACAAACATATATAAATAAATAAATATAGTATAATAGCAAATCTGAAAATCCCCTTATACAGGTGCACAAGATGGTGTGGATGAACAATCAGCCCTGAAAAAATAGGTCCCAAATGCTGTAGATGTATAGAGTGCTGTATATGAAATATACACAGAGTCTAAAATAAGTGGGGGAGGGGGACTCCCGGAACCCCACAGACTGTGAGCACAATGAATATAAGCCTACAAATAAGGGAAACCTGAGTATCACACCTGCCTGTAAACAACTATTAAGTCAGGGAGGAAAGACATACAATCCACATTCTATGGTGTATCAGATAAACATTATAGTGTATAAATGCATCCTGAATGTCGTAATAGTCTTGATAGATAGCCACATAGATAAGGTGCTATATGCAAGATATATGAAGGCTATGGTATAAAGTCAGGAGGTACCTGAATGTCATAGACTATAAAGGGAGTATAAACAGACCTGCAAAAATGGTGCACAAAAAAATCCCATTTATCTGCACTAATGGCTTTTTTTTATCTGATACATCATCATCCACACCATCTTGTGCACCTGTATAAGGGGATTTTCAGATTTGCTATTATACTATATTTATTTATTTATATATGTTTGTTGAGCTTCATTTCATCCTATATTGTTATGGCCATAACAATCTTAAGCCGCTAAGGCACACAGGATATATATATATTTTTTGACTATCAAGCCATTGTACACTGCATATGTGATTTTTTCCATCTATGGTATAATTGTGTGATATCACGGCACATCAGCATTGTATTTTCCTGCATCAGTCTGTTCTCGGTTCTGGGGGGCATCCCCCTTTTGGGGATGTACCTATTTGACTTTAATAAAAATTGAGTATTATGCACAATATTATTGTTCTCTTGGTGATCCCCGTTTATGTGTATGTCCTCTTTCTCTCTTGCATATTGATACTACTTCTTTGGACATATATCAAACTGGGATCAGCCCGGGGTAAGTATGATGGTGCCCTCCATTCCTCTTTCTCATACTAAATGAGAAAATGGTGACGGATACGTATCCCATGCCGCGTGTGGATGAGTTGTTAGACCGGCTGGCGGGGGCAAAGTATTTGACCACCATCGATCTATGCAAAGGCTACTGGCAGATTCCCCTTAGTCCTGACGCTATTCCCAAGTCGGCATTTGTCACCCCGTTGGGCTTATTCCAGTTTTGAGTTATGCCATTCGGGATGAAGAATGCCCCGGCGACCTTCCAGAGGCTGGCTGACCGGCTTCTGGATGGTCTCCAGGACTATGCTTGTGCCTACCTGCATGACATCGCCATCTACAATGCGACATGGGAAGAGCATCTAAATCACCCAGAGACAGTATTGGACAGGATCCACAAGGCCGGAATAACCCTGAACCAACAAGTGTCACGTGGGCAAAGCGGAGGTTCAGTATTTAGGGCATTGGGTGGGAAGTGGGAGACAGCGACCAGAACCAGCCAAGATTGAAGCCATAGCCAAATGGCCCACCCCACGCACTAAAACCCAGGTCATGGCGTTTCTAGGGACAGCGGGGTATTACAGGAAATTCGTTCCCAATTACAGCAGCGTAGCCAAGCCCCTCACTGATCTGACCCGTAAGAACCAACCCCGCCAGGTAACCTGGACCCCAGAGTGTGAGGAAGCCTTCTGCCAGCTAAAGGACGCCCTCACCAATACCCCTGTATTGGCCACACCCGATCCAACTAAACGTTTCCTTGTTCACACAGACGCTTCTATGTTTGGATTGGGGGCAGTACTGAGCCAAGTCGGGCCTTACGGCCAAGAACACCCGGTAGCTTACCTGAGTCAGAAACTACTGCCCCGTGAAGTAAGCTATGCGGCCATTGAGAAGGAGTGCCTGGCGGTAGTATGGGCACTCAAAAAGTTGCAACCATATTTGTATGGACGTCAGTTTTCCCTCCTAACGGATCATAATCCCCTAGTCTGGCTTAATCGGGTCTCCGGAGACAACGCCAGATTACTGTGGTGGAGTTTAGCCCTACAACCTCTGGACTTCACCATCCACTACAGACCCGGCAAACAAAATGGTAACGCCGATGGACTGAGGCTACTTTCACATTCCTCCGTGAAGCCCCGCCCTCCACCGCTAGCTCCGCCTTCTTCTGAATGCGGCCTGCATTCGACCTGGGTACCTATATTTAACATTAGGTACGCAGGTCGTGCCGCAGTATGCGGATGCTGCCGCATGCGTCGTTTTGATGATGCGGAAAAAAAAAAAATTGCTACGAGCTGCGTCCTACGCTGGTCTCCGCATCGTCAAAACGACGCATGCGGCAGCATCCGCATACTGCGGCACGACCTGCGTACCTAATGTTAAATATAGGTACCCAGGTCGCATGCAGGCCGCATGCAGAAGAAGGCGGAGCTAGCGGCGGAGGGCGGGGCTTCACAGAGGAAGTCCACAGCCCTCCGCAGCGGCTCCAAACGCAAATGTGAAAGTAGCCCAAGTTGACAAACGGAACTTGTACCAACCCCATAAACTTCGGTCATCCCCAAACCGATCCGTTAAGGATCAGACTGTGTATGCCGATCGCGTCGCTGAAAAGCGTAGCCGTGTTACGGAACCCCCCAGCACCCAGAATATGTTGTGCAGTTATATGTATGTATAATAGGTTCCATGTGAGATGCATGTCTCTAATGCATCAGCCCACAGGCTGCGCCCCTGGGCAGAGGGGACAAGATATTCTCCTTCTGTCCTCCTCCACCTTTGTAATTCCCACAGTAAATATCGGCAGCCTCCGGCCACCTGCGGCTATTGTACTGTATGTCTGGCCTGCCGCTTTTCAATTGGCCTGCCCTCTATCTGTGTGATATATTCTGTGTCCTGTGAGTAAAGTGTTGTCACACTGGAAATACGTGGAGAAGCAGTGATCTTTTATATGCGCCCATGTAACCAAGCAATTCCAGCCAGCGTCCTTCATTCAGACTCCAGCCAAAGCAGAGTGGAGCTCCTGAAACACGGGGTGGTACTGAAAGAGGTACTCCAGCACGGTAGACCCCATTACAATAGTGAATAGAGGTTGGGGAAATAAAAGTAAATAGGGAGTGGGAAGGTTATAGTGAAAAGAGGGTGGGGAGATTATAGTGAATAGAGGGTGGGGAAATTACAGTAAATAGGGGTGTGGAGATTTTAGTGAATGGGTGTGGGGAGATTATAGTGAATAGAGGGTAGGGAGTTTATAGTGAACAGATGGTGGGGAGATTATAGTGAATGGGGGTGGGGAGATTATGTGAACAACGGATGTGGAGATTATAGTGAATAGAGTTAGGGGAGATTATAGTAAATAGGGGTGGAGAGAATATAGTAAATAGAGGGTGGGGAGATTATAGTGAATAGAGGGTGGGGAGATTATTGTGGATAGAGGGTGGGGAGATTATAACGAGTATAGGGGTGGGGAGATTATAACGAGTATAAGGGATGGGGAGATTATATTGAATAGAGGGTGGGGAGATTACAGCAAATAGGGGTGGGGAGATTATGGTGAATAACGGATGGGGAGATTATAGTGAATAGGGGGTGGAGAAATTATAGTGAATATAGGGTGGGAATATTATAGTGAATAAGGGGTGTGGAGATTTTAATGAATAGGGCGTGGGGAGATTATAGTGAATAGAGGGTGGGGAGATTATAGTGAATGTGGATGGGGAGGTTTTAGTGAATAGAGGATTTGGAGATTACAGTGAACAGGAAGTATGGAGATTACAGTGACTAGGGCTTGGGGAGATTTTAGTGAATAGAAGGTGGGGAGATTACAGTGAATGGGGTGAGGAGATTGAAGTAAATAGGGGTGTGGAGATTTTGGTGAATAACGGATGGGGAGATTAAAGTGAATAGCGGGTGGGGAGATTATAGTGAATGGGGGTGGAGAGATTGTAGTGAATAGAGGGTGGGGACATTATAGTGAATAGAGGGTGGGAAGATTATCATGAATATTGGGTGTGGAGATTTTAGTTAATAGGGCGTGGGGAGATTATAGTGAATAGAGGGTGGGGAGATTACAGTGAATAGGGGTGGGGAGATTATAGTGAATAGAGGGTGTGAAGATTTTAGTGAATGGGTGTGGGGTGGTTATAGTGAATAGAGGGTGGGGAGATTATAGTGAACAGATGGTGGGGAGATTATAGTGAATGGGGGTGGGGAGATTATAGTGAATGGGGGTGGGGAGATTATAGTGAATAGAGTTAGGGGAGATTATAGTAAACTAGACTGTGGCCCGATTCTAAAGCATCGGGTATTCTAGAATATGCATGTCCCCGTAGTATATGGACAATGATGATTCCAGAATTCGCGGCAGACTGTGCCCGTCGCTGATTGGTCGAGGCAACCTTTATGACATCATCGTCGTCATGGCAACCATTATGACATCTACGTCGATGCTGTGCCCGTCGCTGATTGGTCGAGGCCTGGCGGCCTCGACCAATCAGAGACGCGGGATTTCCAGGACAGACAGACAGACAGAAAGACAGACAGACAGACAGACAGACGGAAAAACCCTTAGACAATTATATATATAGATAGGGGTGGAGAGAATATAGTAAATAGAGGGTGGGGAGATTATAGTGAATAAAGGGTGGGGAGATTATAGTGAATAGAGGGTAGGGAGATAATAGTGAATAGAGGGTGGGGAGATAATAGTGAATAGAGGGTGGGGAGATAATAGTGACTAGGGGGTGGGAAGATTACAGTGAATGGGGGAGGTTATAGTAAATAGGGGTGGAGACATAATGGTGAATAACAGATGGGGAGATTATGGTGAATAACAGATGGGGAGATAATAGTGAATAAAGGGTGGGAAGATTATAGTGAATAGGGGTGGGGAGATTATGGTGAACAAGGAATGGGGAGATTATAGTGAATAGCAGGGTGTGCAGATTATAGTATACTAGATGGTGGCCCGATTCTAACGCATCGGGTATTCTAGAACATGTATGTAGTTTGCAGCCACATAGTATATAGCACAGAGACGTAGTATATAACACTGCCCATGCAGTATATAGCACAGGCCACGTAGTATAGAGCACAGCGATGTAGTATATTGCCCAGCCACGTAATATATACCACAGCCACGTAGTATATAGCACAGCCCATATAGTATATAGCAGAGATGTAGTATATAGCACAGCCCACGTAGTATATAACACAGCCCATGCAGTATATAGCAATGTGTGCACCATATCCCTGTTAAAAAAATAATTAAAATAAAAAAATAGTGATATACTCACCCTCCGTAGGCCCCTCGGATCCAGCCGAGGCATTTACCGATGCTCCTCGCGATGCTCCGGTCCCAAGAGTGCATTGCGGTCTCGCGAGATGACATAGCGGTCTCGCAAGACCGCAACGTCATCATCTCATGAGACCGCAATGCATGGACCAGTCACCGGAGTGTCGCGAGGAGCGGGAAAGGCCTTGGCTAGATCCGGGGGCCCATGGAAGGTGAGTATATAATGATTTTTAATTTTTTTAATTATTTTTCACATTAGATCTTTTTACTATTGATGCTGCATAGGCAGCATCAGTAGTAAAAAAGTTGGTCACACAGGGTTAATAGCAGCGTTAACGCGGTCTGTTAACGCTGCCATTAACCCTGTGTGAGCGCTGACTGGAGGGGAGTATGGAGCGGGCACTGACTGCGGGGAGTAAGGAGCGGCCATTTTGCCGCCAGACTGTGCCAGTCGCTGTTTGGTCGTGGCTGTTTTGCCGCGACCAATCAGCGACTTGGGATTTCCACACTCCGGGCATCACTCCGACAGCGGTGGACACCGCGTCAAGACCCGCACACCATCAGCACTCAGACGTGCTTTCTGCTCGTTACAAAAAGCAGACTACAGATAAATTATAGAACCATCGGATCAACTGAGTGGACACTCAGTCATTCTACTGTACGTAACTGACGAAGGCCACACCAGGCCGAAACGTTTTGATCGTACTACAGAATAAATTCCTTAAATTCAAGTTGAGTGCCAGGTTCTTTATATATCACATTAACCCTGTGTGAGCACTGACTGGAGGGGAGTATGGAGCGGGCGCCGGGCACCGACTGGACGGAAGTAGGGAGGGACTAATTCTCGGCCGGGCTGTGCCCGTCGCTGATTGGTCGCGGCCTGGACCAATCAGCGACGCGGGATTTCCGGGACAGACAGGCGGAAGTGGACCTTAGACAATTATATATAGATAATAGAATAGAGGGTAGGTTATAGTAAATAGACGGTGGGGAGATCATAGTGAATAGAGGGTGGGGAGATTATAGTTATAGAGGGTGGGGAGATTATAGTGAAGAGGTTGGGGAGATTATAGTGAATAGAGGGTGGGGAGATTATAGTGAATAGAGGGTGGGGAGATTATAGTGAATAGAGGGTGGGGAGATTATAGTGAATAGAGGGTGGGGAGATTATAGTGAAAAGAGGGTGGGGAGATTACAGTGAATGGGGGGAGATTATGGTAAACAGGGGTGGGGAGATTATGGTGAATAACAGATGGGGAGATAATAGTGAATAAAGGGTGGGAAGATTATAGTGAATAGAAGGTGAGAATATAATGGTGATTTAGTGCTGGGAAGATTATAGTGAATGGGGTTGGGGAGATTATTGTGAATAGAGGGTGGGGAGAATATAGTGAATAATGGGTAGGGAGATTATAGTGAATAGAGGGTTGGGAGATTATAGTAAATAGAGAGTGGGGAGATTATAGTCAACAGGGGGTGGGGAAATTATAGTGAATAAAGGGTGGGGAGATTAGAGTGAATAGAGGGTGGGAGGATAACAGTGAACAGGGGTGGGGAGATTATGGTGAATAACGTAAGGGGAGATTATAATGAATAGGGGGTGGAGAAATTATAGTGAATAGGGGGTGGGGAGGTTGTAGTGAATAGAGGGTGTGGAGATTATAGTGAACAGGAAGTATGGAGATTACAGTGAATAGGGCTTGGGGAGATTTTAGTGAATAGAGGGTGGGGAGATTATAGTAAATAGGGGTGGGGAGATAACGGTGAATAACAGATGGGGAGATAATAGTGAATAAAGGGTGGGAAGATTATAGTAAATAGGGGTGGGGAGATTATGGTGAACAAGGAATGGGGAGATTATAGTGAATAGCAGGGTGTGAAGATTATAGTATATAATAGAATAGAGGTTGGGGAGGTTATAGTAAATAGAGGGTGGGGAGATTATAGTAAGTAGGGGGTGGGGAGATTATAGTGAATAGAGGGTGGGGAGATTATAGTGAATAGTGGGTGGGGAGATTATTATTATTATACATTTTTATAGCACCATTTATTCCATGGCGTTTTACATGTGAATATGGGGAAAATATAGACAAATACATTAAACATGAGCAAAAAACAAGGCACACAGGTGCATAAGGAGGGAGGACCCCGCCCGCGAGGGCTCACAGTCTGCAGATGGGTGAGGATACACTAGGAGAGGGTAGAGCTGGTGGTGCGGTGGTTCAGTAGGTTGAGATTATAGTGAATAGAGGGTCGGAGATTATAGTGAATGGGGGGTGGGGAAATTATAATGAATAGAGGGTGGGGAGAGATTATTATGAAGAGTGTGGGTAGATTACAGTGAATAGAGGGTGGGGGTGAGGAGATTATAATGAAAAGGGGGTGGGAAGATTATAGTAAATAGAGGGTGAGGAGATTATAGTGAATAGGGAGTGTGGAGAGATTATAGTAAATAGGGGGTGGGGAGATTATAGTGAATAGGGGTAGGGAGATTATAGTGAATAGGGGTAGGGAGATTATAGTGAATGGGGGTGGGGAGATTATGTGAACAACGGATGTGGAGATTATAGTGAATAGAGGGTGTGGAGATTATAGTGAATAGAGGGTGTGGAGATTATAGTGAATAGGGGGTGTGGAGACTATAGTGAATAGGGGGTGTGGAGATTATAGTGAATAGGGGTGGAGAGATTATAGTGAATAGGGGTGGCGATATTATATTGAATAGAGGGTGGGGAATTATAGTGAATAGAGGGTGTACACCTGATTGCCCTTAACTGGGGATATATTCACATGCAGGCGTCTGCTACATTCATCTTTTAACCCCTTCATGACCCAGCCTATTTTGGCCTTAATGACCTTGCCGTTTTTTGCAATTCTGACCAGTGTCCCTTTATGAGGTAATAACTCAGGAACGCTTCAACGGATCCTAGCGATTCTGAGATTGTTTTTTCGTGACATATTGGGCTTCATGTTAGTGGTAAAGTTAGGTCGATAATTTCTGAGTTTATTTGTGAAAAAAACGGAAATTTGGCGAAAATTTTGAAAATTTCGCAATTTTCACATTTTGAATTTTTATTCTGTTAAACCAGAGAGTTATGTGACACAAAATAGTTAATAAATAACATTTCCCACATGTCTACTTTACATCAGCACAATTTTGGAAACAAATTTTTTTTTTGCTAGGAAGTTATAAGGGTTAAAATTTGACCAGTGATTTCTCATTTTTACAACAAAATTTACAAAACCATTTTTTTTAGGGACCACCTCACATTTGAAGTCAGTTTGAGGGTTCTATATGGCTGAAAATACCCAAAAGTGACACCATTCTAAAAACTGCACCCCTCAAGGTGCTCAAAACCACATTCAAGAAGTTTATTAACCCTTCAGGTGTTTCACAGCAGCAGAAGCAACATGGAAGTAAAAAATGAACATTTAACTTTTTAGTCACAAAAATGATCTTTTAGCAACATTTTTTTTATTTTCCCAAGGGTAAAAGGAGAAACTGGACCATGGACGTTGTTGTACAATTTGTCCTGAGTATGCTGATACCTCATATGTGGGGGTAAACCACTGTTTGGGCGCACGGCAGGGCTCGGAAGGGAAGGAGCACCATTTGACTTTTTGAATGAAAAATTGGCTCCAATCTTTAGCGGACACCATGTCGCGTTTGGAGAGCCCCCGTGTGCCTAAACATTGGAGCTCCCCCACAAGTGACCCCATTTTGGAAACTAGACCCCCCAAGGAACTTATCTAGATGCATAGTGAGCACTTATAACCCCAAGGTGCTTCACAGAAGTTTATAACGCAGAGCCATGAAAATAAAAAATAATTTTTCTTTTCTCAAAAATGATTTTTTAGCCCACAATTTTTTATTTTCCCAAGGGTAACAGGAGAAATTGGACCCCAAAAGTTGTTGTCCAGTTTCTCCTGAGTATGCTGATACCCCATATGTGGGGGTAAACCACTGTTTTGGCACACGTCGGGGTTCGGAAGGGAAGTAGTGACGTTTTGAAATGCAGACTTTGATGGAATGCTCTGCGGGCGTCAGGTTGCGTTTGCAGAGCCCCTGATGTGCCTAAACAGTAGGAACTCCCCACAAGTGACTCCACTTTGGAAACTAGACCCCCAAGGGAACTTATCTAGATGTGTGGTGAGCACTTTGAACCCCCAAGTGCTTCACAGAAGTTTATAACGCAGAGCCGTGAAAATAATAAATGTGTTTCCTTTCCTCAAAAATATTTTTAGCCCAGAATTTTTTATTTTTGCAAGAGTAACAGGAGAAATTGGACCCCAAAAGTTGTTGTCCAGTTTCTCCTGAGTACGCTGATACCCCATATGTGGGGGTAAACCACTGTTTGGGCATATGCCGGGGCTCAGAATGGAAGTAGTGACGTTTTGGAATGCAGACTTTGATGGAATGGTCTGCGGGCATCATGTTACGTGTGCAGAGCCCCTGATATGCCTAAACAGTAGAAACCCCCCACAATTGACCCCATTTTGGAAACTAGACCCCCCAAGGAACTTATCTAGATGTGTGGTGAGCACGTTCAACCCCCAAGTGCTTCACAGAAGTTTACAACGCAGAGCCGTGAAAATAAAAAAATCATTTTTCTTTCCTCAAAAAAGATGTTTTAGCAAGCAATTTTTCATTTTCACAAGAGTAACAGGAGAAATTGGACCGCAATATTTGTTGCCCAGTTTGTTGTGAGTACGCTGATACCCCACATGTGGGGGTAAACCACTGTTTGGGCATATGCCGGGGCTCGGAAGGGAAGTAGTGGCATTTGAAATGCAGACTTTGATGGAATGGTCTGCGGGCGTCACGTTGCATTTGCAGAGCCCCTGATATGCCTAAACAGTAGAAACACCCCACAAGTGACCCCATTTTGGAAACTAGACCCCCCCAAGGAACTTATCTAGATGTGTGATGAGCACGTTCAACCCCCAAGTGCTTCACAGAAGTTTATAACGCAGAGCCGTGAAAATAAAAAATAATTGTTCTTTCCTCAAAAATTATGTTTTAGCAAGTAATTTTTTATTTTTGCAAGGGTAACAGGAGAAATTGGACCCCAACAGTTGTTGCCCAGTTTGTCCTGAGTACGCTGGTACCCCAAATGTGGGGGTAAACCACTGTTTGGGCGCACGTTGGGGCTTGGAAGGGAGGGAGCACCATTTGACTTTTTGAACGCAAGATTGGCTGGAATCAATGGTGGCGCCATGTTGCGTTTGTAGACCCCTGATGTGCCTAAACAGTGGAAACCCCTCAATTCTAACTTCAACACTAACCCCAACACACCCCTAATCCTAATCCCAACTGTAGCCATAACCCTAATCACAACCCTATCCCCAACACACCCCTAACCACAACCCTAACCGCAACACACCCGTAACCCTAATTCCAACCCTAATCCTATCCCTAATCCCAACCGTAACCCTAATCCCAACCCTAACCACAACTGTAACCCCAACACACCCCTAACCCTATCCGTAACCCTAACCACAAGCCTAATCTTAACCCTATTTCCAACCCTAGCCCTATTTCCAACCCTAACTCTAATTCCAACCCTAACCCTAAGGCTATGGGCCCACGTTGCGGATTCGTGTGAGATTTTTCCGCACGATTTTTGAAAAATCTGCAGGTAAAAGGCACTGCGTTTTATCTGCAGATTTACAGCAGATTTCCAGTGCTTTTTTGTGCGGATTTCACCTGCGGATTCCTATTGAGGAACAGGTGTAAAACGCTGCGGAATCCGCACAAAGAATTGACATGCTGCGGAAAATACAACGCAGCGTTTCTGCACTGAATTTTCCGCACCATGGGCACAGTGGATTTGGTTTTCCATAGGTGTACATGGTACTGTAAACCTGATGGAAAACTGCTACGAATTCGCAGCGGCGAATTTGCAGCGGCTAATCCGCTGCGGATCCGCGGCCAATCCGCTGCGGATCCGCGGCCAATCCGCTGCGGATCCGCGGCCAATCCGCTGCAGATCCGCGGCCAATCCACTGCGGATCCGCGGCAATCCGCTGCGGATCCGCAGCCAAATCCGCACTGTGTGCACATGCCATAACCCTAACCCTACCCCTACCCCTACCCCTACCCCTAACCCTACCCCTACCCCTACCCCTACCCCTAGTTCTAACCCTAACCCTAGTGGAAAACGAAAAAAAAAAATAAAACATTTTTTCTTTATTTTATTATTGTCCCTACGGGGGTGATAAAGGGGGGGGGGGTTATTTATTATTTTTTTTATTTTGATCGCTGTGATAGAACCTACCACAGCGATCAAAATGTACCTGTAAGGAATCTGCCGGCTGGCAGATTCGGCGGGCGCACTGAGCATGCGCCCGCCATTTTGGAAGATGGCGGCGCCCAGCGAGGAGACGTACGGACACCGGGAGGATCGGTAAGTATGAAGGGGTGGTGGGGGGGTGGATCGGAGCACAGGGGGGGTAATCGGAGCACAGGGGGGGTGAATACAAACAAGGAGGGAGCGGACAGGAGGACGGGGGAGCCGGCAGGCGGACAGAGGGGTTCGGACCCCATAACGGAGGACTGGGGGGGCGATCGGTGGGTGTGGGGGGGTCACTTGAGTATTTCCAGCCATGGCCGATGATATTGCAGCATCGGCCATGGCTGGATTGTAATATTTCACCAGTTTTTTAGGTGAAATATTACAAATCGCTCTGATTGGCTGTTGAAAGTGAAACTGCCAATCAGAGCGATCGTAGCCACGGGGGGGTGAAGCCACCCCCCCTGGGCTGAAGCACCACTCCCCCTGTCTCTGCAGATCGGGTAAAATCGGAGTTAACCCTTTCACCCGATCTGCAGGGACGCGATCATTCCATGACGCATACGCTGCGTCATAGGTCGGATTGGCACAGACTTTCATGACGCAGCGTATGCGTCAAAGGTCAGGAAGGGGTTAAATTTTAAATTACATCTTTTTAATTATGTTGATTAGACTCAATTGGACTGGAATTGACTGGAAGGTAACAGAATACCAACCACTACAATGTTTCGGTTTCTTTTCTCTTTCACCCCATAATACTTACCTTCCTACAATCTCCTGCAATCCCTCCACCTTGTAAGGAACTAGTCATTTCTCCCTCCATCCTCCCCAGCCATCTCACATTCTCCTCAGAACTGGTCCTCCACATACAATCCTTTTTCTCCAGACACACAAGGCCGCATCATGTCCTATCCTGCTCACACCTACTAATGCTCTGTCTGCTACTCCTCATCTCTGGTAATGTATCCTCAAATCCTGGCCCTCCCCAACACATCCCCACTCTCATTTCTAACCCCTTGCCACGATCCTCTACACGTATCCTCAACCATGACAACCTCATACCCATTCATCCAGCCCCCACTCCACTGGTCCACCTACCTTGAGCACTATGAACGCACGCTCCGCCTGCAACAAACTGCCATTTATCCATGACCTCTTCATCGCCAACAAACTCTCCTTCCTCGGCATCACTGAAACCTGGCTCACCCCCTCCGACTCAGCCTCTCCAGCTGCGCTTTCCTATGGCGGATTCCACCTCTCTCACACCTGTTGTGATCCGGTGACCTTGGAGCCGCATGACACTTTCTCTGGAGTAGGTGGAAACTATACTGACCGCAGATCCTGAACTAACACCGCAACTAGAAGTAGCCGTGGGGTGTGCCTAACAAACCCTAGACACCTCGACACAGCCGGAGGACTAAATACCCCTATAGATGGAAATAGGAATACTACCTTGCCTCAGAGCAGAACCCCAAAGGATAGGCAGCCCCCACGAATATTGACTGAGTAGGAGAAGAAAAGACACGCAGGCAGAAAACAAGATTTAGCAAAAGAGGCCACTCTAGCTAAATAGGAAAGGATAGGACAGAATACTAAGCGGTCAGTATTAAAACCCTTCAAAAATATCCACAGCAGATAATACAAAAAATTCCACAATCTAACTAAAGACGTGGAATGAATACCTGCAACCCCAGAGAATCCAACAAGACTGAGAAAATACTGACACAATCTAAGCTGGACAAGAAAACACAAAAGAATAGCACTGAATCGTGAAGCACACAGCATGTGTGCCACAGAAAAAAAAACAGACACTTATCTTTGCTGATTTGGCAGAAAGGCAGGAGGAACCAGGCAGAGGTCCAACACCTCCCAACAACAATTGACAACTGGCAAGGACTAATGGATCCTGCACACCTAAATACCCCAGTCAGAACTGCAATCAGCAGAAACACCTGACCAGGACTGCAACTCAGGGACAACTGCATTACCACCTACCACCACCGGAGGGAACCCAAAAGCAGAATTCACAACAGTAACCCCCCCCTTGAGGAGGGGTCACCGAACCCTCACCAGCGCCCCCAGGCCGATCAGGACAAGCCAGATGAAAGGCACGGACCAAATCAGCAGCATGGACATCAGAAGCAAAAACCCAAGAATTATCCTCCTGGCCATAACCCTTCCATTTGACAAGGTACTGAAGCCTCCGCCTCGAAAAACGAGAATCCAAAATCTTCTCAACCACATACTCCAACTCCCCATCAACCAACACAGGGGCCGGAGGATCAACAGAGGGAACAACGGGCACCACATATTTCCGCAATAAAGATCTATAAAAGACATTATGGATAGCAAAAGAGGCTGGAAGCGCCAATCGAAAAGACACCGGATTAATAATCCCAGAAATCCTATAAGGACCAATAAACCAAGGCTTAAACTTAGGGGAAGAAACCTTCATAGGAACATGACGGGAAGACAACCAAACCAGATCCCCAACCCAAAGCCGGGAACCAACACACCGACGACGGTTAGCAAAACGTTGAGCCTCCTCCTGAGACAACACCAAATTGTCCACCACATGAGCCCAAATCTGCTGCAACCTGTCAACCACAGAATCCACACCAGGACAGTCAGAAGGCTCAACCTGCCCAGAAGAAAAACGAGGATGAAAACCAAAATTACAAAAGAAAGGCGAAACCAAAGTAGCTGAACTAGCCCGATTATTAAGGGCAAACTCGGCCAATGGCAAAAAGGCCACCCAATCATCCTGATCAGCAGTCACAAAGCATCTCAAATAGGTCTCCAAGGTCTGATTAGTTCGCTCGGTCTGGCCATTTGTCTGAGGATGAAATGCAGAAGAAAAAGACAAATCAATGCCCAGCCTAGCACAAAAGGCCCGCCAAAACCTAGAAACAAACTGGGAACCTCTGTCGGACACAATATTCTCCGGAATACCATGCAAACGAACCACATGCTGAAAAAACAACGGAACCAAATCTGAAGAGGAAGGCAATTTAGGCAAAGGCACCAAATGAACCATCTTAGAAAACCTGTCACAAACAACCCAGATAACCGACATCCTCTGGGAAACCGGAAGATCAGAAATAAAATCCATAGAAATATGCGTCCAGGGCCTCTCAGGGACCGGCAATGGCAAAAGTAACCCACTAGCACGGGAACAACAAGGCTTGGCCCGCGCACAAGTCCCACAGGACTGCACAAAAGAACGCACATCACGCGACAAGGAAGGCCACCAAAAGGACCTACCAACCAAATCTCTGGTACCAAAAATACCAGGATGACCAGCCAACACGGAACAGTGAACCTCAGAAATCACTCTACTAGTCCATCTGTCAGGAACAAACAATTTCCCCACAGGACAGCGGTCAGGTCTGTCAGCCTGAAATTCCTGAAGAACCCGCCGTAAATCAGGGGAAATGGCAGAAAGGAACACCCCTTCTTTCAGAATGCCGACCGGTTCAAGGACCTCAGGAGAATCAGGCAAAAAACTCCTAGAAAGGGCATCAGCCTTAATATTCTTAGAACCCGGAAGATACGAAACCGCGAAATCAAAACGGGAAAAAAACAAGGACCATTGAGCCCGTCTAGGACTCAGCCATTTGGCAGACTCGAGGTAAATCAGATTCTTATGATCAGTCAGGACCACAATACGATGCTTAGCTCCCTCAAGCCAATGTCGCCACTCCTCAAACGCCCACTTCATAGCCAACAACTCCCGATTGCCGACATCATAATTGCGTTCAGCAGGCGAAAACTTGCGGGAGAAGAAGGCACACGGTTTCAAGGAACCCACAGAATCCCTCTGAGACAAAACGGCCCCTGCCCCAATCTCAGAGGCGTCAATCTCAACCTGAAATGGAAGGGAAACATCCGGTTGGCGCAACACCGGAGCAGAAGTAAATCAGCGTTTAAGCTCCTGAAAGGCAGAGACAGCCGCAGAGGACCAATTTGCCGCATCAGCGCCTTTCTTCGTCAAATCTGTCAAGGGTAGCCACGCTGGAGAAATTAGCAATGAAACGGCGATAAAAATTTGCAAAACCCAAAAATTTGTGAAGGCTCTTCACGGATGTGGGTTGAATCCAATCATAAATGGCCTGAACCTTAACCGGATCCATCTCCATAGATGAGGGAGAAAAAATGAAGCCCAAAAAAGAAACCTTCTACACCCCAAAGAGGCACTTAGACCCCTTCACAAACAAAGCATTGTCACGAAGGATCTGAAATACCATCCTGACCTGTTCCACATGAGACTCCCAATCATCGGAAAAAATCAAAATATCGTCCAAATATACAATCAAGAATTTATCAATATAAGTCCGGAAGATATCATGCATGAAGGATTGAAAAACAGATGGAGCATTAGTGAGCCCGAATGCCATCACAAGGTATTCAAAATGGCCTTCGGGCGTATTAAACACAGTTTTCCATTCATCACCCTGTTTAATACGAACAAGATTATACGCCCCCCGAAGGTCAATCTTAGTAAACCAACTAGCCCCCTTAATCCTAGCAAACAAATGAGAAAGCAAAGGTAAAGGGTATTGAAACTTGACCGTGATCTTATTCAAGAGGCGATAATCAATACAAGGTCTCAAGGAGCCATCCTTCTTAGCAACAAAAAAATATCCCGCTCCCAACGGTGAAGAAGATGGCCGAATATGCCCTTTCTCCAAAGACTCCTTAACATAACTCCGCATGGCGGTATGTTCAGGCACAGACAGGTTGAAAAGTCGGCCCTTAGGAAACTTACTGCCTGGAATCAAGTCAATAGCACAATCACAGTCCCTGTGCGGTAGAAGGGAACTGGACTTGGGCTCATCGAATACATCCTGAAAATCAGACAAAAACTCTGGAATTTCAGAAGAGGAAGAAGAGATTGACATCAAAGGAACATCATTATGAACCCCCTGACAACCCCAACTAGTCACAGACATAGACTTCCAATCCAACACAGGATTATGTACCTGCAACCACGGAAAACCCAGCACGATAACATCATGCAAATTATGCAACACCAGAAATCGACAATCTTCCTGATGGGCTGGCACCATGTGCATGGTCACCTGTGTCCAAAACTGAGGCTTATTTTTAGCCAAAGGTGTAGCATCAATCCCCCTTAAAGGAATAGGGTTCTGCAAAGGCTGCAAGGGAAAACCACAACGCCTGGCAAACTCAAAATCCATTAAGTTCAAGGCGGCGCCTGAATCCACAAATGCCATGACAGAAAATGATGACAATGAGCAGATCAAGGACACCGATAACAAATTTAGGTTGTACAGTACTGATGGTAAATGAACTAGCGATCCTTTTTGTCCGCTTAGGGCAGACTGAAATGACATGAGAAGCGTCGCCACAATAATAACACAACCTATTCTGATGTCTGAGTCCTTGTCGTTCTGTCCTAGACAGAATCCTATCACACTGCATTGGCTCAGGAATTGGCTCTGAGGATGACGCCACAGCGTGTAGGTCTACGCTCCCGCAAACGCCGATCAATCTGAATGGCCAGAGACATAGAATCACTCAGACCGGAAGGCGTGGGAAACCCCACCATAACATCTTTAACGGATTCAGAAAGACCCTTTCTGAAAATTGCCGCCAAAGCATCATCATTCCATTTAGTCAACACAGACCATTTTCTGAATTTCTGACAATACAATTCTGCCGCCTCTTGACCCTGAGACAGGGCCAACAAGGTCTTCTCCGCTTGATCCACAGAATTCGGTTCATCATATAATAATCCTAAAGCCTGAAAAAAGGAGTCTACATTAAGCAAAGCAGGATTCCCAGATTCCAGGGAAAATGCCCAATCCTGTGGATCACCACGCAGCAGGGAGATGACGATTTTAACCTGCTGAATGGAATCACCGGAGGATCGAGGTCTCAAATCAAAAAACAGTTAACAATTGTTTTTAAAACTCTAAAATTTGGACCTGTCACCAAAAAACAAATCAGGAGTAGGAATCTTCGGTTCTAAAACAGGAGTCTGAACAATATAATCAGAAATACCCTGTACCCTAGCAGCAAGCTGGTCTACACGAGAAGCTAATTCCTGAACATCCATGCTAGCACAAGACTCCTCAGCCACCCATAAATAAAGAGGGAAAAAAAAAGACAAAACAGACTGCAGAAAAAAAAATGGCTCAACACCTTTCTTCCCTTCTTCTGAGATGCATTTAGCTCATTATTGGCCAGTTGTACTGTTGTGATCCGGTGACCTTGGAGCCGCATGAAACTTTCTCTGGAGTAGGTGGTAACTATACTGACCGCAGATCCTGAACTAACACCGCAACTAGAAGTAGCCGTGGGGTGTGCCTAACAAACCCTAGACACCTCGACACAGCCGGAGGACTAAATACCCCTATAGATGGAAATAGGAATACTACCTTGCCTCGGAGCAGAACCCCAAAGGATAGGCAGCCCCCACGAATATTGACTGTGAGTAGGAGAAGAAAAGACACACGCAGGCAGAAAACAAGATTTAGCAAAAGAGGCCACTCTAGCTAAATAGGAAAGGATAGGACAGAATACTAAGCGGTCAGTATTAAAACCCTTCAAAAATATCCACAGCAGATAATACAAAAAATTCCACAATCTAACTAAAGACGTGGAATGAATACCTGCAACCCCAGAGAATCCAACAAGACTGAGAAAATACTGACACAATCTAAGCTGGACAAGAAAACACAAAAGAATAGCACTGAATCGTGAAGCACACAGCATGTGTGCCACAGAAAAAAAACCAGACACTTATCTTTGCTGATTTGGCAGAAAGGCAGGAGGAACCAGGCAGAGGTCCAACACCTCCCAACAACAATTGACAACTGGCAAGGACTAATGGATCCTGCACACCTAAATACCCCAGTCAGAACTGCAATCAGCAGAAACACCTGACCAGGACTGCAACTCAGGGACAACTGCATTACCACCTACCACCACCGGAGGAAACCCAAAAGCAGAATTCACAACACACCCCTCGTTCCAGGAACAAACGTGGTGGAGGAGTTGGCTTGCTCCTGTCCGACACCTGCTCCTTTACTCCAATCCCGCTACCACCCTCCGCTTCTCTTCCTTCGTTTGAGGCTCACTCCATCCGCATCTATTCCCCCTCCAACCTCCAGCTGGCTGTCATCTACCGCCCCCCAGAACTAGCCATCTCCACCTCTCTCGACCACTTCACCACCTGGCTACTTCATTTCCTCTCTGCTGACATCCCCACTATCATCATTGGTGACTTCAACATCCCCATTGACACTTCCACCTCAGCTGCATCTAAACTTTTATCACGGACTGCCTCCTTTGGCATCACTCAATGGTCCTCTGAGGCCACTTACAAAGATGGCCACATGCTGGACCTCATCTTCACCCACCTCTGCTCCCTTACTAATCTCGCTAACTCACCCCTCCTCCTGTCTGACCACAACCTACTGACATTCTCTTCCCTCTCCTCTCCTAGTGCTCAATCCCCACTCCACAAACTCACCCTCGCAGAAATCTCAAACATCTCAACTTACAATCAATCACTCTCTGAGTCCCTTCTCCCTCTTACAGATATAGCCTTCCCTTCATGACACAGATGCTGCTGCCACTTTTTATAACACCACAATAACACTCAATTCGGCCTCCGCGCTCATGCATAGCAAAACTCGTACACTCAACAGGCAGCCCTGGCTGACCAGCCTGACCAAAGAACTGAGACGGGCTTCCAGGGTCGCTGAGTGGAGATGGAAGAGATCCCGCTCTGCAGACCACTTCACTGCATACAAGCAGTCCCTCGCCATCTTCAAGTCCACGCTCACTGCCGCAAAACAAACTTACTTCTCATTTCCTCCCTGTCTCACAACCCTAAACAGCTTTTCAACACTATTAATTCTCTACTCCGCCCCCCCATTCCCCCTCCCTCCCCTCTCACTTCTGCTGTAGACTGTGTCTCCTTCTTTAAACAGAAGACCGATACGATCAGAGAAAGCTTTGGCCCACAGCGCCCACTGCCCCTCTTAGCTGCTCAACCCTGCTCCTCCAAAACCAGCTCCTCCACCATGACAGAAGATCAGCTCTCCACCCTCCTGTCAAGATCACACCTCACCACCTGCACACTCGACCCGCTCCCATCCCACCACATCCCTAACCTCACCAGTCTTCATCCCAACCCTAACACACCTCTTCAACCTCTCACTCACAACAGGTGTCTTCCCCTTATCCTTCAAGCATGCCAAGATCACACCCATCCTCAAAAAGCCCTCCGTCAACCCATCCTCTGTGTCTAGCTATTGCCCGATATCTCTCCTCCCTTATGCCTCCAAATTACTGGAGCAACACGTCCATCTTGAACTGTCCTCCCACCTCTCCTCCTGCTCCCTCTTTGATCGGTTACAATCTGGCTTCCATCCCCATCACTCAACTGAAACTGTCCTAACTAAAGTCACCAATGACCTACTCACTGCCAGGAGCAAGCGACACTACTCTGTCCTCCTTCTCCTGGACCTGTCTTCTGCCTTCGACACTGTGGACCACTCCCTTCTTCTACAGATCCTCTCATCTCTTGGCATCACACACTTGGCCCTATCCTGGATCTCGTCATATCTTACAGACCGAACATTCAGTGTCTCCCTCACCCACACCACCTCCTCACTTCGCCCCTTGTCAGTGTTCCACAAGGCTGTTCTAGGACCCCTATTCTTCTACATCTTTGGCCTTGGACAGCTCATAGAATCCCATGGTATGCAGTACCATCTCTATGCCGATGACACGCAGATCTACCTATCCGCACCTGACCTCACCTCCTTACCAAAATCCCGCACTGACTGCTATTTCAGCCTTCTTTTCTGCTTGCTTTCTACAACTGAATATGGACAAAACAGTATTCATCATCTTTTCCCCATCTCACTCTACCCCTCCACCAGACCTATCCATCAATGTCAATGGCTGCTCACTTTCCCAAGTCCCACACGCCCTCTGCCTCGGGGCGATCCTCGACTCTGCCCTCTCTTTCAAGCCACATATCCAAGCCGTTGCCTCCTCTGTTATGGACCTGGTGGTTAGGAGCACCCGGAATGACCTGATGAGTAAACTCAAAATCGGGACTAGCTCTGGGGAAGTGGGAACTCTGCTGACCGCAAACCCTACTCCTATCACACACACTAGAAATAGCCGTGGAGCGTGCCTAACTCTCCCTAGACGCCTCTTCACAGCCTAAGAGCTAACTACACCTAAAGATAGAAATAGAAGCCTTACCTTGCCTCAGAGAAATTACCAAAGGTAAAGGCAGACCCCCACATATATTGACTGTGAGTTAAGAGGAAAGTCACAAACACAGGAATGAAACAGATTTTAGCAAAGGAGGCCAGATTTCACTAAATAGTCAGAGAATAGAAAAGGGAACTATGCGGTCAGCACAAAAGACTACAAAAAACCACGCAGAGTAAGCAAAAAAACTCCCCACACCGACTCACGGTGTGGAGGTGCCACTCTGCACCCCCAGGGCTTCCAGCTAGCAAGGGAATATCATGATAGCAAGCTGGACTAGAAATTAGCAGTACTAAGAAATATATTCAGGAAGCAGTAACAACAAATGAACTAACAAAGACTTAGCTTCTGCTGGAGTAGACAGGTCCTCAGAGAAGTCCAAGAGAGATCTGAACCAATACTGGAACATTGACAGCTGGCATTAAGTAACGATCTGAGTGGAGTTAAATAGGGAAGCCAGCATAGCAATAAACGAGAGCAGCTGATAAAGCCAACCTCAGTGACCAGCAGTTCCGCTCGAAGCCACCAGAGGGAGTCCAAGAGCAGAACTAGCCAAAGTACCATTCATGACCACAGGAGGGAGTCCGAGAACGGAATTCACAACACTCCTCCTGCTGTCTCAAACTCAAAAATATCTCCCAGATCCGAACATTCCTTGACCGCGACACCACAAAAACGCTAGTGCATGCCCTTATCTCCCGCCTTGACTACTGCAACCTCCTACTCTCTGGACCCCCCCTCTAATCCATCTTACACTGACTCCGACTAATCCACCTGTCCCCCCGCTATTCCCCAGCCTCTCCCCTATGCCAAGCCCTTCACTGGCTTCCTATCGCTCAGAGACTCTAGTTCAAAACCCTCACAATGACATACACATCAGACTCTCGCCTACCATAGAAACCTTCAAAAAGAACCTGAAGACCTACCTCTTCCGACAAGCCTACAGTGATCCTCAACTTACTGTACCTGTTAGTGTCTTGTTTTACTCATGTTTAATGTATTTGTCTATATTTGCCCCGTATTCACATGTAAAGCGCCATGGATTAAATGGCGCTGTAAAAATGTATAATAATAAAAAATTATAATAGGGGGTAGGGAGATTATAATAAAAAGGGGGTGGGGAGATTATAGTGAAAAGGGGGTGGGGAGATTATAGTGAATAGGGGTGGAGAGATCATAGCAGATAGAGGGTGGGGGATTATAGTGAATAGAGGGTGGGGGATTATAGTGAATAGAGGGTGGGGGGATTATAGTGAATAGAGGGTGGGGAGATTATAGTGAATAGGGGTGGAGAGATCATAGCAGATAGAGGGTGGGGGATTATAGTGAATAGAGGGTGGGGGGGATTAAAGTGAATAGAGGGTGGGGAGATTATAGTGAATAGAGGGTGGGGAGATTATAGTGAATAGAGGGTGGGGAGATTATAGTGAATAGGGGGGTGGGGATTATAGTTAATAGGGGGTGGGGAGATTATAGTGAAGAGGTTGGGAGGATAATAGTGAATAGGTGGGGGGATTATAGTGACTAGAGAGTGGGGAGATTATTGTGAATAGAGGGTGGGGGGATTATAGTGAACAGAGGGTAGGAAGATTAATATGAATAGGGGGTGGGGAGATTATAACAAGTATAAGGAGTGGGGAGATTATAGTGAATGGGGGTGGAGAGATTATAGTGAATGGGGGTGAGGAGATTATAGTGAACAGAGGGTGGCGAGATTATAATGAATAGGGGGTGGGGAGATTAAAGTGAATGGGGTTGGGAGATTATAGTGAAGAGAGGGTCGAGAGATTATAGTAAATATGATGCTCCAGACCGGGTTTTGGGTGTTCTCTCTCCTTTCCTGGTCTGGTAATGCCAGGGGTTAACTTTCTCTACCTTGTTCTGGTGTCGGGTCTGCTATTTCTCTTGTGTTTGGAATTCCCCTTGGTACTTCACTACTCTCTGGTATCGACCCGGCTTGTCTCACTATTCTGCTGCCACTTGGTGGTAGCCTCGCTGCAGTTCTGCTGTGAGCAGGATATCAGCCCTCTGCTGCCATCTAGTGGAGTTTGCATTTACCTGCAGTGCTGCAGCGTTACAGAATAGGGGTGGGGAGATTATAGTGAATAGGGGGTGGGGAGATAATAATGAATAGAGGGTGGGGAGATTACAGTAAATAGGGGTGTGGAGATTGTAGTGAATGGGTGTGGGGGGATTATAGTGAATAGAGGGTGGGGAGATTATAGTGAATAGAGGGTGGGGTATTATAGTGAATAGGGGGTGGGGGGATTATAGTGAATAGGGGTGGGGGGATTATAGTGAATAGAATAGGGGGTGTGGAGATTATAGTGAATAGAGGGTGGGGGGATTATAATGAGTAGATGAAGGGGGCTTTCCAGGTGCTGCACTGCAATTCTGTATTACTAGCAACAGATCTCCAGGAAAGCTCCCTGCCGTGGATGAGCTCCACCAATGGTGAAACACATGTGCAGTGATCCCTGCCTCATCCAGTGATCTGTGATCCATCCAGTGATCTTTACCTCCTGCGAAGACCCCGCCTCTTCCAGTGATGACTCCGCCCCTATAACTTTCTTGCCTGGTCCTCGCAGTTCTCTCGTGGAGGAGGGGGTCACAGGATGTGACGTTTGTCCGGAAAGTGAACAAAGAATAAATATCACAAGACAGAAAGTTCTGGATAAAATTAAGATTTATATTATATGAAATCACAAGAAATGAGAAAGACGCACTTAAAGGGCCGGTAACCCTGTAGTTCGCGGCTTAGATCAGTGCTGGAGGGTAATAACAGCAGCGGCTGATATCAGTCACATCTACATGGGGACGTGCCGTAACGTCAACATCACGGGGCAGGGAGGTTCCTACACGTCACCGTACAGCAGACACGATATGGCTGGAAGCAGGGAGCAATAGCTTGAATTTATGAATGACTGCAGGGATTTTTTCAGGTCGTGTGCGCTGCTGCAGAACCGGACAACCCATGGAGTGATGCCGTACGGAGGAAAGCCCCCTGGGACTACTCCTGTGCAATCTCTAAGATTGGGCCAAACGAGACCCTCAGCGCACATTCCCGGCCAGCGAGTATGTGACCCCAGGAGCGGGGGCAACATCATGCAGTGTGGGAAGGGGCACGAGCTGTAGACCCCAGAAACAGGACATGGGCCGTCGACCTCAAGAAGCAGGGCATGGTCCGGCACCCCCTAGAGGATGGGCACGGGTTATCGACTCTCAGAAGCGGAGCGTGGTCCGGCGTCCCTCAGAGGATGGGTCCATGTCAGTGGGGCACGGGCCAGCGAGTATGTGATCCCAGGGCATCACTCGGTGCGGGGTATGGGCCAACAACCCCCAGCAGAGGGTCATAGACCATCAGAAGCGGAGCGTGGTCCGGCGTCCCTCAGAGGATGGGTCCATGTCAGTGGGGCACGGGCCAGCGAGTATGTGATCCCAGGGCATCACTCGGTGCGGGGTATGGGCCGACAACCCCCAGCAGAGGGTCATAGACCATCAGTAGCGGAGCGTGGTCCGGCGTCCCTCAGAGGATGGGTCCATGTCAGTGGGGCACGGGCCAGCGAGTATGTGATCCCAGGGCATCACTCGGTGCGGGGTATGGGCCGACAACCCCCAGCAGAGGGTCATAGACCATCAGTAGCGGAGCGTGGTCCGGCGTCCCTCAGAGGATGGGTCCATGTCAGTGGGGCACGGGCCAGCGAGTATGTGATCCCAGGGCATCACTCGGTGCGGGGTATGGGCCGACAACCCCCAGCAGAGGGTCATAGACCATCAGAAGCGGAGCGTGGTCCGGCGTCCCTCAGAGGATGGGTCCATGTCAGTGGGGCACGGGCCAGCGAGTATGTGATCCCAGGGCATCACTCGGTGCGGGGTATGGGCCGACAACCCCCAGCAGAGGGTCATAGACCATCAGTAGCGGAGCGTGGTCCGGCGTCCCTCAGAGGATGGGTCCATGTCAGTGGGGCACGGGCCAGCGAGTATGTGATCCCAGGGCATCACTCGGTGCGGGGTATGGGCCGACAACCCCCAGCAGAGGGTCATAGACCAGCTTGGGAGGTTCCCCAACACAGAAATGATCAATACTGTACAGGATGTAACGGGTGTGAATACTTGTGCAATGCTCCTGTCTCCATGTACATGTGGGCCGCACTCACTGCTGGAGACTGGTGACTGCTGGTGAATATACGAGGGGGCAGAACGCACGGTGACAGAACGCACAGTGTGCACGGAGACTAAAAAACAGCTGGTGACAGGAAATATGACAGTATTCTCTAGTTATGATTGTCAGAGCCGGATGTGAGCAGGCGGGGCCGGGGGGCCGCAATGTGACCGTCAGCCGCCGTCCATGGGATAAGGTGACGCTCGCTCCCTCCGATCAGCACCAGATAACGCCAGAGGCGCAGATGTGGCCGGACCCTCCAAACTGACCTCATTTCTTCACATTCTGCCTGTTCAGTCGGCTGTTTCTATGGTTACTGGCGACAATTATAAACATTCCACAGGTTGTTACATATTAGGGACAAATCCATCAAGTTCTTGTGGGGCCTCAATATTCCCATCAGCGCGGCCCTTTAGTCTCCATGCACCGGCCCCCAAGTCTCCAGACTTCTGCCTCTTATTCTCAACTCTCTAGCCCCTTATTCCCCACACATTGGAGCATGAAAAATAAGGGGCAGGAGCGTGGAGAATAAGGGGCTGGAGCGTGGAGAATAAGGGGCCGGAGAGTGGAGAATAAGGGGCAGGAGCGTTGGGAATAAGGGGCAGGAGTGCGGAGAATCCATGGAAGGAGTGTGGGGAATAAGGGGCAGAAGTCTGTAGAATAAGGGGAAGAAGTGTGGAGAATAAGGGGCCGGAGCATTGGGAATAAGGGGCAGGAGTGCGGAGAATCCATGGAAGGAGTGTGGGGAATAAGGGGCCGGAGTGTGCAGAATAAGGGGCAGAAGTCTGTAGAATAAGGGGAAGAAGTGTGGAGAATAAGGGGCCGAAGGGTGGAAAATAAGGGTCCGCAGCGTGGAGAATAAGGGGCCACGCTGAAGGGAATATTGGGGCGTCACAGAGACTTCATGGATTGATCACGAATATGTAACAAATGCAGAATGTTTAGAATTGTCCGTCAGTATCCATAGAAACAGTAGACTGAAGAGGGAAAATGTGTGTGGAAACTTTTGTCCAGGACTGTAATAATGCTGGTTGCTACGGTTACAGCACCTGCGTCCCCCGCGACAGGCTGAGGTTGTAGTGTATGGATATTAGTGTCATGACACGGGGACTTTGTAGGGTCACTTCTCGGATTGCAGCACCTCAGGGGTTGGGCTATACCCCCTCACGGGTGGGGTTATGGTGATCACAACTGAAGTTCCCCCTCCTCTAATACAATATTAAATTATATAGAAAATTTTTAGATAAAAATATATCTCTTAAAATTCAGAAAACAGTCAGGAAGACCCAGCGGGCACAGAGTCTGGATCCCAGAAACCACCATACAAAAATAGGTTCTCTGGTCAAGGACCCGGGGCCCTTTATAACCCTATCAGTATGTTTGGTAGTCACATGACCCGGCAGCACGGTCTCTTCTCGGCCGGGGTGGTGTCCTCCGCGGGGGCGATGAGCTTCAGTAATGGGGGCTCCCCGCTGGCATTAGTGTAATAGACTGAGTCAGGGGACGTTATCTCTGTGGGGTCCAGCTCCTGTGCTGGGGACCCCGGGCTGGGCAGCGGAGGGGCATGTTTGTGCACCTTGGCTGCCGCCCGCTGTCGCTTCAGTTCTGCCAGTGTGTGGTGGGAGCGCTCATGGCTCAGGTCCGGGCAGAGCTCGGCCTGGGTGGCCAGCTGGTAAGACACGCTGCGGTCCAGGCGCTTGGAGAAAGTGTGCTTAGGGACAGATCGCACGCTACCGTTCCGCTGTGACAAAGATGTCGGAGCTGCCCCGGCTGCGCCATTCTTCTGGTCATCTTCTCTCTCATTAACATCGACTTTCTGAGGCTCGGCCTCCAGCTACCAAAAAGGAGAGAAAACAGTAAGAAGCGGTGGAGAAGCCACAAAGATGTCTGCAGGGTCAGCAGCAGTCCTATTATCAGAGGGCGGGGTCAGCAGTCATCTCATTATCAGAGGGCAGAGTTAGCAGTCATCTCATTATCCTAGGGCAGGGTCAGCAGTCATCTCATTGTCAGAGGGCGGGGTCAGCAGTCATCTCATTGTCAGAGGGCGGGGTCAGCAGTCATCTCATTGTCAGAGGGCGGGGTCAGCAGTCATCTCATTGTCAGAGGGCGAGGTCAGCAGTCATCTCATTATCAGGGGGCGGGTTCAGCAGTCATCTCAGAGGGCGGGGTCAGCAGTCATTTCATTATTAGAGCCAAGAGAATTTGATCGGGTCCCTGCATATTCGGCAAGTTATAGCGCTAGCTGAATATGCTGCAGAGGGAACCTGGATACATGGAGCGCGCTGGCCGATCAGCTATCCGGTGCCACAGCTGCATGTGTTGCGGCTGTGTTACAGCCACAGCACATGCATGGAGAGCCCAACACAGAGGCGGTCACACATGCAACTGCGGCACCGGACAGCTGATCAGCCGGCACGCTCCATGTATCCGGGTTCCCTCTGCAGCTTATTCCGCAAGCACTATAACTTGCTGAATAAGCAGGGACCCGATCAAATTCCCTCAACACCACTCATCATTACAGGGCGGGGCCCACAATTTCTACATTATCATTACAGGGCAGGGTCAGCAGTCTCCCCATCATTACAGGGCAGGGCCCGCAGTCTCCCCATTATCATTACAGGGCAGGGCCCGCAGTCTCCCCATTATCATTACAGGGCAGGGCCCGCAGTCTCCCCATTATCATTACAGGGCAGAGTCAGCAGTCTCCCAATTATCATTACAGGGCAGGGCCCGCAGTCTCCCCATTATCATTACAGGGCAAGGCCCGCAGTCTCCCCATTATCATTACAGGGCAGGGCCCGCAGTCTCCCCATTATCATTACAGGGAAGAGTCAGCAGTCTCCCCATTATCATTACAGGGAAGGGCCTGCAGTCTCCCCATTATCATTACAGGGCAGGGCCCGCAGTCACCCGATTATCATTACAGGGCAGGGCCCAGTCTCCCCATTATTACAGGGCAGGGTCAGCAGTCTCCCCATTATCATTACAGGGCAGGGCCCGCAGTCTCCCCATTATCATTACAGGGCAGTCAGCAGTCTTCCCATTATCATTACAAGGCAGGGCCCGCAGTCTCCCCATTATCATTACAAGGCAGGGCACGCAGTCTCCCCATTATCATTACAAGGCAGGGCACGCAGTCTCCCCATTATCATTACAGGGCAGAGTCAGCAGTCTCCCCATTATCATTACAGGACAGGGCCCGTAGTCTCCCCATTATCATTACAGGGCAGGGCCCGCAGTCTCCCCATTATCATTAAAAGGCAGGGCACGCAGTCTCCCCATTATCATTACAAGGCAGGGCACGCAGTCTCCCCATTATCATTACAGGGCTGGGCCCGTAGTCTCCCCATTATCATTACAGGGCTGGGCCTGCAGTCTGCCCATTATCATTAAAGGACAGGGCCCGTAGTCTTCCCATTATCATTACAGGGCGGTGTCAGCAGTCTCCCCATTATCATTACAGGGCAGGGCCTGCAGTCTCCCCATTATCATTACAGGGCAGGGCCTGCAGTCTCCCCATTATCATTACAGGGCAGTCAGCAGTCTTCCCATTATCATTACAAGGCAGGGCCCGCAGTCTCCCCATTATCATTACAAGGCAGGGCACGCAGTCTCCCCATTATCATTACAGGGCAGAGTCAGCAGTCTCCCCATTATCATTACAGGGCAGGGTCAGCAGTCTCCCTATTATCATTACAGAGCGGTGTCTGCAGTCTCCCCATTATCATTACAGGGCAGGGCCCGTAGTCTTCCCATTATCATTACAGGGCGGTGTCAGCAGTCTCCCCATTATCATTACAGGGCGGTGTCAGCAGTCTCCCCATTATCATTACAGGGCAGGGCCCGCAGTCTCCCCATTATCATTACAGGACAGGGCCCGTAGTCTCCCCATTATCATTACAGGACAGGGCCCGTAGTCTCCCCATTATCATTACAGGGCTGGGCCTACAGTCTGCCCATTATCATTACAGGGCAGGGCCTGCAGTCTCCCCATTATCATTACAGAGCAGGGCCCGCAGTCTCCCCATAATCATTACAGAGCAGGGTCCGCAGTCTCCCCATTATCATTACAGGGTGGTGTCAGCAGTCTCCCCATTATCATTACAGGGCGGTGTCAGCAGTCTACCCATTATCATTACAGGACAGGGCCCGCAGTCTCCCCATTATCATTACAGGACAAGGCCCGTAGTCTCCCCATATCATTACAGGGCTAGGCCTGCAGTCTGCCCATTATCATTACAGGGTGGTGTCAGCAGTCTCCCCATTATCATTACAGGGTGGTGTCAGCAGTCTCCCCATTATCATTACAGAGCAGGGCCCGCAGTCTCCCCATAATCATTACAGAGCAGGGTCCGCAGTCTCCCCATTATCATTACAGGGTGGTGTCAGCAGTCTCCCCATTATCATTACAGGGCGGTGTCAGCAGTCTCCCCATTATCATTACAGGACAGGGCCCGCAGTCTCCCCATTATCATTACAGGACAAGGCCCGCAGTCTCCCCATAATCATTACAGAGCAGGGCCCGCAGTCTCCCCATTATCATTACAGAGCAGGGTCCGCAGTCTCCCCATTATCATTACAGGGTGGTGTCAGCAGTCTCCCCATTATCATTACAGGGCGGTGTCAGCAGTCTCCCCATTATCATTACAGGACAGGGCCCGCAGTCTCCCCATTATCATTACAGGACAAGGCCCGCAGTCTCCCCATAATCATTACAGAGCAGGGCCCGCAGTCTCCCCATTATCATTACAGAGCAGGGCCCGCAGTCTCTCCATTATCATTACAGGGCAGGGCCCGCAGTCTCCCCATTATCATTACAGAGCAGGGCCCGCAGTCTCCCCATAATCATTACAGAGCAGGGTCCGCAGTCTCCCCATTATCATTACAGGGCGGTGTCAGCAGTCTCCCCATTATCATTACAGGGCAGGGCCCGCAGTCTCCCCATTATCATTACAGAGCAGGGCCCGCAGTCTCCCCATTATCATTACAGGGTTGGGCCCGCAGTCTCTCCATTATCATTACAGGGCAGGGCCCGCAGTCTCCCCATTATCATTACAGGGTTGGGCCCGCAGTCCCTCCATTATCATTACAGGGCAGGGCCCGCAGTCTCCCCATTATCATTACAGAGCAGGGTCCGCAGTCTCCCCATTATCATTACAGGGCAGGGCCCGCAGGCTCTCCATTATCATTACAGGGCAGGGCCTGCAGTCTCCCCATTATCATTACAGGGTGGTGTCAGCAGTCTCCCCATTATCATTACAGGGCGGTGTCAGCAGTCTCCCCATAATCATTACAGAGCAGGGTCCGCAGTCTCCCCATTATCATTACAGGGTGGTGTCAGCAGTCTCCCCATTATCATTACAGGGCGGTGTCAGCAGTCTCCCCATTATCATTACAGGACAGGGCCCGCAGTCTCCCCATTATCATTACAGGACAAGGCCCGCAGTCTCCCCATAATCATTACAGAGCAGGGCCCGCAGTCTCCCCATTATCATTACAGAGCAGGGTCCGCAGTCTCCCCATTATCATTACAGGGTGGTGTCAGCAGTCTCCCCATTATCATTACAGGGCGGTGTCAGCAGTCTCCCCATTATCATTACAGGACAGGGCCCGCAGTCTCCCCATTATCATTACAGGACAAGGCCCGCAGTCTCCCCATAATCATTACAGAGCAGGGCCCGCAGTCTCCCCATTATCATTACAGAGCAGGGCCCGCAGTCTCTCCATTATCATTACAGGGCAGGGCCCGCAGTCTCCCCATTATCATTACAGAGCAGGGCCCGCAGTCTCCCCATAATCATTACAGAGCAGGGTCCGCAGTCTCCCCATTATCATTACAGGGCGGTGTCAGCAGTCTCCCCATTATCATTACAGGGCAGGGCCCGCAGTCTCCCCATTATCATTACAGAGCAGGGCCCGCAGTCTCCCCATTATCATTACAGGGTTGGGCCCGCAGTCTCTCCATTATCATTACAGGGCAGGGCCCGCAGTCTCCCCATTATCATTACAGGGTTGGGCCCGCAGTCCCTCCATTATCATTACAGGGCAGGGCCCGCAGTCTCCCCATTATCATTACAGAGCAGGGTCCGCAGTCTCCCCATTATCATTACAGGGCAGGGCCCGCAGGCTCTCCATTATCATTACAGGGCAGGGCCTGCAGTCTCCCCATTATCATTACAGGGTGGTGTCAGCAGTCTCCCCATTATCATTACAGGGCGGTGTCAGCAGTCTCCCCATTATCATTACAGGGCAGGGCCCGCAGTCTACCCATTATCATTACAGGGTTGGGCCCGCAGTCTCTCCATTATCATTACAGGTCAGGTCAGCAGTCTCCCCATTATCATTACAGGGCAGGGCCCGCAGTCTCCCCATTATCATTACAAGGCAGGGCCCGCAGTCTTCCCATTATCATTACAGAGCAGGGCCCGCAGTCTCCCCATAATCATTACAGAGCAGGGTCCGCAGTCTCCCCATTATCATTACAGGGCGGTGTCAGCAGTCTCCCCATTATCATTACAGGGCAGGGCCCGCAGTCTCCCCATTATCATTACAGAGCAGGGCCCGCAGTCTCCCCATTATCATTACAGGGTTGGGCCCGCAGTCTCTCCATTATCATTACAGGGCAGGGCCCGCAGTCTCCCCATTATCATTACAGGGTTGGGCCCGCAGTCCCTCCATTATCATTACAGGGCAGGGCCCGCAGTCTCCCCATTATCATTACAGAGCAGGGTCCGCAGTCTCCCCATTATCATTACAGGGCAGGGCCCGCAGGCTCTCCATTATCATTACAGGGCAGGGCCTGCAGTCTCCCCATTATCATTACAGGGTGGTGTCAGCAGTCTCCCCATTATCATTACAGGGCGGTGTCAGCAGTCTCCCCATTATCATTACAGGGCAGGGCCCGCAGTCTACCCATTATCATTACAGGGTTGGGCCCGCAGTCTCTCCATTATCATTACAGGTCAGGTCAGCAGTCTCCCCATTATCATTACAGGGCAGGGCCCGCAGTCTCCCCATTATCATTACAAGGCAGGGCCCGCAGTCTTCCCATTATCATTACAGGGTGGTGTCAGCAGTCTCCCCATTATCATTACAGGGCGGTGTCAGCAGTCTCCCCATTATCATTACAGGGCAGGGCCCGCAGTCTCCCCATTATCATTACAGGGTGGTGTCAGCAGTCTCTCCATTATCATTACAGGGCAGAGTCAGCCGTCTTCCCATTATCATTACAGGGTGGTGTCAGCAGTCTCCCCATTATCATTACAAGGCGGTGTCAGCAGTCTCCCCATTATCATTACAAGGCAGGGCCCGCAGTCTCCCCATTATCATTACAAGGCAGGGCCCGCAGTCTTCCCATTATCATTACAGGGTGGTGTCAGCAGTCTTCCCATTATCATTACAGGGTGGTGTCAGCAGTCTCCCCATTATCATTACAGGGCGGTGTCAGCAGTCTCCCCATTATCATTACAGGGCAGGGCCCGCAGTCTCCCCATTATCATTACAGGGCAGGGCCCGCAGTCTCCCCATTATCATTACAGAGCAGGGCCCGCAGTCTCCCCATAATCATTACAGAGCAGGGTCCGCAGTCTCCCCATTATCATTACAGGGCGGTGTCAGCAGTCTCCCCATTATCATTACAGGGCAGGGCCCGCAGTCTCCCCATTATCATTACAGAGCAGGGCTCGCAGTCTCCCCATTATCATTACAGGGTTGGGCCCGCAGTCTCTCCATTATCATTACAGGGCAGGGCCCGCAGTCTCCCCATTATCATTACAGGGTTGGGCCCGCAGTCCCTCCATTATCATTACAGGGCAGGGCCCGCAGTCTCCCCATTATCATTACAGGGCAGGGCCCGCAGTCTCCCCATTATCATTACAGGGCAGGGCCCGCAGTCTCCCCATTATCATTACAGGGAAGAGTCAGCAGTCTCCCCATTATCATTACAGGGCAGGGCCCGCAGTCTCCCCATTATCATTACAGGGCGGTGTCAGCAGTCTCCCCATTATCATTACAGGGCAGGGCCCGCAGTCTCCCCATTATCATTACAGAGCAGGGCCCGCAGTCTCCCCATTATCATTACAGGGTTGGGCCCGCAGTCCCTCCATTATCATTACAGGGCAGGGCCCGCAGTCTCCCCATTATCATTACAGAGCAGGGTCCGCAGTCTCCCCATTATCATTACAGGGCAGGGCCCGCAGGCTCTCCATTATCATTACAGGGCAGGGCCTGCAGTCTCCCCATTATCATTACAGGGTGGTGTCAGCAGTCTCCCCATTATCATTACAGGGTGGTGTCAGCAGTCTCCCCATTATCATTACAGGGCGGTGTCAGCAGTCTCCCCATTATCATTACAGGGCAGGGCCCGCAGTCTACCCATTATCATTACAGGGTTGGGCCCGCAGTCTCTCCATTATCATTACAGGTCAGGTCAGCAGTCTCCCCATTATCATTACAGGGCAGGGCCCGCAGTCTCCCCATTATCATTACAAGGCAGGGCCCGCAGTCTTCCCATTATCATTACAGGGTGGTGTCAGCAGTCTCCCCATTATCATTACAGGGCGGTGTCAGCAGTCTCCCCATTATCATTACAGGGCAGGGCCCGCAGTCTCCCCATTATCATTACAGGGTGGTGTCAGCAGTCTCTCCATTATCATTACAGGGCAGAGTCAGCCGTCTTCCCATTATCATTACAGGGTGGTGTCAGCAGTCTCCCCATTATCATTACAAGGCGGTGTCAGCAGTCTCCCCATTATCATTACAAGGCAGGGCCCGCAGTCTCCCCATTATCATTACAAGGCAGGGCCCGCAGTCTTCCCATTATCATTACAGGGTGGTGTCAGCAGTCTTCCCATTATCATTACAGGGTGGTGTCAGCAGTCTCCCCATTATCATTACAGGGCGGTGTCAGCAGTCTCCCCATTATCATTACAGGGCAGGGCCCGCAGTCTCCCCATTATCATTACAGAGCAGGGCCCGCAGTCTCCCCATAATCATTATAGAGCAGGGTCCGCAGTCTCCCCATTATCATTACAGGGCGGTGTCAGCAGTCTCCCCATTATCATTACAGGGCAGGGCCCGCAGTCTCCCCATTATCATTACAGGGCAGGGCCCGCAGTCTCCCCATTATCATTACAGGGAAGAGTCAGCAGTCTCCCCATTATCATTACAGGGCAGGGCCCGCAGTCTCCCCATTATCATTACAGGGCAGGGCCTGCAGTCTCCCCATTATCATTACAAGGCAGGGTCAGCAGTCTCCCCATTATCATTACAGGGCAGGGCCCGCAGTCTCCCCATTATCATTACAGGGCAGGGCCCGCAGTCTCCCCATTATCATTACAGGGAAGAGTCAGCAGTCTCCCCATTATCATTACAGGGAAGGGCCTGCAGTCTCCCCATTATCATTACAGGGAAGGGCCTGCAGTCTCCCCATTATCATTACAGAGCAGGGCCCGCAGTCTCCCCATAATCATTATAGAGCAGGGTCCGCAGTCTCCCCATTATCATTACAGGGCGGTGTCAGCAGTCTCCCCATTATCATTACAGGGCAGGGCCCGTAGTCTCCCCATTATCATTACAGAGCAGGGTCCGCAGTCTCCCCATTATCATTACAGGGCAGGGCCCGCAGGCTCTCCATTATCATTACAGGGCAGGGCCTGCAGTCTCCCCATTATCATTACAGGGTGGTGTCAGCAGTCTCCCCATTATCATTACAGGGCGGTGTCAGCAGTCTCCCCATTATCATTACAGGGCAGGGCCCGCAGTCTCCCCATTATCATTACAGGGCAGGGCCCGCAGTCTCCCCATTATCATTACAGGGCAGGGCCCGCAGTCTCCCCATTATCATTACAGGGTTGGGCCCGCAGTCTCTCCATTATCATTACAGGTCAGGTCAGCAGTCTCCCCATTATCATTACAGGGCAGGGCCTGCAGTCTCCCCATTATCATTACAAGGCAGAGTCAGCCGTCTTTCCATTATCATTACAAGGCAGGGCCCGCAGTCTCCCCATTATCATTACAAGGCAGGGCCCGCAGTCTCCCCATTATCATTACAAGGCAGGGCCCGCAGTCTCCCCATTATCATTACAAGGCAGGGCCCGCAGTCTTCCCATTATCATTACAGGGTGGTGTCAGCAGTCTCCCCATTATCATTACAGGGCGGTGTCAGCAGTCTCCCCATTATCATTACAGGGCGGTGTCAGCAGTCTCCCCATTATCATTACAGGGCAGGGCCCGCAGTCTCCCCATTATCATTACAAGGCAGGGCCCGCAGTCTTCCCATTATCATTACAGGGCGGTGTCAGCAGTCTCCCCATTATCATTACAGGGCAGGGCCCGCAGTCTCCCCATTATCATTACAGAGCAGGGCCCGCAGTCTCCCCATAATCATTACAGAGCAGGGTCCGCAGTCTCCCCATTATCATTACAGGGCGGTGTCAGCAGTCTCCCCATTATCATTACAGGGCAGGGCCCAGTCTCCCCATTATCATTATAGGCCAAGGCCCGCAGTCTCCCCATTATCATTGCAGTGCAGGGCCCACAGTCATCATTACTCCTCACCTCCTGCTGCTGGATTTCGGCCGTTGCTGGTTTCTCCTCCTCCTCGTCCTGGGCTTCCACCTCGCTCTCCCGGGATCCTCGCTGCTGCCACACCATGGCCTCCTTCTGGTGCTCTCGGCGGTACAGGTTTGTGCGCTCAGTGACACTCACGCGGCGGACCACCTTCCTGCAGACACAAGGCGGTATGGTCAGGGTCGGCTGACAGCTCTGGCAGCCACACTAACGGAACAGCAGTGACCTCACCCCCGACTGCCCGCGCTGGACGTTCTCCTCTGGAGGGCGCTCTTGTGCTTGTCCTGGGACTTCCTGATGGCGTCGTGCTTGTGCTTCAGCTCCAGGATCTTGGCGCGCACGTCCTCGTCACTGCACACGTCTGCGGAGAGTCAGAGGGGCGGAGTTATGGAGAGGGAGCCAACGGAGCGCACGGAGGCGATGGGCCCCATCCCACACATTAACCCTTCATTATGCTGCACAGTCACTTGTTTTTCTACTTGAATATTATAATTTTATTTCACCCTTTGGAAACATTTGTTTTATTCACTTTTGTCTTTATTTCTAAACGGACGTGGGCGAACGAGGCACGAATTATTACCGGTGGCTACGACACCAATAAGCAAGAAAATGAGTGCAGTATGGAGCATTGGGGCTGGCAGCGGGGTACGTCCTGCCGGGGGAGGCTCGGGCTCTCCATCGTCAGTCACAGAAACACAAATACAGTGGCATGTAAAAGTCTGAACGCCCCTGGTCAAAATTGTTATTGTGAGCAATTACGCAAAATGAAGACGAAATGATCTAAAAAGGCCTAAAGTTACAGATGACAAATTTCCTTTGTATTTTAGTACAAAATCATCGTCAAGAAAGGCCCGGTGATGCAAATTTCAATCTTTAGAAAACCTAGCCTCAACTATCCTTGTGCCAAAAACCAGCAGCCATGGGCTCTTCTACGCAGCCGGGGAGCACTCAGAATAAACATGGTGGAGGCCACAAAGCAGGACAAAGCTATAAGATAGCAAAGCGTTTTCAAGTTTCCCTTTACTCAGTTCGAAATGTAATTAAGAAATGGCCGTTAAACAACAGTGAAGGTCAAGATAAGGTCTGGAAGACCAAGCAAAATTTCAGTGAGAGCTGCTCGTAGGATTACAAGAGAGGTAAATCAGGTTAACCGCTTGACAGCAAAAGACCTTCAGAAAGATTTAGTAGATTCTACAGTTGTGGTACATTGTTCTACCGTTCAGAGAATCCTACATAAGTATGGACTGGGCTGCTCCTCAGTGGTGAGATACTATAGAGCAGACATATTATACATCCCAAGAACAGAGGACTGGGCTGCCCCTCAGTGGTGAGATACTATAGAGCAGCCATATTATACATCCCAATAACAGAAGGAGGACTGGGCTGCTCCTAAGTGGTGAGATACTATAGAGCAGACATATTATACATCCCAATAACAGAAGGAGGACTGGGCTGCTCCTAAGTGGTGAGATACTATAGAGCAGACATATTATACATCCCAATAACAGAGGGAGGACTGGGCTGCTCCTCAGTGGTGAGATACTATAGAGCAGCCATATTATACATCCCAATAACAGAGGGAGGACTGGGCTGCCCCTCAGTGGTGAGATACTATAGAGCAGACATATTATACATCCCAATAACAGAGGGAGGACTGGGCTGCCCCTCAGTGGTGAGATATTGTAGAGCAGACATATTATACATCCCAATAACAGAAGGAGGACTGGGCTGCTCCTCAGTGGTGAGATACTATAGAGCAGCCATATTATACATCCTAATAACAGAAGGAGGACTGGGCTGCTCCTCAGTGGTGAGATACTATAGAGCAGACATATTATACATCCCAATAACAGAGGGAGGACTGGGCTGCCCCTCAGTGGTGAGATACTATAGAGCAGCCATATTATACATCCCAATAACAGAAGGAGGACAGGGCTGCCCCTCAGTGGTGAGATACTATAGAGCAGCCATATTATACATCCCAATAACAGAAGGAGGACTGGGCTGCTCCTCAGTGGTGAGATACTATAGAGCAGACATATTATACATCCCAATAACAGAGGGAGGACTGGGCTGCCCCTCAGTGGTGAGATATTGTAGAGCAGACATATTATACATCCCAATAACAGAGGGAGGACTGGGCTGCCCCTCAGTGGTGAGATATTATAGAGCAGACATATTATACATCCCAATAACAGAAGGAGGACTGGGCTGCTCCTCAGTGGTGAGATACTATAGAGCAGACATATTATACATCCCAATAACAGAAGGAGGACTGGGCTGCCCCTCAGTGGTGAGATACTATAGAGCAGCCATATTATACATCCCAATAACAGAGGGAGGACTGGGCTGCCCCTCAGTGGTGAGATACTATAGAGCAGACATATTATACATCCCAATAACAGAAGGAGGACTGGGCTGCCCCTCAGTGGTGAGATACTATAGAGCAGCCATATTATACATCCCAATAACAGAAGGAGGACTGGGCTGCCCCTCAGTGGTGAGATACTATAGAGCGGCCATATTATACATCCCAATAACAGAGGGAGGACTGGGCTGCTCCTCAGTGGTGAGATACTATAGAGCAGACATATTACACATCCCAATAACAGAGGGAGGACTGGGCTGCTCCTCAGTGGTGAGATACTATAGAGCAGCCATATTATACATCCTAATAACAGAGGGAGGACTGGGCTGCCCCTCAGTGGTGAGATACTATAGAGCAGCCATATTATACATCCCAATAACAGAAGGAGGACTGGGCTGCCCCTCAGTGGTGAGATACTATAGAGCAGCCATATTATACATCCCAATAACAGAAGGGGGACTGGGCTGCCCCTCAGTGGTGAGATACTATAGAGCAGCCATATTATACATCCCAATAACAGAGGACTGGGCTGCTCCTCAGTGGTGAGATACTATAGAGCAGCCATATTATACATCCCAATAACAGAGGGAGGACTGGGCTGCTCCTCAGTGGTGAGATACTATAGAGCAGACATATTATACATCCCAATAACAGAGGGAGGACTGGGCTGCTCCTCAGTGGTGAGATACTATAGAGCAGACATATTATACATCCCAATAACAGAAGGAGGACTGGGCTGCCCCTCAGTGGTGAGATACTATAGAGCGGCCATATTATACATCCCAATAACAGAGGGAGGACTGGGCTGCTCCTCAGTGGTGAGATACTATAGAGCAGACATATTACACATCCCAATAACAGAAGGAGGACTGGGCTGCCCCTCAGTGGTGAGATACTATAGAGCAGACATATTATACATCCCAATAACAGGAGGAGGACTGGGCTGCCCCTCAGTGGTGAGATACTATAGAGCGGCCATATTATACATCCCAATAACAGAAGGAGGACTGGGCTGCTCCTCAGTGGTGAGATACTATAGAGCAGCCATATTATACATCCCAATAACAGAAGGAGGACTGGGCTGCCCCTCAGTGGTGAGATACTATAGAGCAGACATATTATACATCCCAATAACAGAAGGAGGACTGGGATGTCCCTCAGTGGTGAGATACTATAGAGCAGACATATTATACATCCCAATAACAGAGGGAGGACTGGGCTGCCCCTCAGTGGTGAGATACTATAGAGCGGCCATATTATACATCCCAATAACAGAAGGAGGACTGGGCTGCCCCTCAGTGGTGAGATACTATAGAGCAGACATATTATACATCCCAATAACAGAAGGAGGACTGGGCTGCCCCTCAGTGGTGAGATACTATAGAGCAGCCATATTATACATCCCAATAACAGAAGGAGGACTGGGCTGCCCCTCAGTGGTGAGATACTATAGAGCAGACATATTATACATCCCAATAACAGAAGGAGGACTGGGCTGCCCCTCAGAGGTGAGATACTATAGAGCGGCCATATTATACATCCCAATAACAGAAGGAGGACTGGGCTGCCCCTCAGTGGTGAGATACTATAGAGCAGACATATTATACATCCCAATAACAGAGGGAGGACTGGGCTGCCCCTCAGTGGTGAGATACTATAGAGCAGACATATTATACATCCCAATAACAGAAGGAGGACTGGGATGTCCCTCAGTGGTGAGATACTATAGAGCAGCCATATTATACATCCCAATAACAGAGGGAGGACTGGGCTGCTCCTCAGTGGTGAGATACTATAGAGCAGCCATATTATACATCCCAATAACAGCAGGATGACTGGGCTGCTCCTCAGTGGTGAGATACTATAGAGCAGCCATATTATACATCCCAATAACAGAAGGAGGACTGGGCTGCCCCTCAGTGGTGAGATACTATAGAGCAGACATATTATACATCCCAATAACAGAGGGAGGACTGGGCTGCTCCTCAGTGGTGAGATACTATAGAGCGGCCATATTATACATCCCAATAACAGAGGGAGGACTGGGCTGCTCCTCAGTGGTGAGATACTATAGAGCGGCCATATTATACATCCCAATAACAGAAGGAGGGCTGGGCTGCCCCTCAGTGGTGAGATACTATAGAGCAGCCATATTATACATCCCAATAACAGAGGGAGGACTGGGCTGCCCCTCAGTAGTGAGGTACTATAGAGCAGCCATATTATACATCCCAATAACAGAGGGAGGACTGGGCTGCCCCTCAGTGGTGAAATACTATAGAGCAGCCATATTATACATCCCAATAACAGAGGGAGGACTGGGCTGCCCCTCAGTGGTGAGATACTATAGAGCAGACATATTATACATCCCAATAACAGAAGGAGGACTGGGCTGCCCCTCAGTGGTGAGATACTATAGAGCAGACATATTATACATCCCAATAACAGAAGGAGGACTGGGCAGCCCCTCAGTGGTGAGATACTATAGAGCAGACATATTATACATCCCAATAACAGAAGGAGGACTGGGCAGCCCCTCAGTGGTGAGATACTATAGAGCAGCCATATTATACATCCCAATAACAGGAGGACAGGGCTGCTCCTCAGTGGTGAGATACTATAGAGCAGACATATTATACATCCCAATAACAGAAGGAGGACTGGGCTGCTCCTCAGTGGTGAGAAACTATAGAGCAGACATATTATACATCCTAATAACAGAAGGACTGGGCTGCCCCTCAGTGGTGAGATACTATAGAGCAGACATATTATATATCCCAATAACAGAAGGGGGACTGGGCTGCTCCTCAGTGGTGAGATACTATAGAGCAGACATATTATACATCCCAATAACAGAAGGAGGACTGGGCTGCCCCTCAGTGGTGACATACTATAAAGCAGCCATATTATACATCCCAATAACAGAAGGAGGACTGGGCTGCCCCTCAGTGGTGAGATACTATAGAGCAGCCATATTATACATCCCAATAACAGAAGGAGGACTGGGCTGCCCCTCAGTGGTGAGATACTATAGAGCAGACATATTATACATCTCAATAACAGAGGGAGGACTGGGCTGCTCCTCAGTGGTGAGATACTATAGAGCAGACATATTATACATCCCAATAACAGAGGGAGGACTGGGCTGCTCCTCAGTGGTGAGATACTATAGAGCAGCCATATTATACATCCCAATAACAGAAGGGGGACTGGGCTGCTCCTCAGTGGTGAGATACTATAGAGCAGACATATTATACATCCCAATAACAGAAGGAGGACTGGGCTGCCCCTCAGTGGTGACATACTATAAAGCAGCCATATTATACATCCCAATAACAGAAGGAGGACTGGGCTGCCCCTCAGTGGTGAGATACTATAGAGCAGACATATTATACATCCCAATAACAGGAGGAGGACTGGGCTGCTCCTCAGTGGTGAGATACTATAGAGCAGCCATATTATACATCCCAATAACAGGAGGAGGACTGGGCTGCCCCTCAGTGGTGAGATACTATAGAGCAGCCATATTATACATCCCAATAACAGAGGGAGGACAGGGCTGCTCCTCAGTGGTGAGATACTATAGAGCGGCCATATTATACATCCCAATAACAGAAGGAGGACAGGGCTGCCCCTCAGTGGTGAGATACTATAGAGCAGCCATATTATACATCCCAATAACAGAAGGAGGACTGGGCTGCCCCTCAGTGGTGAGATACTATAGAGCAGACATATTATACATCTCAATAACAGAGGGAGGACTGGGCTGCTCCTCAGTGGTGAGATACTATAGAGCAGACATATTATACATCCCAATAACAGAGGGAGGACTGGGCTGCTCCTCAGTGGTGAGATACTATAGAGCAGACATATTATACATCCCAATAACAGAGGGAGGACTGGGCTGCTCCTCAGTGGTGAGATACTATAGAGCAGACATATTATACATCCCAATAACAGAAGGAGGACTGGGCTGCTCCTCAGTGGTGAGATACTATAGAGCAGACATATTATACATCCCAATAACAGAGGGAGGACTGGGCTGCCCCTCAGTGGTGAGATACTATAGAGCAGCCATATTATACATCCCAATAACAGAAGGAGGACTGGGCTGCCCCTCAGTGGTGAGATACTATAGAGCAGACATATTATACATCCCAATAACAGGAGGACTGGGCTGCTCAGTGGTGACATACTATAGAGCAGACATATTATACATCCCAATAACAGAGGGAGGACTGGGCTGCCCCTCAGTGGTGAGATACTATAGAGCAGCCATGTTATACATCCCAATAACAGAAGGAGGACTGGGCTGCCCCTCAGTGGTGAGATACTATAGAACAGACATATTATACATCCCAATAACAGAAGGAGGACTGGGCTGCTCCTCAGTGGTGAGATACTATAGAGCAGACATATTATACATCCCAATAACAGAAGGAGGACTGGGCTGCTCCTCAGTGGTGAGATACTATAGAGCAGACATATTATACATCCCAATAACAGAAGGAGGACTGGGCTGCTCCTCAGTGGTGAGATACTATAGAGCAGACATATTATACATCCCAATAACAGAAGGATGACTGGGCTGCTCCTCGGTGGTGAGATACTATAGAGCAGCCATATTATACATCCCAATAACAGAGGGAGGACTGGGCTGCCCCTCAGTGGTGAGATACTATAGAGCAGACATATTATACATCCCAATAACAGAAGGAGGACTGGGCTGCTCCTCAGTGGTGAGATACTATAGAGCAAACATATTATACATCCCAATAACAGAAGGAGGACTGGGATGTCCCTCAGTGGTGAGATACTATAGAGCAGACATATTATACATCCCAATAACAGGAGGACTGGGCTGCTCCTCAGTGGTGAGATACTATAGAGCAGACATATTATACATCCTAATAACAGAAGGAGGACTGGGCTGCCCCTCAATGGTGAGATACTATAGAGCAGACATATTATACATCCCAATAACAGGAGGAGGACGGGGCTGCTCCTCAGTGGTGAGATACTATAGAGCAGCCATATTATACATCCCAATAACAGAAGGAGGACTGGGCTGCTCCTCAGTGGTGAGATACTATAGAGCAGCCATATTATACATCCCAATAACAGAAGGAGGACTGGGCTGCCCCTCAGTGGTGAGATACTATAGAGCAGCCATATTATACATCCCAATAACAGAAGGAGGACTGGGCTGCCCCTCCGTGGTGAGATACTATACAGCAGCCATATTATACATCCCAATAACAGAGGGAGGACTGGGCTGCCCCTCAGTGGTGAGATACTATAGAGCAGCCATATTATACATCCCAATAACAGAAGGAGGACTGGGCAGCCCCTCAGTGGTGAGATACTATAGAGCAGACATATTATACATCCCAATAACAGGAGGAGGACTGGGCTGCTCCTCAGTGGTGAGATACTATAGAGCAGCCATATTATACATCCCAATAACAGAAGGAGGACAGGGCTGCTCCTCAGTGGTGAGATACTATAGAGCAGCCATATTATACATCCCAATAACAGAAGGAGGACTGGGCTGCCCCTCAGTGGTGAGATACTATAGAGCAGACATATTATACATCCCAATAACAGAGGGAGGACTGGGCTGCCCCTCAGTGGTGAGATACTATAGAGCAGACATATTATACATCCCAATAACAGAAGGAGGACAGGGCTGCTCCTCAGTGGTGAGATACTATAGAGCAGACATATTATACATCCCAATAACAGGAGGAGGACTGGGCTGCCCCTCAGTGGTGAGATACTATAGAGCAGATATATTATACATCCCAATAACAGCAGGATGACTGGGCTGCCCCTCAGTGGTGAGATACTATAGAGCAGCCATATTATACATCCCAATAACAGAGGGAGGACTGGGCTGCCCCTCAGTGGTGAGATACTATAGAGCAGACATATTATACATCCCAATAACAGGAGGAGGACTGGGCTGCTCCTCAGTGGTGAGATACTATAGAGCAGCCATATTATACATCCCAATAACAGGAGGACAGGGAGGTTCCTCAGTGGTGAGATACTATAGAGCAGACATATTATACATCCCAATAACAGAAGGAGGACTGGGCTGCTCCTCAGTGGTGAGATACTATAGAGCAGCCATATTATACATCCCAATAACAGAAGGAGGACTGGGCTGCTCCTCAGTGGTGAGATACTATAGAGCAGCCATATTATACATCCCAATAACAGAAGGAGGACTGGGCAGCCCCTCAGTGGTGAGATACTATAGAGCAGACATATTATACATCCCAATAACAGGAGGAGGACTGGGCTGCTCCTCAGTGGTGAGATACTATAGAGCAGCCATATTATACATCCCAATAACAGAAGGAGGACAGGGCTGCTCCTCAGTGGTGAGATACTATAGAGCAGCCATATTATACATCCCAATAACAGAAGGAGGACTGGGCTGCCCCTCAGTGGTGAGATACTATAGAGCAGACATATTATACATCCCAATAACAGAGGGAGGACTGGGCTGCCCCTCAGTGATGAGATACTATAGAGCAGACATATTATACATCCCAATAACAGAAGGAGGACAGGGCTGCTCCTCAGTGGTGAGATACTATAGAGCAGACATATTATACATCCCAATAACAGGAGGAGGACTGGGCTGCCCCTCAGTGGTGAGATACTATAGAGCAGACATATTATACATCCCAATAACAGCAGGATGACTGGGCTGCCCCTCAGTGGTGAGATACTATAGAGCAGCCATATTATACATCCCAATAACAGAGGGAGGACTGGGCTGCCCCTCAGTGGTGAGATACTATAGAGCAGACATATTATACATCCCAATAACAGAAGGAGGACTGGGCTGCCCCTCCGTGGTGAGATACTATACAGCAGCCATATTATACATCCCAATAACAGAGGGAGGACTGGGCTGCCCCTCAGTGGTGAGATACTATAGAGCAGCCATATTATACATCCCAATAACAGAAGGAGGACTGGGCAGCCCCTCAGTGGTGAGATACTATAGAGCAGACATATTATACATCCCAATAACAGGAGGAGGACTGGGCTGCTCCTCAGTGGTGAGATACTATAGAGCAGCCATATTATACATCCCAATAACAGAAGGAGGACAGGGCTGCTCCTCAGTGGTGAGATACTATAGAGCAGCCATATTATACATCCCAATAACAGAAGGAGGACTGGGCTGCCCCTCAGTGGTGAGATACTATAGAGCAGACATATTATACATCCCAATAACAGAGGGAGGACTGGGCTGCCCCTCAGTGGTGAGATACTATAGAGCAGACATATTATACATCCCAATAACAGAAGGAGGACAGGGCTGCTCCTCAGTGGTGAGATACTATAGAGCAGACATATTATACATCCCAATAACAGGAGGAGGACTGGGCTGCCCCTCAGTGGTGAGATACTATAGAGCAGATATATTATACATCCCAATAACAGCAGGATGACTGGGCTGCCCCTCAGTGGTGAGATACTATAGAGCAGCCATATTATACATCCCAATAACAGAGGGAGGACTGGGCTGCCCCTCAGTGGTGAGATACTATAGAGCAGACATATTATACATCCCAATAACAGGAGGAGGACTGGGCTGCTCCTCAGTGGTGAGATACTATAGAGCAGCCATATTATACATCCCAATAACAGGAGGACAGGGAGGTTCCTCAGTGGTGAGATACTATAGAGCAGACATATTATACATCCCAATAACAGAAGGAGGACTGGGCTGCTCCTCAGTGGTGAGATACTATAGAGCAGCCATATTATACATCCCAATAACAGAAGGAGGACTGGGCTGCTCCTCAGTGGTGAGATACTATAGAGCAGCCATATTATACATCCCAATAACAGAAGGAGGACTGGGCAGCCCCTCAGTGGTGAGATACTATAGAGCAGACATATTATACATCCCAATAACAGGAGGAGGACTGGGCTGCTCCTCAGTGGTGAGATACTATAGAGCAGCCATATTATACATCCCAATAACAGAAGGAGGACAGGGCAGCTCCTCAGTGGTGAGATACTATAGAGCAGCCATATTATACATCCCAATAACAGAAGGAGGACTGGGCTGCCCCTCAGTGGTGAGATACTATAGAGCAGACATATTATACATCCCAATAACAGAGGGAGGACTGGGCTGCCCCTCAGTGATGAGATACTATAGAGCAGACATATTATACATCCCAATAACAGAAGGAGGACAGGGCTGCTCCTCAGTGGTGAGATACTATAGAGCAGACATATTATACATCCCAATAACAGGAGGAGGACTGGGCTGCCCCTCAGTGGTGAGATACTATAGAGCAGACATATTATACATCCCAATAACAGCAGGATGACTGGGCTGCCCCTCAGTGGTGAGATACTATAGAGCAGCCATATTATACATCCCAATAACAGGAGGACAGGGAGGTTCCTCAGTGGTGAGATACTATAGAGCAGACATATTATACATCCCAATAACAGAAGGAGGACTGGGCTGCTCCTCAGTGGTGAGATACTATAGAGCAGACATATTATACATCCCAATAACAGAAGGACGACTGGGCTGACCCTCAGTGGTGAGATACTATAAAGCAGCCATATTATACATCCCAATAACAGAAGGAGGACTGGGCTGCTCCTCAGTGGTGAGATACTATAGAGCAGCCATATTATACATCCCAATAACAGAAGGAGGACTGGGCTGCTCCTCAGTGGTGAGATACTATAGAGCAGACATATTATACATCCCAATAACAGGAGGACTGGGCTGCTCCTCAGTGGTGAGATACTATAGAGCAGACATATTATACATCCTAATAACAGAAGGAGGACTGGGCTGCCCCTCAATGGTGAGATACTATAGAGCAGACATATTATACATCCCAATAACAGGAGGAGGACGGGGCTGCTCCTCAGTGTTGAGATACTATAGAGCAGACATATTATACATCCCAATAACAGAAGGAGGACTGGGCTGCCCCTCAGTGGTGAGATACTATAGAGCAGACATATTATACATCCCAATAACAGAAGGAGGACTGGGCTGCCCCTCAGTGGTGAGATACTATAGAGCGGCCATATTATACATCCCAATAACAGAAGGAGGACTGGGCTGCCCCTCAGTGGTGAGATACTATAGAGCAGACATATTATACATCCCAATAACAGAAGGAGGACTGGGATGTCCCTCAGTGGTGAGATACTAAAGAGCAGACATATTATACATCCCAATAACAGAGGGAGGACTGGGCTGCCCCTCAGTGGTGAGATACTATAGAGCGGCCATATTATACATCCCAATAACAGAAGGAGGACTGGGCTGTCCCTCAGTGGTGAGATACTATAGAGCAGACATATTATACATCCCAATAACAGAGGGAGGACTGGGCTGCTCCTCAGTGGTGAGATACTATAGAGCAGACATATTATACATCCCAATAACAGAGGGAGGACTGGGCTGCCCCTCAGTGGTGAGATACTATAGAGCAGACATATTATACATCCCAATAACAGAAGGAGGACTGGGATGTCCCTCAGTGGTGAGATACTATAGAGCAGCCATATTATACATCCCAATAACAGAGGGAGGACTGGGCTGCTCCTCAGTGGTGAGATACTATAGAGCAGACATATTATACATCCCAATAACAGAGGGAGGACTGGGCTGCTCCTCAGTGGTGAGATACTATAGAGCAGCCATATTATACATCCCAATAACAGGAGGACAGGGAGGTTCCTCAGTGGTGAGATACTATAGAGCAGACATATTATACATCCCAATAACAGGAGGAGGACTGGGCTGCTCCTCAGTGGTGAGATACTATAGAGCAGCCATATTATACATCCCAATAACAGAAGGAGGACAGGGCTGCCCCTCAGTGGTGAGATACTATAGAGCAGCCATATTATACATCCCAATAACAGGAGGAGGACTGGGCTGCTCCTCAGTGGTGAGATACTATAGAGCAGCCATATTATACATCCCAATAACAGGAGGACAGGGCTGCTCCTCAGTGGTGAGATACTATAGAGCAGACATATTATACATCCCAATAACAGAAGGAGGACTGGGCTGCTCCTCAGTGGTGAGATACTATAGAGCAGACATATTATACATCCCAATAACAGAAGGAGGACTGGGCTGCCCCTCAGTGGTGAGATACTATAAAGCAGCCATATTATACATCCCAATAACAGAAGGAGGACTGGGCTGCCCCTCAGTGGTGAGATACTATAGAGCAGACAAATTATACATCCCAATAACAGGAGGAGGACTGGGCTGCTCCTCAGTGGTGAGATACTATAGAGCAGCCATATTATACATCCCAATAACAGAAGGAGGACTGGGCTGCCCCTCAGTGGTGAGATACTATAGAGCAGCCATATTATACATCTCAATAACAGAGGGAGGACTGGGCTGCTCCTCAGTGGTGAGATACTATAGAGCAGACATATTATACATCCCAATAACAGAAGGAAGACAGGGCTGCTCCTCAGTGGTGAGATACTATAGAGCAGACATATTATACATCCCAATAACAGAAGGAGGACTGGGCTGCCCCTCAGTGGGGAGATACTATAGAACAGATATATTATACATCCCAATAACAGATGGAGGACTGGGCTGCTCCTCAGTGGTGAGATACTATAGAGCAGCCATATTATACATCCCAATAACAGAGGGAGGACTGGGCTGCTCCTCAGTGGTGAGATACTATAGAGCAGACATAGTATACATCCCAATAACAGAAGGAGGACTGGGCTGCTCCTCAGTGGTGAGATACTATAAAGCAGCCATATTATACATCCCAATAACAGAAGGAGGACTGGGCTGCTCCTCAGTGGTGAGATACTATAGAGCAAACATATTATACATCCCAATAACGGGAGGAGGACTGGGCTGCTCCTCAGTGGTGAGATACTATAGAGCAGCCATATTATACATCTCAATAACAGAGGGAGGACTGGGCTGCTCCTCAGTGGTGAGATACTATAGAGCAGACATATTATACATCCCAATAACAGAAGGAAGACAGGGCTGCTCCTCAGTGGTGAGATACTATAGAGCAGACATATTATACATCCCAATAACAGAAGGAGGACTGGGCTGCTCCTCAGTGGTGAGATACTATAGAGCAGACATATTATACATCCCAATAACAGCAGGATGACTGGGCTGCCCCTCAGTGGTGAGATACTATAGAGCAGACATATTATACATCCCAATAACAGAAGGAGGACTGGGCTGCCCCTCAGTGGTGAGATACTATAGAGCAGACATATTATACATCCCAATAACAGAAGGAGGACTGGGCTGCCCCTCAGTGGTGAGAAACTATAGAGCAGACATATTATACATCCCAATAACAGAAGGAAGACAGGGCTGCTCCTCAGTGGTGAGATACTATAGAGCAGCCATATTATACATCTCAATAACAGAGGGAGGACTGGGCTGCTCCTCAGTGGTGAGATACTATAGAGCAGACAAATTATACATCCCAATAACAGGAGGAGGACTGGGCTGCTCCTCAGTGGTGAGATACTATAGAGCAGCCATATTATACATCTCAATAACAGAGGGAGGACTGGGCTGCTCCTCAGTGGTGAGATACTATAGAGCAGCCATATTATACATCCCAATAACAGAGGGAGGACTGGGCTGCCCCTCAGTGGTGAGATACTATAGAGCAGACATATTATACATCCCAATAAAGGGGGACTGGGCTGCCCCTCAGTGGTGAGATACTATAGAGCAGCCATATTATACATCCCAATAACAGAGGGAGGACTGGGCTGCTCCTCAGTGGTGAGATACTATAGAGCAGACATATTATACATCCCAATAACAGAGGGAGGACTGGGCTGCTCCTCAGTGGTGAGATACTATAGAGCAGACATATTATACATCCCAATAACAGCAGGATGACTGGGCTGCCCCTCAGTGGTGAGATACTATAGAGCAGACATATTATACATCCCAATAACAGAAGGAGGACTGGGCTGCCCCTCAGTGGTGAGATACTATAGAGCAGACATATTATACATCCCAATAACAGAAGGAGGACTGGGCTGCTCCTCAGTGGTGAGATACTATAGAGCAGACATATTATACATCCCAATAACAGCAGGATGACTGGGCTGCCCCTCAGTGGTGAGATACTATAGAGCAGACATATTATACATCCCAATAACAGAAGGAGGACTGGGCTGCCCCTCAGTGGTGAGATACTATAGAGCAGACATATTATACATCCCAATAACAGAAGGAGGACTGGGCTGCCCCTCAGTGGTGAGATACTATAGAGCAGCCATATTATAGATCCCAATAACAGAAGGAGGACTGGGCTGCCCCTCAGTGGTGAGATACTATAGAGCAGACATATTATACATCCCAATAACAGAAGGAGGACTGGGCTGCTCCTCAGTGGTGAGATACTATAGAGCAGACATATTATACATCCCAATAACAGAGGGAGGACCGGGCTGCTCCTCAGTGGTGAGATACTATAGAGCAGCCATATTATACATCCCAATAACAGAAGGAGGACCGGGCTGCCCCTCAGTGGTGAGATACTATAGAGCAGCCATATTATACATCCCAATAACAGAAGGAGGACCGGGCTGCTCCTCAGTGGTGAGATACTATAGAGCAAACATATTATACATCCCAATAACAGAGGGAGGACTGGGCTGCCCCTCAGTGGTGAGATACTATAGAGCAAACATATTATACATCCCAATAACAGAAGGAGGACTGGGCTGCCCCTCAGTAGTGAGATACTATAGAGCAGACATATTATACATCCCAATAACAGAAGGAGGACTGGGCTGCTCCTCAGTGGTGAGATACTATAGATCAGACATATTATACATCCCAATAACAGAGGGAGGACTGGGCTGCCCCTCAGTGGTGAGAAACTATAGAGCAGACATATTATACATCCCAATAACAGAGGGAGGACTGGGCTGCTCCTCAGTGGTGAGATACTATAGAGCAGACATATTATACATCCCAATAACAGAAGGAGGACTGGGCTGCTCCTCAGTGGTGAGATACTATAGAGCAGACATATTATACATCCCAATAACAGAGGGAGGACTGGGCTGCTCCTCAGTGGTGAGATACTATAGAGCAGACATATTATACATCCCAATAACAGAAGGAGGACTGGGCTGCTCCTCAGTGGTGAGATACTATAGAGCAGCCATATTATACATCCCAATAACAGAAGGAGGACTGGGCTGCTCCTCAGTGGTGAGATACTATAGAGCAGACATATTATACATCCCAATAACAGAAGGAGGACTGGGCTGCTCCTCAGTGGTGAGATACTATAGAGCAGACATATTATACATCCCAATAACAGCAGGATGACTGGGCTGCCCCTCAGTGGTGAGATACTATAGAGCAGCCATATTATACATCCCAATAACAGAGGGAGGACTGGGCTGCCCCTCAGTGGTGAGATAATATAGAGCAGCCATATTATACATCTCAATAACAGAAGGAGGACTGGGCTGCTCCTCAGTGGTGAGATACTATAGAGCAGCCATATTATACATCCCAATAACAGAAGGAGGACTGGGCTGCCCCTCAATGGTGAGATACTATAGAGCAGACATATTATACATCCCAATAACAGGAGGAGGACGTGGCTGCTCCTCAGTGGTGAGATACTATAGAGCAGCCATATTATACATCCCAATAACAGAAGGAGGACTGGGCTGCTCCTCAGTGGTGAGATACTATAGAGCAGACATATTATACATCCCAATAACAGCAGGATGACTGGGCTGCCCCTCAGTGGTGAGATACTATAGAGCAGCCATATTATACATCCCAATAACAGAGGGAGGACTGGGCTGCCCCTCAGTGGTGAGATAATATAGAGCAGCCATATTATACATCTCAATAACAGAAGGAGGACTGGGCTGCTCCTCAGTGGTGAGATACTATAGAGCAGCCATATTATACATCCCAATAACAGAAGGAGGACTGGGCTGCCCCTCAATGGTGAGATACTATAGAGCAGACATATTATACATCCCAATAACAGGAGGAGGACGTGGCTGCTCCTCAGTGGTGAGATACTATAGAGCAGACATATTATACATCCCAATAACAGGAGGACTGGGCTGCTCCTCAGTGGTGAGATACTATAGAGCAGCCATATTATACATCCCAATAACAGAAGGAGGACTGGGCTGCTCCTCAGTGGTGAGAAACTATAGAGCAGCCATATTATACATCCCAATAACAGAAGGAGGACTGGGCTGCCCCTCAGTGGTGAGATACTATAGAGCAGACATATTATACATCCCAATAACAGGAGGACTGGGCTGCTCCTTAGTGGTGAGATACTATAGAGCAGACATATTATACATCCCAATAACAGGAGGACTGGGCTGCCCCTCAATGGTGAGATACTATAGAGCAGACATATTATACATCCCAATAACAGGAGGACTGGGCTGCTCCTTAGTGGTGAGATACTATTGAGCAGCCATATTATACATCCCAATAACAGAGGGAGGACTGGGCTGCCCCTCAGTGGTGAGATACTATAGAGCAGCCATATTATACATCCTAATAACAGAAGGAGGACTGGGCTGCTCCTCAGTGGTGAGATACTATAGAGCAGCCATATTATACATCCCAATAACAGTAGGAGGACTGGGCTGCTCCTCAATGGTGAGATACCATAGAGCAGACATATTATACATCCCAATAACAGGAGGAGGACGGGGCTGCTCCTCAGTGGTGAGATACTATAGAGCAGCCATATTATACATCCCAATAACAGAAGGAGGACTGGGCTGCTCCTCAGTGGTGAGATACTATAGAGCAGCCATATTGTACATCCCAATAACAGAAGGAGGACTGGGCTGCCCCTCAGTGGTGAGATACTATAGAGCAGCCATATTATACATCCCAATAACAGAAGGAGGACTGGGCTGTCCCTCAGTGGTGAGATACTATAGAGCAGACATATTATATATCCCAATAAGAGAAGGAGGACTGGGCTGCCCCTCAGTGGTGAGATACTATAGAGCAGCCATATTATACATCCCAATGACAGAAGGAGGACTGGGCTGCCCCTCCGTGGTGAGATACTATACAGCAGCCATATTATACATCCCAATAACAGAAGGAGGACTGGGCTGCCCCTCAGTGGTGAGGTACTATAGAGCAGCCATATTATACATCCCAATAACAGAGGGAGGACTGGGCTGCCCCTCAGTGGTGAGGTACTATAGAGCAGACATATTATACATCCCAATAACAGAAGGAGGACTGGGCTGCCCCTCAGTGGTGAGATACTATAGAGCAGACATATTATACATCCCAATAACAGAGGGAGGACTGGGCTGCCCCTCAGTGGTGAGATACTATAGAGCAGACATATTATACATCCCAATAACAGAGGACTGGGCTGCCCCTCAGTGGTGAGATACTATAGAGCAGCCATATTATACATCCCAATAAAAGAAGGAGGACTGGGCTGCTCCTCAGTGGTGAGATACTATAGAGCAGACATATTATACATCCCAATAACAGAAGGAAGACAGGGCTGCTCCTCAGTGGTGAGATACTATAGAGCAGCCATATTATACATCCCAATAACAGAAGGAGGACTGGGCTGCCCCTCAGTGGTGAGATACTATAGAGCGGCCATATTATACATCCCAATAACAGAAGGAGGACTGGGCTGCCCCTCAGTGGTGAGATACTATAGAGCGGCCATATTATACATCCCAATAACAGAAGGAGGACTGGGCTGCCCGTCAGTGGTGAGATACTATAGAGCAGACATATTATACATCCCAATAACAGAGGGAGGACTGGGCTGCTCCTCAGTGGTGAGATACTATAGAGCAGACATATTATACATCCCAATAACAGAGGGAGGACTGGGCTGCCCCTCAGTGGTGAGATACTATAGAGCAGACATATTATACATCCCAATAACAGAAGGAGGACTGGGCTGCTCCTCAGTGGGGAGATACTATAGAGCAGACATATTATACATCCCAATCACAGAGGGAGGACTGGGCTGCCCCTCAGTGGTGAGATACTATAGAGCAGACATATTATACATCCCAATAACAGAAGAAGGACTGGGCTGCCCCTCAGTGGTGAGATACTATAGAGCAGACATATTATACATCCCAATAACAGAAGGAGGACTGGGCTGCTCCTCAGTGGTGAGATACTATAGAGCAGACATATTATACACCCCAATAACAGAAGGAGGACTGAGCTGCTCCTCAGTGGTGAGATACTATAGAGCAGACATGTTATACATCCTAATAACAGAGGGAGGACTGGGCTGCCCCTCAGTGGTGAGATACTATAGAGCAGACATATTATACATCCCAATAACAGGAGGAGGACTGGGCTGCCCCTCAGTGGTGAGATACTATAGAGCAGCCATATTATACATCCCAATAACAGGAGGAGGACTGGGCTGCTCCTCAGTGATGAGATACTATAGAGCAGACATGTTATACATCCTAATAACAGAGGGAGGACTGGGCTGCTCCTCAGTGGTGAGATACTATAGAGCAGCCATATTATACATCCCAATAACAGGAGGAGGACTGGGCTGCCCCTCAGTGGTGAGATACTATAGAGCAGACATATTATACATCCCAATAACAGAGGGAGGACTGGGCTGCTCCTCAGTGGTGAGATACTATAGAGCAGACATATTATACATCCCAATAACAGAGGGAGGACTGGGCTGCCCCTCAGTGGTGAGATACTATAGAGCAGCCATATTATACATCCCAATAACAGAGGGAGGACTGGGCTGCCCCTCAGTGGTGAGATACTATAGAGCAGCCATATTATACATCCCAATAACAGAGGGAGGACTGGGCTGCTCCTCAGTGGTGAGATACTATAGAGCAGACATATTATACATCCCAATAACAGAGGGAGGACTGGGCTGCCCCTCAGTGGTGAGATACTATAGAGCAGCCATATTATACATCCCAATAACAGAGGGAGGACTGGGCTGCTCCTCAGTGGTGAGATACTTTAGAGCAGCCATATTATACATCCCAATAACAGAGGGAGGACTGGGCTGCTCCTCAGTGGTGAGATACTATAGAGCAGCCATATTATACATCCCAATAACAGAGGGAGGACTGGGCTGCTCCTCAGTGGTGAGATACTATAGAGCAGACATATTATACATCCCAATAACAGGAGGAGGACTGGGCTGCCCCTCAGTGGTGAGATACTATAGAGCAGACATATTATACATCCCAATAATAGAAGGAGGACTGGGCTGCTCCTCAGTGGTGAGATACTATAGAGCGGCCATAATATACATCCCAATAACAGAAGGAGGACTGGGCTGCCCCTCAGTGGTGAGATACTATAGAGCAAACATATTATACATCCCAATAACAGAAGGAGGACTGAGCTGCTCCTCAGTGATGAGATACTATAGAGCAGACATATTATACATCCCAATAACAGAAGGAAGACAGGGCTGCTCCTCAGTGGTGAGATACTATAGAGCAGCCATATTATACATCCCAATAACAGAAGGAGGACTGGGCTGCTCCTCAGTGGTGAGATACTATAGAGCAGCCATATTATACATCCCAATAACAGAAGGAGGACTGAGCTGCTCCTCAGTGATGAGATACTATAGAGCAGACATGTTATACATCCCAATAACAGAAGGAGGACTGGGCTGCCCCTCAGTGGTGAGATACTATAGAGCAGCCATATTATACATCCCAATAACAGAGGGAGGACTGGGCTGCTCCTCAGTGGTGAGATACTATAGAGCAGCCATATTATACATCCCAATAACAGAGGGAGGACTGGGCTGCCCCTCAGTGGTGAGATACTATAGAGCAGACATATTATACATCCCAATAACAGGAGGAGGACTGGGCTGCCCCTCAGTGGTGAGATACTATAGAGCAGACATATTATACATCCCAATAACAGAAGGAGGACTGAGCTGCTCCTCAGTGATGAGATACTATAGAGCAGACATGTTATACATCCCAATAACAGAAGGAGGACTGGGCTGCCCCTCAGTGGTGAGATACTATAGAGCAGACATATTATACATCCCAATAACAGAAGGAGGACTGGGCTGCTCCTCAGTGGTGAGATACTATAGAGCAGGCATATTATACATCCCAATAACAGAGGGAGGACTGGGCTGCCCCTCAGTGGTGAGATATTATAGAGCAGCCATATTATACATCCCAATAACAGGAGGAGGACTGGGCTGCCCCTCAGTGGTGAGATACTATAGAGCAGACATATTATACATCCCAATAATAGAAGGAGGACTGGGCTGCTCCTCAGTGGTGAGATACTATAGAGCAGACATATTATACATCCCAATAACAGAGGGAGGACTGGGCTGCTCCTCAGTGGTGAGATACTATAGAGCAGACATATTATACATCCCAATAACAGAAGGAGGACTGGGCTGCCCCTCAGTGGTGAGATACTATAGAGCGGCCATATTATACATCCCAATAACAGAAGGAGGACTAGGCTGCCCCTCAGTGGTGAGATACTATAGAGCAGCCATATTATACATCCCAATAACAGAGGGAGGACTGGGCTGCTCCTCAGTGGTGAGATACTATAGAGCAGACATATTATACATCCCAATAACAGAGGGAGGACTGGGCTGCCCCTCAGTGGTGAGATACTATAGAGCAGCCATATTATACATCCCAATAACAGAGGGAGGACTGGGCTGCCCCTCAGTGGTGAGATACTATAGAGCAGCCATATTATACATCCCAATAACAGAAGGAGGACTGGGCTGCCCCTCAGTGGTGAGATACTATAGAGCAGCCATATTATACATCCCAATAACAGAAGGAGGACTGGGCTGCCCCTCAGTGGTGAGATACTATAGAGCAGCCATATTATACATCCCAATAACAGAGGGAGGACAGGGCTGCTCCTCAGTGGTGAGATACTATAGAGCAGACATATTATACATCCCAATAACAGAGGGAGGACTGGGCTGCTCCTCAGTGGTGAGATACTATAGAGCAGACATATTATACATCCCAATAACAGAAGGAGGACTGGGCTGCTCCTCAGTGGTGAGATACTATAGAGCAGACATATTATACATCCCAATAACAGAAGGAGGACTGGGCTGCTCCTCAGTGGTGAGATACTATAGAGCAGACATATTATACATCCCAATAACAGGAGGACTGGGCTGCCCCTCAGTGGTGAGATACTATAGAGCAGACATATTATACATCCCAATAACAGAGGGAGGACTGGGCTGCTCCTCAGTGGTGAGATACTATAGAGCAGACATGTTATACATCCTAATAACAGAGGGAGGACTGGGCTGCCCCTCAGTGGTGAGATACTATAGAGCAGACATATTATACATCCCAATAACAGAAGGAGGGCTGGGCTGCTCCTCAGTGGTGAGATACTATAGAGCAGACATATTATACATCCCAATAACAGGAGGAGGACTGGGCTGCCCCTCAGTGGTGAGATACTATAGAGCAGACATATTATACATCCCAATAACAGAGGACTGGGCTGCCCCTCAGTGGTGAGATACTATAGAGCAGACATATTATACATCCCAATAACAGGAGGAGGACTGGGCTGCCCCTCAGTGGTGAGATACTATAGAGCAGCCATATTATACATCCCAATAACAGAAGGAGGACTGGGCTGCTCCTCAGTGGTGAGATACTATAGAGCAGACATATTATACATCCCAATAACAGAGGGAGGACTGGGCTGCTCCTCAGTGGTGAGATACTATAGAGCAGACATGTTATACATCCTAATAACAGAGGGAGGACTGGGCTGCCCCTCAGTGGTGAGATACTATAGAGCAGACATATTATACATCCCAATAACAGGAGGAGGACTGGGCTGCCCCTCAGTGGTGAGATACTATAGAGCAGACATATTATACATCCCAATAACAGAAGGAGGACAGGGCTGCCCCTCAGTGGTGAGATACTATAGAGCAGACATATTATACATCCTAATAACAGAGGGAGGACTGGGCTGCCCCTCAGTGGTGAGATACTATAGAGCAGACATATTATACATCCCAATAACAGGAGGAGGACTGGGCTGCCCCTCAGTGGTGAGATAATATAGAGCAGCCATATTATACATCCCAATAACAGGAGGAGGACTGGGCTGCTCCTCAGTGATGAGATACTATAGAGCAGACATGTTATACATCCTAATAACAGAGGGAGGACTGGGCTGCTCCTCAGTGGTGAGATACTATAGAGCAGCCATATTATACATCCCAATAACAGGAGGAGGACTGGGCTGCCCCTCAGTGGTGAGATACTATAGAGCAGCCATATTATACATCCCAATAACAGAGGGAGGACTGGGCTGCCCCTCAGTGGTGAGATACTATAGAGCAGCCATATTATACATCCCAATAACAGAGGGAGGACTGGGCTGCTCCTCAGTGGTGAGATACTATAGAGCAGACATATTATACATCCCAATAACAGAGGGAGGACTGGGCTGCCCCTCAGTGGTGAGATACTATAGAGCAGCCATATTATACATCCCAATAACAGAGGGAGGACTGGGCTGCTCCTCAGTGGTGAGATACTATAGAGCAGCCATATTATACATCCCAATAACAGAGGGAGGACTGGGCTGCTCCTCAGTGGTGAGATACTATAGAGCAGACATATTATACATCCCAATAACAGAGGGAGGACTGGGCTGCCCCTCAGTGGTGAGATACTATAGAGCAGCCATATTATACATCCCAATAACAGAAGGAGGACTGGGCAGCCCCTCAGTGGTGAGATACTATAGAGCAGCCATATTATACATCCCAATAACAGAAGGAGGACAGGGCTGCCCCTCAGTGGTGAGATACTATAGAGCAGCCATATTATACATCCCAATAACAGAAGGAGGACAGGGCTGCCCCTCAGTGGTGAGATACTATAGAGCAGCCATATTATACATCCCAATAACAGAGGGAGGACTGGGCTGCCCCTCAGTGGTGAGATACTATAGAGCAGCCATATTATACATCCCAATAACAGAAGGAGGACTGGGCAGCCCCTCAGTGGTGAGATACTATAGAGCAGCCATATTATACATCCCAATAACAGAAGGAGGACTGGGCTGCCCCTCAGTGGTGAGATACTATAGAGCAGCCATATTATACATCCCAATAACAGAAGGAGGACAGGGCTGCCCCTCAGTGGTGAGATACTATAGAGCAGCCATATTATACATCCCAATAACAGAGGGAGGACTGGGCTGCCCCTCAGTGGTGAGATACTATAGAGCAGCCATATTATACATCCCAATAACAGAAGGAGGACTGGGCAGCCCCTCAGTGGTGAGATACTATAGAGCAGCCATATTATACATCCCAATAACAGAGGGAGGACTGGGCTGCCCTTCAGTGGTGAGATACTATAGAGCAGACATATTATACATCCCAATAACAGAGGGAGGACAGGGCTGCTCCTCAGTGGTGAGATACTATAGAGCAGCCATATTATACATCCCAATAACAGAGGGAGGACTGGGCTGCCCCTCAGTGGTGAGATACTATAGAGCAGCCATATTATACATCCCAATAACAGAAGGAGGGCTGGGCTGCTCCTCAGTGGTGAGATACTATAGAGCGGCCATATTATACATCCCAATAACAGAAGGAGGACTGGGCTGCCCCTCAGTGGTGAGATACTATAGAGCAGCCATATTATACATCCCAATAACAGAGGGAGGACTGGGCTGCCCCTCAGTGGTGAGATACTATAGAGCAGCCATATTATACATCCCAATAACAGAGGGAGGACTGGGCTGCCCCTCAGTGGTGAGATACTATAGAGCAGCCATATTATACATCCCAATAACAGAAGGAGGACTGGGCAGCCCCTCAGTGGTGAGATACTATAGAGCAGCCATATTATACATCCCAATAACAGAAGGAGGGCTGGGCTGCTCCTCAGTGGTGAGATACTATAGAGCAGACATATTATACATCCCAATAACAGGAGGAGGACTGGGCTGCCCCTCAGTGGTGAGATACTATAGAGCAGACATATTATACATCCCAATAATAGAAGGAGGACTGGGCTGCTCCTCAGTGGTGAGATACTATAGAGCGGCCATAATATACATCCCAATAACAGAAGGAGGACTGGGCTGCTCCTCAGTGGTGAGATACTATAGAGCAGCCATATTATACATCCCAATAACAGAAGGAGGACTGGGCTGCCCCTCAGTGGTGAGATACTATAGAGCAGCCATATTATACATCCCAATAACAGGAGGAGGACGTGGCTGCTCCTCAGTGGTGAGATACTATAGAGCAGCCATATTATACATCCCAATAACAGAGGGAGGACTGGGCTGCTCCTCAGTGGTGAGATACTATAGAGCAGCCATATTATACATCCCAATAACAGAAGGAGGACTGGGCTGCCCCTCAGTGGTGAGATACTATAGAGCAGCCATATTATACATCCCAATAACAGAAGGAGGACTGGGCTGCCCCTCAGTGGTGAGATACTATAGAGCAAACATATTATACATCCCAATAACAGAAGGAGGACTGAGCTGCTCCTCAGTGATGAGATACTATAGAGCAGACATATTATACATCCCAATAACAGAAGGAAGACAGGGCTGCTCCTCAGTGGTGAGATACTATAGAGCAGCCATATTATACATCCCAATAACAGAAGGAGGACTGGGCTGATCCTCAGTGGTGAGATACTATAGAGCAGCCATATTATACATCCCAATAACAGAAGGAGGACTGAGCTGCTCCTCAGTGATGAGATACTATAGAGCAGACATGTTATACATCCCAATAACAGAAGGAGGACTGGGCTGCCCCTCAGTGGTGAGATACTATAGAGCAGCCATATTATACATCCCAATAACAGAGGGAGGACTGGGCTGCTCCTCAGTGGTGAGATACTATAGAGCAGCCATATTATACATCCCAATAACAGAGGGAGGACTGGGCTGCCCCTCAGTGGTGAGATACTATAGAGCAGACATATTATACATCCCAATAACAGAAGGAGGACTGGGCTGCCCCTCAGTGGTGAGATACTATAGAGCGGCCATATTATACATCCCAATAACAGAAGGAGGACTGGGCTGCCCCTCAGTGGTGAGATACTATAGAGCAGCCATATTATACATCCCAATAACAGAGGGAGGACTGGGCTGCTCCTCAGTGGTGAGATACTATAGAGCAGACATATTATACATCCCAATAACAGAGGGAGGACTGGGCTGCCCCTCAGTGGTGAGATACTATAGAGCAGCCATATTATACATCCCAATAACAGAGGGAGGACTGGGCTGCCCCTCAGTGGTGAGATACTATAGAGCAGCCATATTATACATCCCAATAACAGAAGGAGGACTGGGCTGCCCCTCAGTGGTGAGATACTATAGAGCAGCCATATTATACATCCCAATAACAGAAGGAGGACTGGGCTGCCCCTCAGTGGTGAGATACTATAGAGCAGCCATATTATACATCCCAATAACAGAGGGAGGACAGGGCTGCTCCTCAGTGGTGAGATACTATAGAGCAGACATATTATACATCCCAATAACAGAGGGAGGACTGGGCTGCTCCTCAGTGGTGAGATACTATAGAGCAGACATATTATACATCCCAATAACAGAAGGAGGACTGGGCTGCTCCTCAGTGGTGAGATACTATAGAGCAGACATATTATACATCCCAATAACAGAAGGAGGACTGGGCTGCTCCTCAGTGGTGAGATACTATAGAGCAGACATATTATACATCCCAATAACAGGAGGACTGGGCTGCCCCTCAGTGGTGAGATACTATAGAGCAGACATATTATACATCCCAATAACAGAAGGAGGGCTGGGCTGCTCCTCAGTGGTGAGATACTATAGAGCAGACATATTATACATCCCAATAACAGAAGGAGGACTGGGCTGCCCCTCAGTGGTGAGATACTATAGAGCAGACATATTATACATCCCAATAACAGAAGGAGGGCTGGGCTGCTCCTCAGTGGTGAGATACTATAGAGCAGACATATTATACATCCCAATAACAGGAGGAGGACTGGGCTGCCCCTCAGTGGTGAGATACTATAGAGCAGACATATTATACATCCCAATAACAGAGGACTGGGCTGCCCCTCAGTGGTGAGATACTATAGAGCAGCCATATTATACATCTCAATAACAGAGGGAGGACTGGGCTGCTCCTCAGTGGTGAGATACTATAGAGCAGACATATTATACATCCCAATAACAGGAGGAGGACGGGGCTGCTCCTCAGTGGTGAGGTACTATAGAGCAGACATATTATACATCCCAATAACAGAAGGAGGACTGGGCTGCTCCTCAGTGGTGAGATACTATAGAGCAGCCATATTATACATCCCAATAACAGAGGACTGGGCTGCCCCTCAGTGGTGAGATACTATAGAGCAGCCATATTATACATCCCAATAACAGGAGGAGGACTGGGCTGCCCCTCAGTGGTGAGATACTATAGAGCAGCCATATTATACATCCCAATAACAGGAGGAGGACTGGGCTGCCCCTCAGTGGTGAGATACTATAGAGCAGACATATTATACATCCCAATAACAGAGGACTGGGCTGCCCCTCAGTGGTGAGATACTATAGAGCAGACATATTATACATCCCAATAACAGAAGGAGGACTGGGCTGCTCCTCAGTGGTGAGATACTATAGAGCAGACATATTATACATCCCAATAACAGAGGGAGGACTGGGCTGCTCCTCAGTGGTGAGATACTATAGAGCAGCCATATTATACATCCCAATAACAGAAGGAGGACTGGGCTGCTCCTCAGTGGTGAGATACAATAGAGCAGCCATATTATACATCCCAATAACAGAAGGAGGACTGGGCTGCCCCTCAGTGGTGAGATACTATAGAGCGGCCATATTATACATCCCAATAACAGAAGGAGGACTGGGCTGCTCCTCAGTGGTGAGATACTATAGAGCAGACATATTATACATCCCAATAACAGAAGGAGGACTGGGCTGCTCCTCAGTGGTGAGATACTATAGAGCAGACATATTATACATCCCAATAACAGAAGAAGGGCTGGGCTGCCCCTCAGTGGTGAGATACTATAGAGCAGCCATATTATACATCCCAATAACAGAAGGAGGACAGGGCTGCTCCTCAGTGGTGAGATACTATAGAGCAGCCATATTATACATCCCAATAACAGAAGGAAGACTGGGCTGCCCCTCAGTGGTGAGATACTATAGAGCAGCCATATTATACACCCCAATAACAGAGGGAGGACTGGGCTGCCCCTCAGTGGTGAGATACTATAGAGCAGCCATATTATACATCCCAATAACAGAAGGACTGGGCTGCTCCTCAGTGGTGAGATACTATAGAGCAGACATATTATACACCCCAATAACAGAGGGAGGACTGGGCTGCCCCTCAGTGGTGAGATACTATAGAGCAGACATATTATACATCCCAATAACAGAAGAAGGGCTGGGCTGCTCCTCAGTGGTGAGATACTATAGAGCAGCCATATTATACATCCCAATAACAGAGGGAGGACTGGGCTGCCCCTCAGTGGTGAGATACTATATAGCAGCCATATTATACATCCCAATAACAGATGGAGGACTGGGCTGCTCCTCAGTGGTGAGATACTATAGAGCAGACATATTATACATCCCAATAACAGAAGGAGGACTGGGCTGTCCCTCAGTGGTGAGATACTATAGAGCAGCCATATTATACATCCCAATAACAGAAGGAGGACAGGGCTGCTCCTCAGTGGTGAGATACTATAGAGCAGCCATATTATACATCCCAATAACAGAGGGAGGACTGGGCTGCCCCTCAGTGGTGAGATACTATAGAGCAGCCATATTATACATCCCAATAACAGAAGGAGGACAGGGCTGCCCCTCAGTGGTGAGATACTATAGAGCAGACATATTATACACCCCAATAACAGAAGGAGGACTGGGCTGCTCCTTAGTGGTGAGATACTATAGAGCAGACATATTATACATCCCAATAACAGAGGGAGGACTGGGCTGCCCCTCAGTGGTGAGATACTATAGAGCAGACATATTATACATCCCAATAACAGAAGGAGGACTGGGCTGCCCCTCAGTGGTGAGATACTATAGAGCAGCCATATTATACATCCCAATAACAGAAGGAGGACTGGGCTGTCCCTCAGTGGTGAGATACTATAGAGCAGACATATTATATATCCCAATAACAGAAGGAGGACAGGGCTGCCCCTCAGTGGTGAGATACTATAGAGCAGACATATTATACATCCCAATAACAGAAGGAGGGCTGGGCTGCCCCTCAGTGGTGAGATACTATAGAGCAGCCATATTATACATCCCAATAACAGAAGGAGGACTGGGCTGTCCCTCAGTGGTGAGATACTATAGAGCAGACATATTATATATCCCAATAAGAGAAGGAGGACTGGGCTGCCCCTCAGTGGTGAGATACTATAGAGCAGACATATTATACATCCCAATGACGGAGGACTGGGCTGCCCCTCCGTGGTGAGATACTATACAGCAGCCATATTATACATCCCAATAACAGAGGGAGGACTGGGCTGCCCCTCAGTGGTGAGATACTATAGAGCAGCCATATTATACATCCCAATAACAGAAGGAGGACTGGGCTGCCCCTCAGTGGTGAGATACTATAGAGCAGCCATATTATACATCCCAATAACAGAAGGAGGACTGGGCTGCTCCTCAATGGTGAGATACTATAGAGCAGACATATTATACATCCCAATAACAGGAGGAGGACTGGGCTGCTCCTCAGTGGTGAGATACTATAGAGCAGTCATATTATACATCCCAATAACAGAAGGAGGACTGGGCTGCCCCTCAGTGGTGAGGTACTATAGAGCAGCCATATTATACATCTCAATAACAGAGGGAGGACTGGGCTGCTCCTCAGTGGTGAGATACTATAGAGCAGCCATATTATACATCCCAATAACAGAAGGAGGACTGGGCTGCTCCTCAGTGGTGAGATACTATAGAGCAGCCATATTATACATCCCAATAACAGAGGGAGGACTGGGCTGCTCCTCAGTGGTGAGATACTATAGAGCAGCCATATTATACATCCTAATAACAGAGGGAGGACTGGGCTGCCCCTCAGTGGTGAGATACTATAGAGCAGCCATATTATACATCCTAATAACAGAAGGAGGACTGGGCTGCTCCTCAGTGGTGAGATACTATAGAGCAGACATATTATACATCCCAATAACAGAAGGAGGACTGGGCTGCCCCTCAGTGGTGAGATACTATAGAGCAGCCATATTATACATCCCAATAACAGAAGGAGGACTGGGCTGCCCCTCAGTGGTGAGATACTATAGAGCAGCCATATTATACATCCCAATAACAGAGGGAGGACTGGGCTGCCCCTCAGTGGTGAGATACTATAGAGCAGCCATATTATACATCCCAATAACAGAAGGAGGACTGGGCTGCCCCTCAGTGGTGAGATACTATAGAGCAACCATATTATACATCCCAATAACAGAGGGAGGACTGGGCTGCTCCTCAGTGGTGAGATACTATAGAGCAGCCATATTATACATCCTAATAACAGAGGGAGGACTGGGCTGCCCCTCAGTGGTGAGATACTATAGAGCAGCCATATTATACATCCCAATAAGAGGAGGAGGACCGGGCTGCTCCTCAGTGGTGAGATACTATAGAGCAGCCATATTATACATCCTAATAACAGAGGGAGGACCGGGCTGCCCCTCAGTGGTGAGATACTATAGTGCAGTCATATTATACATCCCAATAACAGATGGAGGACTGGGCTTCCCCTCAGTGGTGAGATACTATAGAGCAGACATATTATACATCCCAATAACAGAAGGAGGACTGGGCTGCTCCTCAGTGGTGAGATACTACAGAGCAGACATATTATACATCCCAATAACAGAAGGAGGACTGGGCTGCTCCTCAGTGGTGAGATACTATAAAGCAGCCATATTATACATCCCAATAACAGAAGGAGGACTGGGCTGCTCCTCAGTGGTGAGATACTATAGAGCAGCCATATTATACATCCCAATAACAGAGGACTGGGCTGCCCCTCAGTGGTGAGATACTATAGAGCAGACATATTATACATCCCAATAACAGAAGGAGGACTGGGCTGCTCCTCAGTGGTGAGATACTATAGAGCAGACATATTATACATCCCAATAACAGAAGGAGGACTGGGCTGCTCCTCAGTGGTGAGATACTATAGAGCAGACATATTATACATCCCAATAACAGAGGGAGGACTGGGCTGCCCCTCAGTGGTGAGATACTATAGAGCAGACATATTATACATCCCAATAACAGAAGGAAGACAGGGCTGCTCCTCAGTGGTGAGATACTATAGAGCAGCCATATTATACATCCCAATAACAGGAGGAGGACTGGGCTGCCCCTCAGTGGTGAGATACTATAGAGCAGCCATATTATACATCCCAATAACAGAAGGAGGACTGAGCTGCTCCTCAGTGGTGAGATACTATAGAGCAGCCATATTATACATCCCAATAACAGAAGGAGGACTGGGCTGCTCCTCAGTGGTGAGATACTATAGAGCAGACATATTATACATCCCAATAACAGAAGGAGGACTGGGCTGCCCCTCAGTGGTGAGATACTATAGAGCAGACATATTATACATCCCAATAACAGAAGGAGGACTGGGCTGCCCCTCAGTGGTGAGATACTATAGAGCAGCCATATTATACATCCCAATAACAGAAGGAGGACTGGGCTGCTCCTCAGTGGTGAGATACTATAGAGCAGACATATTATACATCCCAATAACAGAAGGAGGACTGGGCTGCCCCTCAGTGGTGAGATACTATAGAGCAGCCATATTATACATCCCAATAACAGAAGGAGGACTGGGCTGCCCCTCAGTGGTGAGATACTATAGAGCAGCCATATTATACATCCCAATAACAGGAGGAGGACCGGGCTGCTCCTCAGTGGTGAGATTCTATAGTGCAGTCATATTATACATCCCAATAACAGATGGAGGACTGGGCTTCCCCTCAGTGGTAAGATACTATAGAGCAGACATATTATACATCCCAATAACAGAAGGAGGACTGGGCTGCCCCTCAGTGGTGAGATACTATAGAGCAGCCATATTATACATCCCAATAACAGAAGGAGGACTGGGCTGCTCCTCAGTGGTGAGATACTATAGAGCAGACATATTATACATCCCAATAACAGAGGGAGGACTGGGCTGCCCCTCAGTGGTGAGATAATATAAAGCAGCCATATTATACATCCCAATAACAGAAGGAGGACTGGGCTGCCCCTCAGTGGTGAGATACTATAGAGCAGCCATATTATACATCCCAATAACAGAGGGAGGACTGGGCTGCCCCTCAGTGGTGAGATACTATAGAGCAGCCATATTATACATCCCAATAACAGAAGGAGGACTGGGCTGCCCCTCAGTGGTGAGATACTATAGAGCGGCCATATTATACATCCCAATAACAGAAGGAGGGCTGGGCTGCTCCTCAGTGGTGAGATACTATAGAGCAGACATATTATACATCCCAATAACAGAAGGAGGACTGGGCTGCCCCTCAGTGGTGAGATACTATAGAGCAGCCATATTATACATCCCAATAACAGAGGGAGGACTGGGCTGCCCCTCAGTGGTGAGATACTATAGAGCAGCCATATTATACATCCCAATAACAGAGGGAGGACTGGGCTGCCCCTCAGTGGTGAGATACTATAGAGCAGCCATATTATACATCCCAATAACAGAAGGAGGACTGGGCTGCCCCTCAGTGGTGAGATACTATAGAGCGGCCATATTATACATCCCAATAACAGAAGGAGGGCTGGGCTGCTCCTCAGTGGTGAGATACTATAGAGCAGACATATTATACATCCCAATAACAGAAGGAGGACTGGGCTGCCCCTCAGTGGTGAGATACTATAAAGCAGCCATATTATACATCCCAATAACAGAGGGAGGACTGGGCTGCTCCTCAGTGGTGAGATACTATAGAGCAGCCATATTATACATCCCAATAACAGAAGGAGGACTGGGCTGCCCCTCAGTGGTGAGATACTATAGAGCAGCCATATTATACATCCCAATAACAGGAGGAGGACGGGGCTGCTCCTCAGTGGTGAGATACTATAGAGCAGACATATTATACATCCCAATAACAGAGGGAGGACTGGGCTGCCCCTCAGTGGTGAGATACTATAGAGCAGCCATATTATACATCCCAATAACAGAAGGAGGACTGGGCTGCCTCTCAGTGGTGAGATACTATAAAGCAGCCATATTATACATCCCAATAACAGAGGGAGGACTGGGCTGCTCCTCAGTGATGAGATACTATAGAGCAGACATGTTATACATCCCAATAACAGAGGGAGGACTGGGCTGCTTCTCAGTGGTGAGATACTATAGAGCAGCCATATTATACATCCCAATAACAGAAGGAGGACTGGGCTGCTCCTCAGTGGTGAGATACTATAGAGCAGCCATATTATACATCCCAATAACAGAAGGAGGACGGGGCTGCTCCTCAGTGGTGAGATACTATAGAGCAGACATGTTATACATCCTAATAACAGAAGGAGGACTGGGCTGCCCCTCAGTGGTGAGATACTATAGAGCAGACATATTATACATCCCAATAACAGAGGGAGGACTGGGCTGCTCCTCAGTGGTGAGATACTATAGAGCAGCCATATTATACATCTCAATAACAGAGGGAGGACTGGGCTGCTCCTCAGTGGTGAGATACTATAGAGCAGACATATTATACATCCCAATAACAGAGGGAGGACTGGGCTGCTCCTCAGTGGTGAGATACTATAGAGCAGACATATTATACATCCCAATAACAGAAGGAGGACAGGGCTGCCCCTCAGTGGTGAGATACTATAGAGCAGACATATTATACATCCCAATAACAGAGGGAGGACTGAGCTGCTCCTCAGTGGTGAGATACTATAGAGCAGACATATTATACATCCCAATAACAGAAGGAGGACTGGGCTGCTCCTCAGTGGTGAGATACTATAGAGCAGACATATTATACATCCCAATAACAGAAGGAGGACTGGGCTGCCCCTCAGTGGTGAGATACTATAGAGCAGCCATATTATACATCCCAATAATAGAAGGAGGACTGGGCTGCCCCGCAGTGGTGAGATACTATAGAGCAGACATATTATACATCCCAATAACAGAGGGAGGACTGAGCTGCTCCTCAGTGGTGAGATACTATAGAGCAGACATATTATACATCCCAATAACAGAGGGAGGACTGAGCTGCTCCTCAGTGGTGAGATACTATAGAGCAAACATATTATACATCCCAATAACAGAAGGAGGACTGGGCTGCTCCTCAGTGGTGAGATACTATAGAGCAGACATATTATACATCCCAATAACAGAAGGAGGACTGGGCTGCTCCTCAGTGGTGAGATACTATAGAGCAGACATATTATACATCCCAATAACAGAAGGAGGACTGGGCTGCTCCTCAGTGGTGAGATACTATAGAGCAGACATATTATACATCCCAATAACAGAAGGAGGACTGGGCTGCCCCTCAGTGGTGAGATACTATAGAGCAGCCATATTATACATCCCAATAATAGAAGGAGGACTGGGCTGCCCCGCAGTGGTGAGATACTATAGAGCAGACATATTATACATCCCAATAACAGAGGGAGGACTGGGCTGCTCCTCAGTGGTGAGATACTATAGAGCAGCCATATTATACATCCCAATAACAGAAGGAGGACTGGGCTGCCCCTCAGTGGTGAGATACTATAGAGCAGCCATATTATACATCCCAATAACAGAGGGAGGACTGGGCTGCTCCTCAGTGGTGAGATACTATAGAGCAGACATATTATACATCTCAATAACAGAGGGAGGACTGGGCTGCTCCTCAGTGGTGAGATACTATAGAGCAGACATATTATACATCCCAATAACAGAGGGAGGACTGGGCTGCTCCTCAGTGGTGAGATACTATAGAGCAGCCATATTATACATCCCAATAACAGAAGGAGGACTGGGCTGCTCCTCAGTGGTGAGATACTATAGAGCAGTCATATTATACATCCCAATAACAGGAGGAGGACGGGGCTGCTCCTCAGTGGTGAGATACTATAGAGCAGCCATATTATACATCCCAATAACAGAAGGAGGACTGGGCTGTCCCTCAGTGGTGAGATACTATAGAGCAGCCATATTATACATCCCAATAACAGAGGGAGGACTGGGCTGCTCCTCAGTGGTGAGATACTATAGAGCAGACATATTATACATCCCAATAACAGAAGGAAGACAGGGCTGCTCCTCAGTGGTGAGATACTATAGAGCAGACATATTATACATCCCAATAACAGGAGGACTGGGCTGCCCCTCAGTGGTGAGATACTATAGAGCAGCCATATTATACATCCTAATAACAGAGGGAGGACTGGGCTGCCCCTCAGTGGTGAGATACTATAGAGCAGACATATTATACATCCCAATAACAGAGGGAGGACTGGGCTGCTCCTCAGTGGTGAGATACTATAGAGCGGCCATATTATACATCCCAATAACAGAAGGAGGACTGGGCTGCCCCTCAGTGGTGAGATACTATAGAGCAGACATATTATACATCCCAATAACAGAGGGAGGACTGGGCTGCCCCTCAGTGGTGAGATACTATAGAGCAGCCATATTATACATCCCAATAACAGAAGAAGGACTGGGCTGCTCCTCAGTGGTGAGATACTATAGAGCAGCCATATTATACATCCCAATAACAGAAGGAGGACAGGGCTGCTCCTCAGTGGTGAGATACTATAGAGCAGACATATTATACATCCCAATAACAGAGGGAGGACTGGGCTGCCCTTCAGTGGTGAGATACTATAGAGCAGACATATTATACATCCCAATAACAGAGGGAGGACAGGGCTGCTCCTCAGTGGTGAGATACTATAGAGCAGCCATATTATACATCCCAATAACAGAGGGAGGACTGGGCTGCCCCTCAGTGGTGAGATACTATAGAGCAGCCATATTATACATCCCAATAACAGAGGGAGGACTGGGCTGCCCCTCAGTGGTGAGATACTATAGAGCAGCCATATTATACATCCCAATAACAGAAGGAGGGCTGGGCTGCCCCTCAGTGGTGAGATACTATAGAGCAGCCATATTATACATCCCAATAACAGAAGGAGGACTGGGCTGCCCCTCAGTGGTGAGATACTATAGAGCAGCCATATTATACATCCCAATAACAGAGGGAGGACTGGGCTGCTCCTCAGTGGTGAGATACTATAGAGCAGCCATATTATACATCCCAATAACAGAAGGAGGACTGGGCTGCTCCTCAGTGGTGAGATACTATAGAGCAGCCATATTATACATCCCAATAACAGAGGGAGGACTGGGCTGCCCCTCAGTGGTGAGATACTATAGAGCAGCCATATTATACATCCCAATAACAGAAGGAGGACTGAGCTGCTCCTCAGTGGTGAGATACTATAGAGCAGCCATATTATACATCCCAATAACAGGAGGACTGGGCTGCCCCTCAGTGGTGAGATACTATAGAGCAGACATATTATACATCCCAATAACAGAGGGAGGACTGGGCTGCTCCTCAGTGGTGAGATACTATAGAGCAGACATGTTATACATCCTAATAACAGAGGGAGGACTGGGCTGCCCCTCAGTGGTGAGATACTATAGAGCAGACATATTATACATCCCAATAACAGAAGGAGGGCTGGGCTGCTCCTCAGTGGTGAGATACTATAGAGCAGACATATTATACATCCCAATAACAGGAGGAGGACTGGGCTGCCCCTCAGTGGTGAGATACTATAGAGCAGACATATTATACATCCCAATAACAGAGGACTGGGCTGCCCCTCAGTGGTGAGATACTATAGAGCAGACATATTATACATCCCAATAACAGGAGGAGGACTGGGCTGCCCCTCAGTGGTGAGATACTATAGAGCAGCCATATTATACATCCCAATAACAGAAGGAGGACTGGGCTGCTCCTCAGTGGTGAGATACTATAGAGCAGACATATTATACATCCCAATAACAGAGGGAGGACTGGGCTGCTCCTCAGTGGTGAGATACTATAGAGCAGACATGTTATACATCCTAATAACAGAGGGAGGACTGGGCTGCCCCTCAGTGGTGAGATACTATAGAGCAGACATATTATACATCCCAATAACAGGAGGAGGACTGGGCTGCCCCTCAGTGGTGAGATACTATAGAGCAGACATATTATACATCCCAATAACAGAAGGAGGACAGGGCTGCCCCTCAGTGGTGAGATACTATAGAGCAGACATATTATACATCCTAATAACAGAGGGAGGACTGGGCTGCCCCTCAGTGGTGAGATACTATAGAGCAGACATATTATACATCCCAATAACAGGAGGAGGACTGGGCTGCCCCTCAGTGGTGAGATAATATAGAGCAGCCATATTATACATCCCAATAACAGGAGGAGGACTGGGCTGCTCCTCAGTGATGAGATACTATAGAGCAGACATGTTATACATCCTAATAACAGAGGGAGGACTGGGCTGCTCCTCAGTGGTGAGATACTATAGAGCAGCCATATTATACATCCCAATAACAGGAGGAGGACTGGGCTGCCCCTCAGTGGTGAGATACTATAGAGCAGCCATATTATACATCCCAATAACAGAGGGAGGACTGGGCTGCCCCTCAGTGGTGAGATACTATAGAGCAGCCATATTATACATCCCAATAACAGAGGGAGGACTGGGCTGCTCCTCAGTGGTGAGATACTATAGAGCAGACATATTATACATCCCAATAACAGAGGGAGGACTGGGCTGCCCCTCAGTGGTGAGATACTATAGAGCAGCCATATTATACATCCCAATAACAGAGGGAGGACTGGGCTGCTCCTCAGTGGTGAGATACTATAGAGCAGCCATATTATACATCCCAATAACAGAGGGAGGACTGGGCTGCTCCTCAGTGGTGAGATACTATAGAGCAGACATATTATACATCCCAATAACAGAGGGAGGACTGGGCTGCCCCTCAGTGGTGAGATACTATAGAGCAGCCATATTATACATCCCAATAACAGAAGGAGGACTGGGCAGCCCCTCAGTGGTGAGATACTATAGAGCAGCCATATTATACATCCCAATAACAGAAGGAGGACAGGGCTGCCCCTCAGTGGTGAGATACTATAGAGCAGCCATATTATACATCCCAATAACAGAAGGAGGACAGGGCTGCCCCTCAGTGGTGAGATACTATAGAGCAGCCATATTATACATCCCAATAACAGAGGGAGGACTGGGCTGCCCCTCAGTGGTGAGATACTATAGAGCAGCCATATTATACATCCCAATAACAGAAGGAGGACTGGGCAGCCCCTCAGTGGTGAGATACTATAGAGCAGCCATATTATACATCCCAATAACAGAAGGAGGACTGGGCTGCCCCTCAGTGGTGAGATACTATAGAGCAGCCATATTATACATCCCAATAACAGAAGGAGGACAGGGCTGCCCCTCAGTGGTGAGATACTATAGAGCAGCCATATTATACATCCCAATAACAGAGGGAGGACTGGGCTGCCCCTCAGTGGTGAGATACTATAGAGCAGCCATATTATACATCCCAATAACAGAAGGAGGACTGGGCAGCCCCTCAGTGGTGAGATACTATAGAGCAGCCATATTATACATCCCAATAACAGAGGGAGGACTGGGCTGCCCTTCAGTGGTGAGATACTATAGAGCAGACATATTATACATCCCAATAACAGAGGGAGGACAGGGCTGCTCCTCAGTGGTGAGATACTATAGAGCAGCCATATTATACATCCCAATAACAGAGGGAGGACTGGGCTGCCCCTCAGTGGTGAGATACTATAGAGCAGCCATATTATACATCCCAATAACAGAAGGAGGGCTGGGCTGCTCCTCAGTGGTGAGATACTATAGAGCGGCCATATTATACATCCCAATAACAGAAGGAGGACTGGGCTGCCCCTCAGTGGTGAGATACTATAGAGCAGCCATATTATACATCCCAATAACAGAGGGAGGACTGGGCTGCCCCTCAGTGGTGAGATACTATAGAGCAGCCATATTATACATCCCAATAACAGAGGGAGGACTGGGCTGCCCCTCAGTGGTGAGATACTATAGAGCAGCCATATTATACATCCCAATAACAGAAGGAGGACTGGGCAGCCCCTCAGTGGTGAGATACTATAGAGCAGCCATATTATACATCCCAATAACAGAAGGAGGGCTGGGCTGCTCCTCAGTGGTGAGATACTATAGAGCAGACATATTATACATCCCAATAACAGGAGGAGGACTGGGCTGCCCCTCAGTGGTGAGATACTATAGAGCAGACATATTATACATCCCAATAATAGAAGGAGGACTGGGCTGCTCCTCAGTGGTGAGATACTATAGAGCGGCCATAATATACATCCCAATAACAGAAGGAGGACTGGGCTGCTCCTCAGTGGTGAGATACTATAGAGCAGCCATATTATACATCCCAATAACAGAAGGAGGACTGGGCTGCCCCTCAGTGGTGAGATACTATAGAGCAGCCATATTATACATCCCAATAACAGGAGGAGGACGTGGCTGCTCCTCAGTGGTGAGATACTATAGAGCAGCCATATTATACATCCCAATAACAGAGGGAGGACTGGGCTGCTCCTCAGTGGTGAGATACTATAGAGCAGCCATATTATACATCCCAATAACAGAAGGAGGACTGGGCTGCCCCTCAGTGGTGAGATACTATAGAGCAGCCATATTATACATCCCAATAACAGAAGGAGGACTGGGCTGCCCCTCAGTGGTGAGATACTATAGAGCAAACATATTATACATCCCAATAACAGAAGGAGGACTGAGCTGCTCCTCAGTGATGAGATACTATAGAGCAGACATATTATACATCCCAATAACAGAAGGAAGACAGGGCTGCTCCTCAGTGGTGAGATACTATAGAGCAGCCATATTATACATCCCAATAACAGAAGGAGGACTGGGCTGATCCTCAGTGGTGAGATACTATAGAGCAGCCATATTATACATCCCAATAACAGAAGGAGGACTGAGCTGCTCCTCAGTGATGAGATACTATAGAGCAGACATATTATACATCCCAATAACAGAGGGAGGACTGGGCTGCTCCTCAGTGGTGAGATACTATAGAGCAGCCATATTATACATCCCAATAACAGAAGGCGGACTGGGCTGCCCCTCAGTGGTGAGATACTATAGAGCAGACATGTTATACATCCCAATAACAGAAGGAGGACTGGGCTGCCCCTCAGTGGTGAGATACTATAGAGCAGCCATATTATACATCCCAATAACAGAGGGAGGACTGGGCTGCTCCTCAGTGGTGAGATACTATAGAGCAGCCATATTATACATCCCAATAACAGAGGGAGGACTGGGCTGCCCCTCAGTGGTGAGATACTATAGAGCAGACATATTATACATCCCAATAACAGAAGGAGGACTGGGCTGCCCCTCAGTGGTGAGATACTATAGAGCGGCCATATTATACATCCCAATAACAGAAGGAGGACTGGGCTGCCCCTCAGTGGTGAGATACTATAGAGCAGCCATATTATACATCCCAATAACAGAGGGAGGACTGGGCTGCTCCTCAGTGGTGAGATACTATAGAGCAGACATATTATACATCCCAATAACAGAGGGAGGACTGGGCTGCCCCTCAGTGGTGAGATACTATAGAGCAGCCATATTATACATCCCAATAACAGAGGGAGGACTGGGCTGCCCCTCAGTGGTGAGATACTATAGAGCAGCCATATTATACATCCCAATAACAGAAGGAGGACTGGGCTGCCCCTCAGTGGTGAGATACTATAGAGCAGCCATATTATACATCCCAATAACAGAAGGAGGACTGGGCTGCCCCTCAGTGGTGAGATACTATAGAGCAGCCATATTATACATCCCAATAACAGAGGGAGGACAGGGCTGCTCCTCAGTGGTGAGATACTATAGAGCAGACATATTATACATCCCAATAACAGAGGGAGGACTGGGCTGCTCCTCAGTGGTGAGATACTATAGAGCAGACATATTATACATCCCAATAACAGAAGGAGGACTGGGCTGCTCCTCAGTGGTGAGATACTATAGAGCAGACATATTATACATCCCAATAACAGAAGGAGGACTGGGCTGCTCCTCAGTGGTGAGATACTATAGAGCAGACATATTATACATCCCAATAACAGGAGGACTGGGCTGCCCCTCAGTGGTGAGATACTATAGAGCAGACATATTATACATCCCAATAACAGAAGGAGGGCTGGGCTGCTCCTCAGTGGTGAGATACTATAGAGCAGACATATTATACATCCCAATAACAGAAGGAGGACTGGGCTGCCCCTCAGTGGTGAGATACTATAGAGCAGACATATTATACATCCCAATAACAGAAGGAGGGCTGGGCTGCTCCTCAGTGGTGAGATACTATAGAGCAGACATATTATACATCCCAATAACAGGAGGAGGACTGGGCTGCCCCTCAGTGGTGAGATACTATAGAGCAGACATATTATACATCCCAATAACAGAGGACTGGGCTGCCCCTCAGTGGTGAGATACTATAGAGCAGCCATATTATACATCTCAATAACAGAGGGAGGACTGGGCTGCTCCTCAGTGGTGAGATACTATAGAGCAGACATATTATACATCCCAATAACAGGAGGAGGACGGGGCTGCTCCTCAGTGGTGAGGTACTATAGAGCAGACATATTATACATCCCAATAACAGAAGGAGGACTGGGCTGCTCCTCAGTGGTGAGATACTATAGAGCAGCCATATTATACATCCCAATAACAGAGGACTGGGCTGCCCCTCAGTGGTGAGATACTATAGAGCAGCCATATTATACATCCCAATAACAGGAGGAGGACTGGGCTGCCCCTCAGTGGTGAGATACTATAGAGCAGCCATATTATACATCCCAATAACAGGAGGAGGACTGGGCTGCCCCTCAGTGGTGAGATACTATAGAGCAGACATATTATACATCCCAATAACAGAGGACTGGGCTGCCCCTCAGTGGTGAGATACTATAGAGCAGACATATTATACATCCCAATAACAGAAGGAGGACTGGGCTGCTCCTCAGTGGTGAGATACTATAGAGCAGACATATTATACATCCCAATAACAGAGGGAGGACTGGGCTGCTCCTCAGTGGTGAGATACTATAGAGCAGCCATATTATACATCCCAATAACAGAAGGAGGACTGGGCTGCTCCTCAGTGGTGAGATACAATAGAGCAGCCATATTATACATCCCAATAACAGAAGGAGGACTGGGCTGCCCCTCAGTGGTGAGATACTATAGAGCGGCCATATTATACATCCCAATAACAGAAGGAGGACTGGGCTGCTCCTCAGTGGTGAGATACTATAGAGCAGACATATTATACATCCCAATAACAGAAGGAGGACTGGGCTGCTCCTCAGTGGTGAGATACTATAGAGCAGACATATTATACATCCCAATAACAGAAGAAGGGCTGGGCTGCCCCTCAGTGGTGAGATACTATAGAGCAGCCATATTATACATCCCAATAACAGAAGGAGGACAGGGCTGCTCCTCAGTGGTGAGATACTATAGAGCAGCCATATTATACATCCCAATAACAGAAGGAAGACTGGGCTGCCCCTCAGTGGTGAGATACTATAGAGCAGCCATATTATACACCCCAATAACAGAGGGAGGACTGGGCTGCCCCTCAGTGGTGAGATACTATAGAGCAGCCATATTATACATCCCAATAACAGAAGGACTGGGCTGCTCCTCAGTGGTGAGATACTATAGAGCAGACATATTATACACCCCAATAACAGAGGGAGGACTGGGCTGCCCCTCAGTGGTGAGATACTATAGAGCAGACATATTATACATCCCAATAACAGAAGAAGGGCTGGGCTGCTCCTCAGTGGTGAGATACTATAGAGCAGCCATATTATACATCCCAATAACAGAGGGAGGACTGGGCTGCCCCTCAGTGGTGAGATACTATATAGCAGCCATATTATACATCCCAATAACAGATGGAGGACTGGGCTGCTCCTCAGTGGTGAGATACTATAGAGCAGACATATTATACATCCCAATAACAGAAGGAGGACTGGGCTGTCCCTCAGTGGTGAGATACTATAGAGCAGCCATATTATACATCCCAATAACAGAAGGAGGACAGGGCTGCTCCTCAGTGGTGAGATACTATAGAGCAGCCATATTATACATCCCAATAACAGAGGGAGGACTGGGCTGCCCCTCAGTGGTGAGATACTATAGAGCAGCCATATTATACATCCCAATAACAGAAGGAGGACAGGGCTGCCCCTCAGTGGTGAGATACTATAGAGCAGACATATTATACACCCCAATAACAGAAGGAGGACTGGGCTGCTCCTTAGTGGTGAGATACTATAGAGCAGACATATTATACATCCCAATAACAGAGGGAGGACTGGGCTGCCCCTCAGTGGTGAGATACTATAGAGCAGACATATTATACATCCCAATAACAGAAGGAGGACTGGGCTGCCCCTCAGTGGTGAGATACTATAGAGCAGCCATATTATACATCCCAATAACAGAAGGAGGACTGGGCTGTCCCTCAGTGGTGAGATACTATAGAGCAGACATATTATATATCCCAATAACAGAAGGAGGACAGGGCTGCCCCTCAGTGGTGAGATACTATAGAGCAGACATATTATACATCCCAATAACAGAAGGAGGGCTGGGCTGCCCCTCAGTGGTGAGATACTATAGAGCAGCCATATTATACATCCCAATAACAGAAGGAGGACTGGGCTGTCCCTCAGTGGTGAGATACTATAGAGCAGACATATTATATATCCCAATAAGAGAAGGAGGACTGGGCTGCCCCTCAGTGGTGAGATACTATAGAGCAGACATATTATACATCCCAATGACGGAGGACTGGGCTGCCCCTCCGTGGTGAGATACTATACAGCAGCCATATTATACATCCCAATAACAGAGGGAGGACTGGGCTGCCCCTCAGTGGTGAGATACTATAGAGCAGCCATATTATACATCCCAATAACAGAAGGAGGACTGGGCTGCCCCTCAGTGGTGAGATACTATAGAGCAGCCATATTATACATCCCAATAACAGAAGGAGGACTGGGCTGCTCCTCAATGGTGAGATACTATAGAGCAGACATATTATACATCCCAATAACAGGAGGAGGACTGGGCTGCTCCTCAGTGGTGAGATACTATAGAGCAGTCATATTATACATCCCAATAACAGAAGGAGGACTGGGCTGCCCCTCAGTGGTGAGGTACTATAGAGCAGCCATATTATACATCTCAATAACAGAGGGAGGACTGGGCTGCTCCTCAGTGGTGAGATACTATAGAGCAGCCATATTATACATCCCAATAACAGAAGGAGGACTGGGCTGCTCCTCAGTGGTGAGATACTATAGAGCAGCCATATTATACATCCCAATAACAGAGGGAGGACTGGGCTGCTCCTCAGTGGTGAGATACTATAGAGCAGCCATATTATACATCCTAATAACAGAGGGAGGACTGGGCTGCCCCTCAGTGGTGAGATACTATAGAGCAGCCATATTATACATCCTAATAACAGAAGGAGGACTGGGCTGCTCCTCAGTGGTGAGATACTATAGAGCAGACATATTATACATCCCAATAACAGAAGGAGGACTGGGCTGCCCCTCAGTGGTGAGATACTATAGAGCAGCCATATTATACATCCCAATAACAGAAGGAGGACTGGGCTGCCCCTCAGTGGTGAGATACTATAGAGCAGCCATATTATACATCCCAATAACAGAGGGAGGACTGGGCTGCCCCTCAGTGGTGAGATACTATAGAGCAGCCATATTATACATCCCAATAACAGAAGGAGGACTGGGCTGCCCCTCAGTGGTGAGATACTATAGAGCAACCATATTATACATCCCAATAACAGAGGGAGGACTGGGCTGCTCCTCAGTGGTGAGATACTATAGAGCAGCCATATTATACATCCTAATAACAGAGGGAGGACTGGGCTGCCCCTCAGTGGTGAGATACTATAGAGCAGCCATATTATACATCCCAATAAGAGGAGGAGGACCGGGCTGCTCCTCAGTGGTGAGATACTATAGAGCAGCCATATTATACATCCTAATAACAGAGGGAGGACCGGGCTGCCCCTCAGTGGTGAGATACTATAGTGCAGTCATATTATACATCCCAATAACAGATGGAGGACTGGGCTTCCCCTCAGTGGTGAGATACTATAGAGCAGACATATTATACATCCCAATAACAGAAGGAGGACTGGGCTGCTCCTCAGTGGTGAGATACTACAGAGCAGACATATTATACATCCCAATAACAGAAGGAGGACTGGGCTGCTCCTCAGTGGTGAGATACTATAAAGCAGCCATATTATACATCCCAATAACAGAAGGAGGACTGGGCTGCTCCTCAGTGGTGAGATACTATAGAGCAGCCATATTATACATCCCAATAACAGAGGACTGGGCTGCCCCTCAGTGGTGAGATACTATAGAGCAGACATATTATACATCCCAATAACAGAAGGAGGACTGGGCTGCTCCTCAGTGGTGAGATACTATAGAGCAGCCATATTATACATCCCAATAACAGAAGGAGGACAGGGCTGCTCCTCAGTGGTGAGATACTATAGAGCAGCCATATTATACATCCCAATAACAGAAGGAGGACAGGGCTGCTCCTCAGTGGTGAGATACTATAGAGCAGACATATTATACATCCCAATAACAGAAGGAGGACTGGGCTGCTCCTCAGTGGTGAGATACTATAGAGCAGACATATTATACATCCCAATAACAGAGGGAGGACTGGGCTGCCCCTCAGTGGTGAGATACTATAGAGCAGACATATTATACATCCCAATAACAGAAGGAAGACAGGGCTGCTCCTCAGTGGTGAGATACTATAGAGCAGCCATATTATACATCCCAATAACAGGAGGAGGACTGGGCTGCCCCTCAGTGGTGAGATACTATAGAGCAGCCATATTATACATCCCAATAACAGAAGGAGGACTGAGCTGCTCCTCAGTGGTGAGATACTATAGAGCAGCCATATTATACATCCCAATAACAGAAGGAGGACTGGGCTGCTCCTCAGTGGTGAGATACTATAGAGCAGACATATTATACATCCCAATAACAGAAGGAGGACTGGGCTGCCCCTCAGTGGTGAGATACTATAGAGCAGACATATTATACATCCCAATAACAGAAGGAGGACTGGGCTGCCCCTCAGTGGTGAGATACTATAGAGCAGCCATATTATACATCCCAATAACAGAAGGAGGACTGGGCTGCTCCTCAGTGGTGAGATACTATAGAGCAGACATATTATACATCCCAATAACAGAAGGAGGACTGGGCTGCCCCTCAGTGGTGAGATACTATAGAGCAGCCATATTATACATCCCAATAACAGAAGGAGGACTGGGCTGCCCCTCAGTGGTGAGATACTATAGAGCAGCCATATTATACATCCCAATAACAGGAGGAGGACCGGGCTGCTCCTCAGTGGTGAGATTCTATAGTGCAGTCATATTATACATCCCAATAACAGATGGAGGACTGGGCTTCCCCTCAGTGGTAAGATACTATAGAGCAGACATATTATACATCCCAATAACAGAAGGAGGACTGGGCTGCCCCTCAGTGGTGAGATACTATAGAGCAGCCATATTATACATCCCAATAACAGAAGGAGGACTGGGCTGCTCCTCAGTGGTGAGATACTATAGAGCAGACATATTATACATCCCAATAACAGAGGGAGGACTGGGCTGCCCCTCAGTGGTGAGATAATATAAAGCAGCCATATTATACATCCCAATAACAGAAGGAGGACTGGGCTGCCCCTCAGTGGTGAGATACTATAGAGCAGCCATATTATACATCCCAATAACAGAGGGAGGACTGGGCTGCCCCTCAGTGGTGAGATACTATAGAGCAGCCATATTATACATCCCAATAACAGAAGGAGGACTGGGCTGCCCCTCAGTGGTGAGATACTATAGAGCGGCCATATTATACATCCCAATAACAGAAGGAGGGCTGGGCTGCTCCTCAGTGGTGAGATACTATAGAGCAGACATATTATACATCCCAATAACAGAAGGAGGACTGGGCTGCCCCTCAGTGGTGAGATACTATAGAGCAGCCATATTATACATCCCAATAACAGAGGGAGGACTGGGCTGCCCCTCAGTGGTGAGATACTATAGAGCAGCCATATTATACATCCCAATAACAGAGGGAGGACTGGGCTGCCCCTCAGTGGTGAGATACTATAGAGCAGCCATATTATACATCCCAATAACAGAAGGAGGACTGGGCTGCCCCTCAGTGGTGAGATACTATAGAGCGGCCATATTATACATCCCAATAACAGAAGGAGGGCTGGGCTGCTCCTCAGTGGTGAGATACTATAGAGCAGACATATTATACATCCCAATAACAGAAGGAGGACTGGGCTGCCCCTCAGTGGTGAGATACTATAAAGCAGCCATATTATACATCCCAATAACAGAGGGAGGACTGGGCTGCTCCTCAGTGGTGAGATACTATAGAGCAGCCATATTATACATCCCAATAACAGAAGGAGGACTGGGCTGCCCCTCAGTGGTGAGATACTATAGAGCAGACATATTATACATCCCAATAACAGAAGGAGGACTGGGCTGCCCCTCAGTGGTGAGATACTATAGAGCAGCCATATTATACATCCCAATAACAGAAGGAGGACTGGGCTGCTCCTCAGTGGTGAGATACTATAGAGCAGCCATATTATACATCCCAATAACAGGAGGAGGACGGGGCTGCCCCTCAGTGGTGAGATACTATAGAGCAGCCATATTATACATCCCAATAACAGGAGGAGGACGGGGCTGCTCCTCAGTGGTGAGATACTATAGAGCAGACATATTATACATCCCAATAACAGAGGGAGGACTGGGCTGCCCCTCAGTGGTGAGATACTATAGAGCAGCCATATTATACATCCCAATAACAGAAGGAGGACTGGGCTGCCTCTCAGTGGTGAGATACTATAAAGCAGCCATATTATACATCCCAATAACAGAGGGAGGACTGGGCTGCTCCTCAGTGATGAGATACTATAGAGCAGACATGTTATACATCCCAATAACAGAGGGAGGACTGGGCTGCTTCTCAGTGGTGAGATACTATAGAGCAGCCATATTATACATCCCAATAACAGAAGGAGGACTGGGCTGCTCCTCAGTGGTGAGATACTATAGAGCAGCCATATTATACATCCCAATAACAGAAGGAGGACGGGGCTGCTCCTCAGTGGTGAGATACTATAGAGCAGACATGTTATACATCCTAATAACAGAAGGAGGACTGGGCTGCCCCTCAGTGGTGAGATACTATAGAGCAGACATATTATACATCCCAATAACAGAGGGAGGACTGGGCTGCTCCTCAGTGGTGAGATACTATAGAGCAGCCATATTATACATCTCAATAACAGAGGGAGGACTGGGCTGCTCCTCAGTGGTGAGATACTATAGAGCAGACATATTATACATCCCAATAACAGAGGGAGGACTGGGCTGCTCCTCAGTGGTGAGATACTATAGAGCAGACATATTATACATCCCAATAACAGAAGGAGGACAGGGCTGCCCCTCAGTGGTGAGATACTATAGAGCAGACATATTATACATCCCAATAACAGAGGGAGGACTGAGCTGCTCCTCAGTGGTGAGATACTATAGAGCAGACATATTATACATCCCAATAACAGAAGGAGGACTGGGCTGCTCCTCAGTGGTGAGATACTATAGAGCAGACATATTATACATCCCAATAACAGAAGGAGGACTGGGCTGCCCCTCAGTGGTGAGATACTATAGAGCAGCCATATTATACATCCCAATAATAGAAGGAGGACTGGGCTGCCCCGCAGTGGTGAGATACTATAGAGCAGACATATTATACATCCCAATAACAGAGGGAGGACTGAGCTGCTCCTCAGTGGTGAGATACTATAGAGCAGACATATTATACATCCCAATAACAGAGGGAGGACTGAGCTGCTCCTCAGTGGTGAGATACTATAGAGCAAACATATTATACATCCCAATAACAGAAGGAGGACTGGGCTGCTCCTCAGTGGTGAGATACTATAGAGCAGACATATTATACATCCCAATAACAGAAGGAGGACTGGGCTGCTCCTCAGTGGTGAGATACTATAGAGCAGACATATTATACATCCCAATAACAGAAGGAGGACTGGGCTGCTCCTCAGTGGTGAGATACTATAGAGCAGACATATTATACATCCCAATAACAGAAGGAGGACTGGGCTGCCCCTCAGTGGTGAGATACTATAGAGCAGCCATATTATACATCCCAATAATAGAAGGAGGACTGGGCTGCCCCGCAGTGGTGAGATACTATAGAGCAGACATATTATACATCCCAATAACAGAGGGAGGACTGGGCTGCTCCTCAGTGGTGAGATACTATAGAGCAGCCATATTATACATCCCAATAACAGAAGGAGGACTGGGCTGCCCCTCAGTGGTGAGATACTATAGAGCAGCCATATTATACATCCCAATAACAGAGGGAGGACTGGGCTGCTCCTCAGTGGTGAGATACTATAGAGCAGACATATTATACATCTCAATAACAGAGGGAGGACTGGGCTGCTCCTCAGTGGTGAGATACTATAGAGCAGACATATTATACATCCCAATAACAGAGGGAGGACTGGGCTGCTCCTCAGTGGTGAGATACTATAGAGCAGCCATATTATACATCCCAATAACAGAAGGAGGACTGGGCTGCTCCTCAGTGGTGAGATACTATAGAGCAGTCATATTATACATCCCAATAACAGGAGGAGGACGGGGCTGCTCCTCAGTGGTGAGATACTATAGAGCAGCCATATTATACATCCCAATAACAGAAGGAGGACTGGGCTGTCCCTCAGTGGTGAGATACTATAGAGCAGCCATATTATACATCCCAATAACAGAGGGAGGACTGGGCTGCTCCTCAGTGGTGAGATACTATAGAGCAGACATATTATACATCCCAATAACAGAAGGAAGACAGGGCTGCTCCTCAGTGGTGAGATACTATAGAGCAGACATATTATACATCCCAATAACAGGAGGACTGGGCTGCCCCTCAGTGGTGAGATACTATAGAGCAGCCATATTATACATCCTAATAACAGAGGGAGGACTGGGCTGCCCCTCAGTGGTGAGATACTATAGAGCAGACATATTATACATCCCAATAACAGAGGGAGGACTGGGCTGCTCCTCAGTGGTGAGATACTATAGAGCGGCCATATTATACATCCCAATAACAGAAGGAGGACTGGGCTGCCCCTCAGTGGTGAGATACTATAGAGCAGACATATTATACATCCCAATAACAGAGGGAGGACTGGGCTGCCCCTCAGTGGTGAGATACTATAGAGCAGCCATATTATACATCCCAATAACAGAAGAAGGACTGGGCTGCTCCTCAGTGGTGAGATACTATAGAGCAGCCATATTATACATCCCAATAACAGAAGGAGGACAGGGCTGCTCCTCAGTGGTGAGATACTATAGAGCAGACATATTATACATCCCAATAACAGAGGGAGGACTGGGCTGCCCTTCAGTGGTGAGATACTATAGAGCAGACATATTATACATCCCAATAACAGAGGGAGGACAGGGCTGCTCCTCAGTGGTGAGATACTATAGAGCAGCCATATTATACATCCCAATAACAGAGGGAGGACTGGGCTGCCCCTCAGTGGTGAGATACTATAGAGCAGCCATATTATACATCCCAATAACAGAGGGAGGACTGGGCTGCCCCTCAGTGGTGAGATACTATAGAGCAGCCATATTATACATCCCAATAACAGAAGGAGGGCTGGGCTGCCCCTCAGTGGTGAGATACTATAGAGCAGCCATATTATACATCCCAATAACAGAAGGAGGACTGGGCTGCCCCTCAGTGGTGAGATACTATAGAGCAGCCATATTATACATCCCAATAACAGAGGGAGGACTGGGCTGCTCCTCAGTGGTGAGATACTATAGAGCAGCCATATTATACATCCCAATAACAGAAGGAGGACTGGGCTGCTCCTCAGTGGTGAGATACTATAGAGCAGCCATATTATACATCCCAATAACAGAGGGAGGACTGGGCTGCCCCTCAGTGGTGAGATACTATAGAGCAGCCATATTATACATCCCAATAACAGAAGGAGGACTGAGCTGCTCCTCAGTGGTGAGATACTATAGAGCAGCCATATTATACATCCCAATAACAGAAGGAGGACTGGGCTGCTCCTCAGTGGTGAGATACTATAGAGCAGCCATATTATACATCCCAATAACAGAAGGAGGACTGGGCTACCCCTCAGTGGTGAGATACTATAGAGGAGCCATATTATACATCCCAATAACAGAGGGAGGACTGGGCTGCTCCTCAGTGGTGAGATACTATAGAGCAGCCATATTATACATCCTAATAACAGAAGGAGGACTGGGCTGCCCCTCAGTGGTGAGATACTATAGAGCAGCCATATTATACATCCCAATAACAGAGGGAGGACTGGGCTGTCCCTCAGTGGTGAGATACTATAGAGCAGCCATATTATACATCCCAATAACAGAGGGAGGACGGGGCTGCTCCTCAGTGGTGAGATACTATAGAGCAGCCATATTATACATCCCAATAACAGAAGGAGGACTGGGCTGCCCCTCAGTGGTGAGATACTATAGAGCAGCCATATTATACATCCCAATAACAGAAGGAGGACTGGGCTGCTCCTCAGTGGTGAGATACTATAGAGCAGTCATATTATACATCCCAATAACAGGAGGAGGACGGGGCTGCTCCTCAGTGGTGAGATACTATAGAGCAGCCATATTATACATCCCAATAACAGGAGGAGGACTGGGCTGCTCCTCAGTGGTGAGATACTATAGAGCAGCCATATTATACATCCCAATAACAGAGGGAGGACTGGGCTGCCCCTCAGTGGTGAGATACTATAGAGCAGACATATTATACATCCCAATAACAGAAGGAGGACTGGGCTGCTCCTCAGTGGTGAGATACTATAGAGCAGACATATTATACATCCCAATAACAGAAGGAGGACTGGGCTGCCCCTCAGTGGTGAGATACTATAGAGCAGACATATTATCCATCCCAATAACAGAGGGAGGACTGGGCTGCTCCTCAGTGGTGAGATACTATAGAGCAGACATATTATACATCCCAATAACAGAAGGAGGACTGGGCTGCCCCTCAGTGGTGAGATACTATAGAGCAGCCATATTATACATCCCAATAACAGAGGGAGGACTGGGCTGCCCCTCAGTGGTGAGATACTATAGAGCAGACATATTATACATCCCAATAACAGAGGGAGGACTGGGCTGCTCCTCAGTGGTGAGATACTATAGAGCAGACATATTATACATCCCAATAACAGAAGGAGGACTGGGCTGCCCCTCAGTGGTGAGATATTATAGAGCAGCCATATTATACATCCCAATAACAGAAGAAGGACTGGGCTGCTCCTCAGTGGTGAGATACTATAGAGCAGCCATATTATACATCCCAATAACAGAAGGAGGGCTGGGCTGCTCCTCAGTGGTGAGATACTATAGAGCAGACATATTATACATCCCAATAACAGAAGGAGGACTGGGCTGCTCCTCAGTGGTGAGATACTATAGAGCAGACATATTATACATCTGTTGTGAATTTGCTTTTTGCTCCCTCTAGTGGTTACTAGTTTTTTGACTCTGGTTTTTCTGTCATTCCTTTTATCCGCACCTGGGTCGTTAGTTAGGGGTGTTGCTATATAAGCTCCCTGGACCTTCAGTTCAATGCCTGGCAACGTAGTTATCAGAGCTAGTCTGCTGTGCTCTTGTCTACTGATCCTGGTTCCAGTTATATCAGCTAAGTCTGCCTTTTGCTTTTTGCTATTTGTTTTGGTTTTGTATTTTTGTCCAGCTTGTTCCAAATCTATATCCTGACCTTTGCTGGAAGCTCTAGGGAGCTGGTGTTCTCCCCCCGGACCGTTAGACGGTTCGGGGGTTCTTGAATTTCCAGTGTGGATTTTGATAGGGTTTTTGTTGACCATATAAGTTACCTTTCTTAATTCTGCTATCAGTAAGCGGGCCTCTCTGTGCTAAACCTGGTTCATTTCTGTGTTTGTCATTTCCTCTTACCTCACCGTCATTATTTGTGGGGGGCTTCTATCCAGCTTTGGGGTCCCCTTCTCTGGAGGCAAGAAAGGTCTTTGTCTTCCTCTACTAGGGGTAGCTAGATTCTCCGGCTGGCGCGTGTCATCTAGAATCAACGTAGGAATGATCCCCGGCTACTTCTAGTGTTGGCGTTAGGAGTAGATATATGGTCAACCCAGTTACCACTGCCCTATGAGCTGGATTTTTGTATTCTGCAGACTTCCACGTTCCTCTGAGACCCTCGCCATTGGGGTCATAACAGTTTGCCAGGCCAGTATTAAATGTTTAATGCATTGCAGAAGAGGGATTATAAGAAAGAAGATTCTGAGTTTTTTTTTTTCTTCTTCCCCTTTACCTCAGAGTGGCTATGCTTGCTGCAGACATGAATGTCCAGACCTTGATTACAAGTGTGGACCAGCTGGCTACTCGTGTGCAGGGCATACAAGATTATGTTATCAGAAATCCTAGGTCAGAACCTAAAATACCGATTCCTGAACTGTTTTCCGGAGACAGGTTTAAGTTTAGGAATTTCGTGAATAATTGTAAATTGTTTTTGTCCCTGAGACCCTGTTCATCTGGAGATTCTGCTCAGCAAGTAAAAATTGTTATTTCGTTCTTACGGGGCGACCCTCAGGATTGGGCTTTTTCGCTGGCGCCAGGAGATCCGGCATTGGCTGATCTTGATGCGTTTTTTCTGGCGCTCGGTTTACTTTATGAGGAACCCAATCTTGAGATTCAGGCAGAAAAGGCCTTGCTGGCTATGTCTCAGGGGCAGGACGAGGCTGAAGTGTATTGCCAAAAATTTCGGAAATGGTCCGTGCTGACACATTGGAACGAGTGTGCACTGGCCGCTAATTTTAGAAATGGCCTTTCTGAAGCCATTAAGAATGTTATGGTGGGTTTTCCCATTCCCACAGGTCTGAATGATACTATGGCACTGGCTATTCAAATTGACCGGCGGTTGCGGGAGCGCAAAACCGCAAATTCCCTCATGGTGTTGTCTGAACAGACACCTAATTCGGTGCAATGTGATAGAAAAACCGCAAATTCCCTCATGGTGTTGTCTGAACAGACACCTGATTTAATGCAATGTGATAGAATCCTGACTAGAAATGAGCGGAAAATTCATAGACGCCGGAATGGCTTGTGCTACTACTGTGGTGATTCTACACATGTTATCTCAGCATGCTCTAAACGTATAGCTAAGGTTGTTAGTCCTGTCACCGTTGGTAATTTGCAACCTAAATTTATTCTGTCTGTAACTTTGATTTGCTCACTGTCATCTTATCCTGTCATGGCGTTTGTAGATTCAGGTGCTGCCCTGAGTCTCATGGATCTCTCATTTGCTAAGTGCTGTGGTTTTACTCTTGAACCATTAGAAAATCCTATTCCTCTTAGGGGTATTGATGCTACACCATTGGCAGCAAATAAACCGCAGTATTGGACTCAGGTTACCATGTGCATGACTCCTGAACACCGCGAGGTGATACGTTTCCTGGTTTTACATAAAATGCATGATTTGGTTGTTTTAGGGCTGCCATGGTTACAGACCCATAATCCAGTCCTGGACTGGAAGGCTATGTCAGTCTCAAGTTGGGGCTGTCGTGGTATTCATGGGGATTCCCTGCCTGTGTCTATTGCTTCTTCTACGCCTTCGGAAGTTCCGGAGTATTTGTCTGATTATCAGGATGTCTTCAGTGAGTCTGAGTCCAGTGCACTGCCTCCTCATAGGGACTGTGACTGTGCTATAGATTTGATCCCAGGCAGTAAATTTCCTAAGGGAAGACTGTTTAATCTGTCGGTACCTGAACATACCGCTATGCGTTCATATATCAAGGAGTCTCTGGAAAAAGGACATATTCGTCCGTCTTCTTCCCCTCTTGGTGCGGGATTCTTTTTTGTGGCAAAAAAGGACGGATCTTTGAGACCTTGTATTGATTATCGGCTTTTAAATAAGATCACTGTCAAATTTCAGTATCCTTTACCGCTGTTGTCTGACTTGTTTGCCCGGATTAAGGGTGCCAAGTGGTTCACCAAGATAGACCTTCGTGGTGCGTACAACCTTGTGCGCATTAAGCAAGGTGATGAATGGAAAACCGCATTCAATACGCCCGAAGGTCATTTTGAGTACTTGGTGATGCCTTTTGGGCTCTCCAATGCGCCTTCAGTTTTTCAGTCCTTTATGCATGACATTTTCCGGAAGTATCTGGATAAATTTTTGATTGTTTATCTGGATGATATTTTGTTTTTTTCTGATAATTGGGATTCGCATGTGGAGCAGGTCAGGTTGGTCTTTAAAATTTTGCGTGAAAATTCTTTGTTTGTCAAGGGCTCAAAGTGTCTCTTTGGTGTACAGAAGGTTCCCTTTTTGGGGTTCATTTTTTCCCCTTCTGCTGTGGAGATGGACCCAGTCAAGGTCCGAGCTATTCTTGATTGGACTCAGCCCTCGTCAGTTAAGAGTCTTCAGAAGTTCTTGGGCTTCGCTAACTTCTACCGTCGTTTTATCGCTAATTTTTCTAGCATTGTGAAACCTTTGACGGATATGACCAAGAAGGGCTCCGATGTAGCTAACTGGGCTCCTGCTGCCGTGGAGGCTTTCCAGGAGTTGAAACGCCGGTTTACTTCGGCGCCTGTTTTGTGCCAGCCTGACGTCTCACTTCCCTTTCAGGTTGAAGTGGATGCTTCGGAGATTGGGGCAGGGGCCGTTTTGTCGCAGAGAGGCCCTGGTTGCTCTGTTATGAAACCTTGTGCCTTTTTCTCTAGGAAGTTTTCGCCTGCCGAGCGAAATTATGATGTGGGCAATCGGGAGTTGTTGGCCATGAAATGGGCATTTGAGGAGTGGCGTCATTGGCTCGAGGGTGCTAAGCATCGTGTGGTGGTCTTGACTGATCACAAAAATCTGATGTATCTCGAGTCTGCTAAACGCCTGAATCCTAGACAGGCCCGCTGGTCATTGTTTTTCTCCCGCTTTGATTTTGTTGTCTCGTATTTACCAGGTTCAAAGAATGTGAAGGCCGATGCTCTTTCTAGGAGCTTTGTGCCTGATGCTCCTGGAGTCGCTGATCCTGTTGGTATTCTTAAAGATGGAGTTATCTTGTCAGCTATTTCTCCGGATCTGCGACGTGTGTTGCAGAGATTTCAGGCTGATAGGCCTGAGTCTTGTCCACCTGACAGACTGTTTGTCCCGGATAAGTGGACCAGCAGAGTCATTTCCGAGGTTCATTCCTCGGTGTTGGCAGGTCACCCGGGAATTTTTGGCACCAGAGATCTGGTGGCCAGGTCCTTTTGGTGGCCTTCCTTGTCAAGGGATGTGCGGTCATTTGTGCAGTCCTGTGGGACTTGTGCTCGAGCTAAGCCTTGCTGTTCTCGTGCCAGCGGTTTGCTCTTGCCTTTGCCTGTCCCGAAGAGACCTTGGACATATATCTCCATGGATTTCATTTCTGATCTTCCGCTATCTCAGGGCATGTCCGTTATCTGGGTGATATGTGATCGTTTCTCCAAGATGGTCCATTTGGTTCCTTTGCCTAAGCTGCCTTCATCTTCCGATCTGGTTCCTGTGTTTTTCCAGAACGTGGTTCGTTTGCACGGCATCCCTGAGAATATTGTGTCAGACAGAGGATCCCAGTTCGTTTCCAGGTTCTGGCGATCCTTTTGTAGTAGGATGGGCATTGATTTGTCGTTTTCGTCTGCTTTCCATCCTCAGACTAATGGACAGACGGAGCGAACCAATCAGACTTTGGAGGCTTATTTGAGGTGTTTTGTCTCTGCTGATCAGGACGATTGGGTGACATTCTTGCCGTTGGCTGAGTTTGCCCTTAATAATCGGGCTAGTTCCGCCACCTTGGTTTCGCCTTTTTTCTGCAACTCTGGTTTCCATCCTCGCTTTTCTTCGGGTCATGTGGAGCCTTCTGACTGTCCTGGGGTGGATTCTGTGGTGGATAGGTTGCAGCAGATCTGGAATCATGTGGTGGACAACTTGAAGTTGTCACAGGAGAAGGCTCAGCGCTTTGCCAACCGCCGCCGCGGTGTGGGTCCCCGACTACGCGTTGGGGATTTGGTGTGGCTTTCTTCCCGCTTTGTTCCTATGAAGGTTTCCTCTCCCAAATTTAAACCTCGTTTTATTGGGCCTTACAAGATATTGGAAATCCTTAATCCTGTATCTTTTCGTCTGGATCTTCCTGTGTCGTTTGCTATTCACAATGTATTTCATAGGTCCTTGTTGCGGCGGTACATTGTGCCTGTAGTTCCTTCTGCTGAGCCTCCTGCTCCGGTGTTGGTGGAGGGCGAGTTGGAGTACGTGGTGGAGAAGATCTTGGATTCTCGCCTCTCCAGGCGGAGGCTTCAGTACCTGGTCAAGTGGAAGGGCTATGGTCAGGAGGATAATTCCTGGGTGGTCGCCTCTGATGTTCATGCGGCCGATTTGGTTTGTGCCTTTCATGCCGCTCATCCTGATCGCCCTGGTGGTCGTGGTGAGGGTTCGGTGACCCCTCACTAAGGGGGGGGTACTGTTGTGAATTTGCTTTTTGCTCCCTCTAGTGGTTACTAGTTTTTTGACTCTGGTTTTTCTGTCATTCCTTTTATCCGCACCTGGGTCGTTAGTTAGGGGTGTTGCTATATAAGCTCCCTGGACCTTCAGTTCAATGCCTGGCAACGTAGTTATCAGAGCTAGTCTGCTGTGCTCTTGTCTACTGATCCTGGTTCCAGTTATATCAGCTAAGTCTGCCTTTTGCTTTTTGCTATTTGTTTTGGTTTTGTATTTTTGTCCAGCTTGTTCCAAATCTATATCCTGACCTTTGCTGGAAGCTCTAGGGAGCTGGTGTTCTCCCCCCGGACCGTTAGACGGTTCGGGGGTTCTTGAATTTCCAGTGTGGATTTTGATAGGGTTTTTGTTGACCATATAAGTTACCTTTCTTTATTCTGCTATCAGTAAGCGGGCCTCTCTGTGCTAAACCTGGTTCATTTCTGTGTTTGTCATTTCCTCTTACCTCACCGTCATTATTTGTGGGGGGCTTCTATCCAGCTTTGGAGTCCCCTTCTCTGGAGGCAAGAAAGGTCTTTGTTTTCCTCTACTAGGGGTAGCTAGATTCTCCGGCTGGCGCGTGTCATCTAGAATCAACGTAGGAATGATCCCCGGCTACTTCTAGTGTTGGCGTTAGGAGTAGATATATGGTCAAACCAGTTACCACTGCCCTATGAGCTGGATTTTTGTATTCTGCAGACTTCCACGTTCCTCTGAGACCCTCGCCATTGGGGTCATAACAACATCCCAATAACAGAAGGAGGACTGGGCTGCCCCTCAGTGGTGAGATACTATAGAGCAGACATATTATACATCCCAATAACAGAAGGAGGACTGGGCTGCCCCTCAGTGGTGAGATACTATGGAGCAGCCATATTATACATCCCAATAACAGAGGGAGGACTGGGCTGCCCCTCAGTGGTGAGATACTATAGAGCAGACATATTATACATCCCAATAACAGAAGGAGGACTGGGCTGCCCCTCAGTGGTGAGATACTATAGAGCAGCCATATTATACATCCCAATAACAGAGGGAGGACTGGGCTGCCCCTCAGTGGTGAGATACTATAGAGCAGACATATTATACATCCCAATAACAGAGGGAGGACTGGGCTGCTCCTCAGTGGTGAGATACTATAGAGCAGACATATTATACATCCCAATAACAGAAGGAGGACTGGGCTGCCCCTCAGTGGTGAGATATTATAGAGCAGCCATATTATACATCCCAATAACAGAAGAAGGACTGGGCTGCTCCTCAGTGGTGAGATACTATAGAGCAGCCATATTATACATCCCAATAACAGAAGGAGGGCTGGGCTGCTCCTCAGTGGTGAGATACTATAGAGCAGACATATTATACATCCCAATAACAGAAGGAGGACTGGGCTGCTCCTCAGTGGTGAGATACTATAGAGCAGACATATTATACATCTGTTGTGAATTTGCTTTTTGCTCCCTCTAGTGGTTACTAGTTTTTTGACTCTGGTTTTTCTGTCATTCCTTTTATCCGCACCTGGGTCGTTAGTTAGGGGTGTTGCTATATAAGCTCCCTGGACCTTCAGTTCAATGCCTGGCAACGTAGTTATCAGAGCTAGTCTGCTGTGCTCTTGTCTACTGATCCTGGTTCCAGTTATATCAGCTAAGTCTGCCTTTTGCTTTTTGCTATTTGTTTTGGTTTTGTATTTTTGTCCAGCTTGTTCCAAATCTATATCCTGACCTTTGCTGGAAGCTCTAGGGAGCTGGTGTTCTCCCCCCGGACCGTTAGACGGTTCGGGGGTTCTTGAATTTCCAGTGTGGATTTTGATAGGGTTTTTGTTGACCATATAAGTTACCTTTCTTTATTCTGCTATCAGTAAGCGGGCCTCTCTGTGCTAAACCTGGTTCATTTCTGTGTTTGTCATTTCCTCTTACCTCACCGTCATTATTTGTGGGGGGCTTCTATCCAGCTTTGGAGTCCCCTTCTCTGGAGGCAAGAAAGGTCTTTGTTTTCCTCTACTAGGGGTAGCTAGATTCTCCGGCTGGCGCGTGTCATCTAGAATCAACGTAGGAATGATCCCCGGCTACTTCTAGTGTTGGCGTTAGGAGTAGATATATGGTCAAACCAGTTACCACTGCCCTATGAGCTGGATTTTTGTATTCTGCAGACTTCCACGTTCCTCTGAGACCCTCGCCATTGGGGTCATAACAACATCCCAATAACAGAAGGAGGACTGGGCTGCCCCTCAGTGGTGAGATACTATAGAGCAGACATATTATACATCCCAATAACAGAGGGAGGACTGGGCTGCCCCTCAGTGGTGAGATACTATAGAGCAGACATATTATACATCCCAATAACAGGAGGAGGACGGGGCTGCTCCTCAGTGGTGAGATACTATAGAGCAGACATATTATACATCCCAATAACAGAAGGAGGACTGGGCTGCCCCTCAGTGGTGAGATACTATAGAGCGGCCATATTATACATCCCAATAACAGAAGGAGGACTGGGCTGCTCCTCAGTGGTGAGATACTATAGAGCAGACATATTATACATCCCAATAACAGAAGGAAGACAGGGCTGCTCCTCAGTGGTGAGATACTATAGAGCAGACATATTATACATCCCAATAACAGAGGGAGGACTGGGCTGCTCCTCAGTGGTGAGATACTATAAAGCAGCCATATTATACATCCCAATAACAGAAGGAGGACTGGGCTGCTCCTCAGTGGTGAGATACTATAGAGCGGCCATATTATACATCCCAATAACAGAGGGAGGACTGGGCTGCTCCTCAGTGGTGAGATACTATAGAGCAGACATATTATACATCCCAATAACAGAAGGACTGGGCTGCTCCTCAGTGGTGAGATACTATAGAGCAGACATATTATACATCCCAATAACAGAAGGAGGACTGGGCTGCCCCTCAGTGGTGAGATACTATAGAGCAGCCATATTATACATCCCAATAACAGGAGGAGGACTGGGCTGCTCCTCAGTGGTGAGATACTATAGAGCAGCCATATTATACATCCCAATAACAGGAGGAGGACTGGGCTGCTCCCCAGTGGTGAGATACTATAGAGCAGACATATTATACATCCCAATAACAGAGGGAGGACTGGGCTGCTCCTCAGTGGTGAGATACTATAGAGCAGCCATATTCTACATCCCAATAACAGAAGGACTGGGCTGCCCCTCAGTGGTGAGATACTATAGAGCAGCCATATTATACATCCCAATAACAGAAGGAGGACTGGGCTGCCCCTCAGTGGTGAGATACTATAGAGCAGCCATATTATACATCCCAATAACAGAAGGAGGACTGGGCTGCTCCTCAGTGGTGAGATACTATAGAGCAGTCATATTATACATCCCAATAACAGGAGGAGGACGGGGCTGCTCCTCAGTGGTGAGATACTATAGAGCAGCCATATTATACATCCCAATAACAGGAGGAGGACTGGGCTGCTCCTCAGTGGTGAGATACTATAGAGCAGCCATATTATACATCCCAATAACAGAGGGAGGACTGGGCTGCCCCTCAGTGGTGAGATACTATAGAGCAGACATATTATACATCCCAATAACAGAAGGAGGACTGGGCTGCTCCTCAGTGGTGAGATACTATAGAGCAGACATATTATACATCCCAATAACAGAAGGAGGACTGGGCTGCCCCTCAGTGGTGAGATACTATAGAGCAGACATATTATCCATCCCAATAACAGAGGGAGGACTGGGCTGCTCCTCAGTGGTGAGATACTATAGAGCAGACATATTATACATCCCAATAACAGAAGGAGGACTGGGCTGCCCCTCAGTGGTGAGATACTATAGAGCAGCCATATTATACATCCCAATAACAGAGGGAGGACTGGGCTGCCCCTCAGTGGTGAGATACTATAGAGCAGACATATTATACATCCCAATAACAGAGGGAGGACTGGGCTGCTCCTCAGTGGTGAGATACTATAGAGCAGACATATTATACATCCCAATAACAGAAGGAGGACTGGGCTGCCCCTCAGTGGTGAGATATTATAGAGCAGCCATATTATACATCCCAATAACAGAAGAAGGACTGGGCTGCTCCTCAGTGGTGAGATACTATAGAGCAGCCATATTATACATCCCAATAACAGAAGGAGGGCTGGGCTGCTCCTCAGTGGTGAGATACTATAGAGCAGACATATTATACATCCCAATAACAGAAGGAGGACTGGGCTGCTCCTCAGTGGTGAGATACTATAGAGCAGACATATTATACATCTGTTGTGAATTTGCTTTTTGCTCCCTCTAGTGGTTACTAGTTTTTTGACTCTGGTTTTTCTGTCATTCCTTTTATCCGCACCTGGGTCGTTAGTTAGGGGTGTTGCTATATAAGCTCCCTGGACCTTCAGTTCAATGCCTGGCAACGTAGTTATCAGAGCTAGTCTGCTGTGCTCTTGTCTACTGATCCTGGTTCCAGTTATATCAGCTAAGTCTGCCTTTTGCTTTTTGCTATTTGTTTTGGTTTTGTATTTTTGTCCAGCTTGTTCCAAATCTATATCCTGACCTTTGCTGGAAGCTCTAGGGAGCTGGTGTTCTCCCCCCGGACCGTTAGACGGTTCGGGGGTTCTTGAATTTCCAGTGTGGATTTTGATAGGGTTTTTGTTGACCATATAAGTTACCTTTCTTAATTCTGCTATCAGTAAGCGGGCCTCTCTGTGCTAAACCTGGTTCATTTCTGTGTTTGTCATTTCCTCTTACCTCACCGTCATTATTTGTGGGGGGCTTCTATCCAGCTTTGGGGTCCCCTTCTCTGGAGGCAAGAAAGGTCTTTGTCTTCCTCTACTAGGGGTAGCTAGATTCTCCGGCTGGCGCGTGTCATCTAGAATCAACGTAGGAATGATCCCCGGCTACTTCTAGTGTTGGCGTTAGGAGTAGATATATGGTCAACCCAGTTACCACTGCCCTATGAGCTGGATTTTTGTATTCTGCAGACTTCCACGTTCCTCTGAGACCCTCGCCATTGGGGTCATAACAGTTTGCCAGGCCAGTATTAAATGTTTAATGCATTGCAGAAGAGGGATTATAAGAAAGAAGATTCTGAGTTTTTTTTTTTCTTCTTCCCCTTTACCTCAGAGTGGCTATGCTTGCTGCAGACATGAATGTCCAGACCTTGATTACAAGTGTGGACCAGCTGGCTACTCGTGTGCAGGGCATACAAGATTATGTTATCAGAAATCCTAGGTCAGAACCTAAAATACCGATTCCTGAACTGTTTTCCGGAGACAGGTTTAAGTTTAGGAATTTCGTGAATAATTGTAAATTGTTTTTGTCCCTGAGACCCTGTTCATCTGGAGATTCTGCTCAGCAAGTAAAAATTGTTATTTCGTTCTTACGGGGCGACCCTCAGGATTGGGCTTTTTCGCTGGCGCCAGGAGATCCGGCATTGGCTGATCTTGATGCGTTTTTTCTGGCGCTCGGTTTACTTTATGAGGAACCCAATCTTGAGATTCAGGCAGAAAAGGCCTTGCTGGCTATGTCTCAGGGGCAGGACGAGGCTGAAGTGTATTGCCAAAAATTTCGGAAATGGTCCGTGCTGACACATTGGAACGAGTGTGCACTGGCCGCTAATTTTAGAAATGGCCTTTCTGAAGCCATTAAGAATGTTATGGTGGGTTTTCCCATTCCCACAGGTCTGAATGATACTATGGCACTGGCTATTCAAATTGACCGGCGGTTGCGGGAGCGCAAAACCGCAAATTCCCTCATGGTGTTGTCTGAACAGACACCTAATTCGGTGCAATGTGATAGAAAAACCGCAAATTCCCTCATGGTGTTGTCTGAACAGACACCTGATTTAATGCAATGTGATAGAATCCTGACTAGAAATGAGCGGAAAATTCATAGACGCCGGAATGGCTTGTGCTACTACTGTGGTGATTCTACACATGTTATCTCAGCATGCTCTAAACGTATAGCTAAGGTTGTTAGTCCTGTCACCGTTGGTAATTTGCAACCTAAATTTATTCTGTCTGTAACTTTGATTTGCTCACTGTCATCTTATCCTGTCATGGCGTTTGTAGATTCAGGTGCTGCCCTGAGTCTCATGGATCTCTCATTTGCTAAGCGCTGTGGTTTTACTCTTGAACCATTAGAAAATCCTATTCCTCTTAGGGGTATTGATGCTACACCATTGGCAGCAAATAAACCGCAGTATTGGACTCAGGTTACCATGTGCATGACTCCTGAACACCGCGAGGTGATACGTTTCCTGGTTTTACATAAAATGCATGATTTGGTTGTTTTAGGGCTGCCATGGTTACAGACCCATAATCCAGTCCTGGACTGGAAGGCTATGTCAGTCTCAAGTTGGGGCTGTCGTGGTATTCATGGGGATTCCCTGCCTGTGTCTATTGCTTCTTCTACGCCTTCGGAAGTTCCGGAGTATTTGTCTGATTATCAGGATGTCTTCAGTGAGTCTGAGTCCAGTGCACTGCCTCCTCATAGGGACTGTGACTGTGCTATAGATTTGATCCCAGGCAGTAAATTTCCTAAGGGAAGACTGTTTAATCTGTCGGTACCTGAACATACCGCTATGCGTTCATATATCAAGGAGTCTCTGGAAAAAGGACATATTCGTCCGTCTTCTTCCCCTCTTGGTGCGGGATTCTTTTTTGTGGCAAAAAAGGACGGATCTTTGAGACCTTGTATTGATTATCGGCTTTTAAATAAGATCACTGTCAAATTTCAGTATCCTTTACCGCTGTTGTCTGACTTGTTTGCCCGGATTAAGGGTGCCAAGTGGTTCACCAAGATAGACCTTCGTGGTGCGTACAACCTTGTGCGCATTAAGCAAGGTGATGAATGGAAAACCGCATTCAATACGCCCGAAGGTCATTTTGAGTACTTGGTGATGCCTTTTGGGCTCTCCAATGCGCCTTCAGTTTTTCAGTCCTTTATGCATGACATTTTCCGGAAGTATCTGGATAAATTTTTGATTGTTTATCTGGATGATATTTTGTTTTTTTCTGATAATTGGGATTCGCATGTGGAGCAGGTCAGGTTGGTCTTTAAAATTTTGCGTGAAAATTCTTTGTTTGTCAAGGGCTCAAAGTGTCTCTTTGGTGTACAGAAGGTTCCCTTTTTGGGGTTCATTTTTTCCCCTTCTGCTGTGGAGATGGACCCAGTCAAGGTCCGAGCTATTCTTGATTGGACTCAGCCCTCGTCAGTTAAGAGTCTTCAGAAGTTCTTGGGCTTCGCTAACTTCTACCGTCGTTTTATCGCTAATTTTTCTAGCATTGTGAAACCTTTGACGGATATGACCAAGAAGGGCTCCGATGTAGCTAACTGGGCTCCTGCTGCCGTGGAGGCTTTCCAGGAGTTGAAACGCCGGTTTACTTCGGCGCCTGTTTTGTGCCAGCCTGACGTCTCACTTCCCTTTCAGGTTGAAGTGGATGCTTCGGAGATTGGGGCAGGGGCCGTTTTGTCGCAGAGAGGCCCTGGTTGCTCTGTTATGAAACCTTGTGCCTTTTTCTCTAGGAAGTTTTCGCCTGCCGAGCGAAATTATGATGTGGGCAATCGGGAGTTGTTGGCCATGAAATGGGCATTTGAGGAGTGGCGTCATTGGCTCGAGGGTGCTAAGCATCGTGTGGTGGTCTTGACTGATCACAAAAATCTGATGTATCTCGAGTCTGCTAAACGCCTGAATCCTAGACAGGCCCGCTGGTCATTGTTTTTCTCCCGCTTTGATTTTGTTGTCTCGTATTTACCAGGTTCAAAGAATGTGAAGGCCGATGCTCTTTCTAGGAGCTTTGTGCCTGATGCTCCTGGAGTCGCTGATCCTGTTGGTATTCTTAAAGATGGAGTTATCTTGTCAGCTATTTCTCCGGATCTGCGACGTGTGTTGCAGAGATTTCAGGCTGATAGGCCTGAGTCTTGTCCACCTGACAGACTGTTTGTCCCGGATAAGTGGACCAGCAGAGTCATTTCCGAGGTTCATTCCTCGGTGTTGGCAGGTCACCCGGGAATTTTTGGCACCAGAGATCTGGTGGCCAGGTCCTTTTGGTGGCCTTCCTTGTCAAGGGATGTGCGGTCATTTGTGCAGTCCTGTGGGACTTGTGCTCGAGCTAAGCCTTGCTGTTCTCGTGCCAGCGGTTTGCTCTTGCCTTTGCCTGTCCCGAAGAGACCTTGGACATATATCTCCATGGATTTCATTTCTGATCTTCCGCTATCTCAGGGCATGTCCGTTATCTGGGTGATATGTGATCGTTTCTCCAAGATGGTCCATTTGGTTCCTTTGCCTAAGCTGCCTTCATCTTCCGATCTGGTTCCTGTGTTTTTCCAGAACGTGGTTCGTTTGCACGGCATCCCTGAGAATATTGTGTCAGACAGAGGATCCCAGTTCGTTTCCAGGTTCTGGCGATCCTTTTGTAGTAGGATGGGCATTGATTTGTCGTTTTCGTCTGCTTTCCATCCTCAGACTAATGGACAGACGGAGCGAACCAATCAGACTTTGGAGGCTTATTTGAGGTGTTTTGTCTCTGCTGATCAGGACGATTGGGTGACATTCTTGCCGTTGGCTGAGTTTGCCCTTAATAATCGGGCTAGTTCCGCCACCTTGGTTTCGCCTTTTTTCTGCAACTCTGGTTTCCATCCTCGCTTTTCTTCGGGTCATGTGGAGCCTTCTGACTGTCCTGGGGTGGATTCTGTGGTGGATAGGTTGCAGCAGATCTGGAATCATGTGGTGGACAACTTGAAGTTGTCACAGGAGAAGGCTCAGCGCTTTGCCAACCGCCGCCGCGGTGTGGGTCCCCGACTACGCGTTGGGGATTTGGTGTGGCTTTCTTCCCGCTTTGTTCCTATGAAGGTTTCCTCTCCCAAATTTAAACCTCGTTTTATTGGGCCTTACAAGATATTGGAAATCCTTAATCCTGTATCTTTTCGTCTGGATCTTCCTGTGTCGTTTGCTATTCACAATGTATTTCATAGGTCCTTGTTGCGGCGGTACATTGTGCCTGTAGTTCCTTCTGCTGAGCCTCCTGCTCCGGTGTTGGTGGAGGGCGAGTTGGAGTACGTGGTGGAGAAGATCTTGGATTCTCGCCTCTCCAGGCGGAGGCTTCAGTACCTGGTCAAGTGGAAGGGCTATGGTCAGGAGGATAATTCCTGGGTGGTCGCCTCTGATGTTCATGCGGCCGATTTGGTTTGTGCCTTTCATGCCGCTCATCCTGATCGCCCTGGTGGTCGTGGTGAGGGTTCGGTGACCCCTCACTAAGGGGGGGGTACTGTTGTGAATTTGCTTTTTGCTCCCTCTAGTGGTTACTAGTTTTTTGACTCTGGTTTTTCTGTCATTCCTTTTATCCGCACCTGGGTCGTTAGTTAGGGGTGTTGCTATATAAGCTCCCTGGACCTTCAGTTCAATGCCTGGCAACGTAGTTATCAGAGCTAGTCTGCTGTGCTCTTGTCTACTGATCCTGGTTCCAGTTATATCAGCTAAGTCTGCCTTTTGCTTTTTGCTATTTGTTTTGGTTTTGTATTTTTGTCCAGCTTGTTCCAAATCTATATCCTGACCTTTGCTGGAAGCTCTAGGGAGCTGGTGTTCTCCCCCCGGACCGTTAGACGGTTCGGGGGTTCTTGAATTTCCAGTGTGGATTTTGATAGGGTTTTTGTTGACCATATAAGTTACCTTTCTTTATTCTGCTATCAGTAAGCGGGCCTCTCTGTGCTAAACCTGGTTCATTTCTGTGTTTGTCATTTCCTCTTACCTCACCGTCATTATTTGTGGGGGGCTTCTATCCAGCTTTGGAGTCCCCTTCTCTGGAGGCAAGAAAGGTCTTTGTTTTCCTCTACTAGGGGTAGCTAGATTCTCCGGCTGGCGCGTGTCATCTAGAATCAACGTAGGAATGATCCCCGGCTACTTCTAGTGTTGGCGTTAGGAGTAGATATATGGTCAAACCAGTTACCACTGCCCTATGAGCTGGATTTTTGTATTCTGCAGACTTCCACGTTCCTCTGAGACCCTCGCCATTGGGGTCATAACAACATCCCAATAACAGAAGGAGGACTGGGCTGCCCCTCAGTGGTGAGATACTATAGAGCAGACATATTATACATCCCAATAACAGAAGGAGGACTGGGCTGCCCCTCAGTGGTGAGATACTATGGAGCAGCCATATTATACATCCCAATAACAGAGGGAGGACTGGGCTGCCCCTCAGTGGTGAGATACTATAGAGCAGACATATTATACATCCCAATAACAGAAGGAGGACTGGGCTGCCCCTCAGTGGTGAGATACTATAGAGCAGCCATATTATACATCCCAATAACAGAGGGAGGACTGGGCTGCCCCTCAGTGGTGAGATACTATAGAGCAGACATATTATACATCCCAATAACAGAGGGAGGACTGGGCTGCTCCTCAGTGGTGAGATACTATAGAGCAGACATATTATACATCCCAATAACAGAAGGAGGACTGGGCTGCCCCTCAGTGGTGAGATATTATAGAGCAGCCATATTATACATCCCAATAACAGAAGAAGGACTGGGCTGCTCCTCAGTGGTGAGATACTATAGAGCAGCCATATTATACATCCCAATAACAGAAGGAGGGCTGGGCTGCTCCTCAGTGGTGAGATACTATAGAGCAGACATATTATACATCCCAATAACAGAAGGAGGACTGGGCTGCTCCTCAGTGGTGAGATACTATAGAGCAGACATATTATACATCTGTTGTGAATTTGCTTTTTGCTCCCTCTAGTGGTTACTAGTTTTTTGACTCTGGTTTTTCTGTCATTCCTTTTATCCGCACCTGGGTCGTTAGTTAGGGGTGTTGCTATATAAGCTCCCTGGACCTTCGGTTCAATGCCTGGCAACGTAGTTATCAGAGCTAGTCTGCTGTGCTCTTGTCTACTGATCCTGGTTCCAGTTATATCAGCTAAGTCTGCCTTTTTTGCTTTTTGCTATTTGTTTTGGTTTTGTATTTTTGTCCAGCTTGTTCCTAATCTATATCCTGACCTTTGCTGGAAGCTCTAGGGGCTGGTGTTCTCCCCCCGGACCGTTAGACGGTTCGGGGGTTCTTGAATTTCCAGTGTGGATTTTGATAGGGTTTTTGTTGACCATATAAGTTACCTTTCTTTATTCTGCTATCAGTAAGCGGGCCTCTCTGTGCTAAACCTGGTTCATTTCTGTGTTTGTCATTTCCTCTTACCTCACCGTCATTATTTGTGGGGGGCTTCTATCCAGCTTTGGAGTCCCCTTCTCTGGAGGCAAGAAAGGTCTTTGTTTTCCTCTACTAGGGGTAGCTAGATTCTCCGGCTGGCGCGTGTCATCTAGAATCAACGTAGGAATGATCCCCGGCTACTTCTAGTGTTGGCGTTAGGAGTAGATATATGGTCAAACCAGTTACCACTGCCCTATGAGCTGGATTTTTGTATTCTGCAGACTTCCACGTTCCTCTGAGACCCTCGCCATTGGGGTCATAACAACATCCCAATAACAGAAGGAGGACTGGGCTGCCCCTCAGTGGTGAGATACTATAGAGCAGACATATTATACATCCCAATAACAGAGGGAGGACTGGGCTGCCCCTCAGTGGTGAGATACTATAGAGCAGACATATTATACATCCCAATAACAGGAGGAGGACGGGGCTGCTCCTCAGTGGTGAGATACTATAGAGCAGACATATTATACATCCCAATAACAGAAGGAGGACTGGGCTGCCCCTCAGTGGTGAGATACTATAGAGCGGCCATATTATACATCCCAATAACAGAAGGAGGACTGGGCTGCTCCTCAGTGGTGAGATACTATAGAGCAGACATATTATACATCCCAATAACAGAAGGAAGACAGGGCTGCTCCTCAGTGGTGAGATACTATAGAGCAGACATATTATACATCCCAATAACAGAGGGAGGACTGGGCTGCTCCTCAGTGGTGAGATACTATAAAGCAGCCATATTATACATCCCAATAACAGAAGGAGGACTGGGCTGCTCCTCAGTGGTGAGATACTATAGAGCGGCCATATTATACATCCCAATAACAGAGGGAGGACTGGGCTGCTCCTCAGTGGTGAGATACTATAGAGCAGACATATTACACATCCCAATAACAGAAGGAGGACTGGGCTGCCCCTCAGTGGTGAGATACTATAGAGCAGACATATTATACATCCCAATAACAGAAGGACTGGGCTGCTCCTCAGTGGTGAGATACTATAGAGCAGACATATTATACATCCCAATAACAGAAGGAGGACTGGGCTGCCCCTCAGTGGTGAGATACTATAGAGCAGACATATTATACATCCCAATAACAGAAGGAGGACTGGGCTGCCCCTCAGTGGTGAGATACTATAGAGCAGACATATTATACATCCCAATAACAGAAGGACTGGGCTGCTCCTCAGTGGTGAGATACTATAGAGCAGCCATATTATACATCCCAATAACAGGAGGAGGACTGGGCTGCTCCCCAGTGGTGAGATACTATAGAGCAGACATATTATACATCCCAATAACAGAGGGAGGACTGGGCTGCTCCTCAGTGGTGAGATACTATAGAGCAGCCATATTCTACATCCCAATAACAGAAGGACTGGGCTGCCCCTCAGTGGTGAGATACATGTCAAACCAATCTAATCAGTTTTTATGAAGAGGTAAGCTATAGGCTGGACCACGGTGAGTCATTGGACGTGGTATATCTCGATTTTTCCAAAGCGTTTGATACCGTGCCGCACAAGAGGTTGGTACACAAAATGAGAATGCTTGGTCTGAGGGAAAATGTGTGTAAATGGGTTAGTGACTGGCTTAGTGATAGAAAGCAGAGGGTGGTTATAAATGGTATAGTCTCTAACTGGGTCGCTGTGACCAGTGGGGACCGCAGGGGTCGGTATTGGGACCTGTTCTCTTCAACATATTCATTAATGATCTGGTAGAAGGTTTACACAGTAAAATATTGATATTTGCAGATGATACAAAACTATGTAAAGCAGTTAATACAAGAGAAGATAGTATTCTGCTACAGATGGATCTGGATAAGTTGGAAACTTGGGCTGAAAGGTGGCAGATGAGGTTTAACAATGATAAATGTAAGTTTATACACATGGGAAGAAAGAATAAATATCACCATTACACACTGAACGGGAAACCACTGGGTAAATCTGACAGGGAGAAGGACTTGGGGATCCTAGTTAATGATAAACTTACCTGGAGCAGCCAGTGCCAAGCAGCAGCTGCCAAGGCAAACAGGATCATGGGGTGCATTAAAAGAGGTCTGGATACACATGATGAGAGCATTATACTGCCTCTGTACAAATCCCTAGTTAGACCGCACATGGAGTACTGTGTCCAGTTTTGGGCACCGGTGCTCAGGAAGGATATAATGGAACTAGAGAGAGTACAAAGGAGGGCAACAAAGTTAATAAAGGGTATGGGAGAACTACAATACCCAGATAGATTAGCGAAATTAGGATTATTTAGTCTAGAAAAAAGACGACTGAGGGGCGATCTAATAACCATGTATAAGTATATAAGGGGACAATACAAATATCTCGCTGAGGATCTGTTTATACCAAGGAAGGTGACGGGCACAAGGGGGCATTCTTTGCGTCTGGAGGAGAGAAGGTTTTTCCACCAACATAGAAGAGGATTCTTTACTGTTAGGGCAGTGAGAATCTGGAATTGCTTGCCTGAGGAGGTGGTGATGGCGAACTCAGTCGAGGGGTTCAAGAGAGGCCTGGATGTCTTCCTGGAGCAGAACAATATTGTATCATACAATTATTAGGTTCTGTAGAAGGATGTAGATCAGGGGATTTATTATGATGGAATATAGGAATATAGGCTGAACTGGATGGACAAATGCCTTTTTTCGGCCTTACTAACTATGTTACTATGTTACTATGTTATAGAGCGGCCATATTATACATCCCAATAACAGGAGGAGGACTGAGCTGCTCCTCAGTGGTGAGATACTATAGAGCGGCCATATTATACATCCCAATAACAGAAGGAGGACTGGGCTGCCCCTCAGTGGTGAGATACTATAGAGCAGACATATTATACATCCCAATAACAGAAGGAGGACTGGGCTGCCCCTCAGTGGTGAGATACTATAGAGCAGACATATTATACATCCCAATAACAGGAGGAGGACTGGGCTGCCCCTCAGTGGTGAGATACTATAGAGCAGACATATTATACATCCCAATAACAGAAGGAGGACTGGGCTGCCCCTCAGTGGTGAGATACTATAGAGCAGCCATATTATACATCCTAATAACAGAAGGAGGACAGGGCTGCCCCTCAGTGGTGAGATACTATAGAGCAGCCATATTATACATCCCAATAACAGAAGGACTGGGCTGCCCCTCAGTGGTGAGATACTATAGAGCGGCCATATTATACATCCCAATAACAGAAGGAGGACTGGGCTGCCCCTCAGTGGTGAGATACTATAGAGCAGCCATATTCTACATCCCAATAACAGGAGGAGGACTGGGCTGCCCCTCAGTGGTGAGATACTATAGAGCGGCCATATTATACATCCCAATAACAGAAGGAGGACTGGGCTGCCCCTCAGTGGTGAGATACTATAGAGCAGCCATATTATACATCCCAATAACAGAGGGAGGACTGGGCTGCCCCTCAGTGGTGAGATACTATAGAGCAGCCATATTATACATCCCAATAACAGAAGGAGGACTGGGCTGCTCCTCAGTGGTGAGATACTATAGAGCAGCCATATTATACATCCCAATAACAGAGGGAGGACTGGGCTGCCCCTCAGTGGTGAGATACTATAGAGCAGCCATATTATACATCCCAATAACAGAAGGAGGACTGGGCTGCTCCTCAGTGGTGAGATAATATAAAGCAGCCATATTATACATCCCAATAACAGAGGGAGGACTGGGCTGCCCCTCAGTGGTGAGATACTATAGAGCAGCCATATTATACATCCCAATAACAGAAGGAGGACTGGGCTGCTCCTCAGTGGTGAGATAATATAAAGCAGCCATATTATACATCCCAATAACAGAGGGAGGACTGGGCTGCTCCTCAGTGGTGAGATACTATAGAGCAGACATATTATACATCCCAATAACAGAGGGAGGACTGGGCTGCTCCTCAGTGGTGAGATACTATAGAGCAGCCATATTATACATCCCAATAACAGAGGACTGGGCTGCTCCTCAGTGGTGAGATACTATAGAGCAGCCATATTATACATCCCAATAACAGAGGGAGGACTGGGCTGCTCCTCAGTGGTGAGATACTATAGAGCAGCCATATTATACATCCCAATAACAGAAGGAGGACTGGGCTGCCCCTCAGTGGTGAGATACTATAGAGCAGACATATTATACATCCCAATAACAGGAGGACTGGGCTGCCCCTCAGTGGTGAGATACTATAGAGCAGCCATATTATACATCCCAATAACAGAGGGAGGACTGGGCTGCCCCTCAGTGGTGAGATACTATAGAGCAGCCATATTATACATCCCAATAACAGAGGGAGGACTGGGCTGCCCCTCAGTGGTGAGATACTATAGAGCAGACATATTATACATCCCAATAACAGAAGGAGGACAGGGCTGCTCCTCAGTGGTGAGATACTATAGAGCAGCCATATTATACATCCCAATAACAGAGGGAGGACTGGGCTGCCCCTCAGTGGTGAGATACTATAGAGCAGCCATATTATACATCCCAATAACAGAGGGAGGACTGGGCTGCCCCTCAGTGGTGAGATACTATAGAGCAGACATATTATACATCCCAATAACAGAAGGAGGACAGGGCTGCTCCTCAGTGGTGAGATACTATAGAGCAGCCATATTATACATCCCAATAACAGAAGGAGGACTGGGCTGCTCCTCAGTGGTGAGATACTATAGAGCAGCCATATTATACATCCCAATAACAGAAGGAGGACTGGGCTGCCCCTCAGTGGTGAGATACTATAGAGCGGCCATATTATACATCCCAATAACAGAAGGAGGACTGGGCTGCCCCTCAGTGGTGAGATACTATAGAGCAGCCATATTCTACATCCCAATAACAGATGGAGGACTGGGCTGCTCCTCAGTGGTGAGATACTATAGAGCAGCCATATTATACATCCCAATAACAGAGGACTGGGCTGCTCCTCAGTGGTGAGATACTATAGAGCAGACATATTATACATCCCAATAACAGAGGGAGGACTGGGCTGCTCCTCAGTGGTGAGATACTATAGAGCGGCCATATTATACATCCCAATAACAGAAGGAGGACTGGGCTGCCCCTCAGTGGTGAGATACTATAGAGCAGCCATATTCTACATCCCAATAACAGAAGGAGGACTGGGCTGCTCCTCAGTGGTGAGATACTATAGAGCAGACATATTATACATCCCAATAACAGAGGGAGGACTGGGCTGCCCCTCAGTGGTGAGATACTATAGAGCAGCCATATTATACATCCCAATAACAGAAGGAGGACTGGGCTGCCCCTCAGTGGTGAGATACTATAGAGCAGCCATATTATACATCCCAATAACAGAAGGAGGACTGGGCTGCCCCTCAGTGGTGAGATACTATAGAGCAGCCATATTATACATCCCAATAACAGGAGGAGGACTGGGCTGCCCCTCAGTGGTGAGATACTATAGAGGAGCCATATTATACATCCCAATAACAGAGGGAGGACTGGGCTGCCCCTCAGTGGTGAGATACTATAGAGCAGACATATTATACATCCCAATAACAGAGGGAGGACTGGGCTGCTCCTCAGTGGTGAGATACTATAGAGGAGCCATATTATACATCCCAATAACAGAAGGAGGACTGGGCTGCCCCTCAGTGGTGAGATACTATAGAGCAGCCATATTATACATCCCAATAACAGAGGGAGGACTGGGCTGCCCCTCAGTGGTGAGATACTATAGAGCAGACATATTATACATCCTAATAACAGAGGGAGGACTGGGCTGCTCCTCAGTGGTGAGATACTATAGAGCAGCCATATTATACATCCCAATAACAGAAGGAGGACTGGGCTGCCCCTCAGTGGTGAGATACTATAGAGCAGCCATATTATACATCCCAATAACAGAGGGAGGACTGGGCTGCTCCTCAGTGGTGAGATACTATAGAGCAGCCATATTATACATCCCAATAACAGGAGGACAGGGCTGCTCCTCAGTGGTGAGATACTATAGAGGAGCCATATTATACATCCCAATAACAGAAGGAGGACTGGGCTGCTCCTCAGTGGTGAGATACTATAGAGCAGCCATATTATACATCCCAATAACAGGAGGAGGACTGGGCTGCTCCTCAGTGGTGAGATACTATAGAGCAGCCATATTCTACATCCCAATAACAGAAGGGCTGGGCTGCTCCTCAGTGGTGACATACTATAGAGCAGACATATTATACATCCCAATAACAGGAGGAGGACGGGGCTGCCCCTCAGTGGTGAGATACTATAGAGCAGCCATATTATACATCCCAATAACAGAGGGAGGACTGGGCTGCCCCTCAGTGGTGAGATACTATAGAGCAGCCATATTATACATCCCAATAACAGGAGGAGGACTGGGCTGCTCCTCAGTGGTGAGATACTATAGAGCAGCCATATTATACATCCCAATAACAGAGGGAGGACTGGGCTGCCCCTCAGTGGTGAGATACTATAGAGCAGCCATATTATACATCCCAATAACAGAGGGAGGACTGGGCTGCCCCTCAGTGGTGAGATACTATAGAGCAGCCATATTATACATCCCAATAACAGAGGGAGGACTGGGCTGCTCATCAGTGGTGAGATACTATAGAGCAGCCATATTATACATCCCAATAACAGAGGGAGGACTGGGCTGCTCCTCAGTGGTGAGATACTATAGAGCAGCCATATTATACATCCCAATAACAGAGGGAGGACTGGGCTGCTCCTCAGTGGTGAGATACTATAGAGCAGCCATATTATACATCCCAATAACAGAGGGAGAACTGGGCTGTCCCTCAGTGGTGAGATACTATAGAGCAGCCATATTATACATCCCAATAACAGAGGGAGGACTGGGCTGCTCCTCAGTGGTGAGATACTATAGAGCAGCCATATTATACATCCCAATAACAGAAGGAGGACTGGGCTGCTCCTCAGTGGTGAGATACTATAGAGCAGCCATATTATACATCCCAATAACAGAAGGAGGACTGGGCTGCCCCTCAGTGGTGAGATACTATAGAGCAGCCATATTATACATCCCAATAACAGAAGGAGGACTGGGCTGCCCCTCAGTGGTGAGATACTATAGAGCAGACATATTACACATCCCAATAACAGAAGGAGGACTGGGCTGCTCCTCAGTGGTGAGATACTATAGAGCAGCCATATTATACATCCCAATAACAGAAGGAGGACTGGGCTGCTCCTCAGTGGTGAGATACTATAGAGCAGACATATTATACATCCCAATAATAGAGGGAGGACTGGGCTGCCCCTCAGTGGTGAGATACTATAGAGCAGCCATATTATACATCCCAATAACAGAGGGAGGACTGGGCTGCCCCTCAGTGGTGAGATATTGTAGAGCAGACATATTATACATCCCAATAACAGAAGGAGGACTGGGCTGCCCCTCAGTGGTGAGATACTATAGAGCAGCCATATTATACATCCCAATAACAGAAGGAGGACTGGGCTGCCCCTCAGTGGTGAGATACTATAGAGCAGCCATATTATACATCCCAATAACAGAAGGAGGACTGGGCTGCCCCTCAGTGGTGAGATACTATAGAGCAGCCATATTATACATCCCAATAACAGAAGGAGGACTGGGCTGCTCCTCAGTGATGAGATACTATAGAGCAGCCATATTATACATCCCAATAACAGAAGGAGGACTGGGCTGCCCCTCAGTGGTGAGATACTATAGAGCAGACATACTATACATCCCAATAACAGAAGGAGGACTGGGCTGCTCCTCAGTGATGAGATACTATAGAGCGGCCATATTATACATCCCAATAACAGAAGGAGGACTGGGCTGCCCCTCAGTGGTGAGATACTATAGAGCAGCCATATTCTACATCCCAATAACAGGAGGAGGACTGGGCTGCCCCTCAGTGGTGAGATACTATAGAGCAGCCATATTATACATCCCAATAACAGAAGGAGGACTGGGCTGCCCCTCAGTGGTGAGATACTATAGAGCAGACATATTATACATCCCAATAACAGGAGGAGGACTGGGCTGCTCCTCAGTGGTGAGATACTATAGAGCAGACATATTATACATCCCAATAACAGCAGGATGACTGGGCTGCTCCTCAGTGGTGAGATACTATAGAGCAGCCATATTATACATCCCAATAACAGGAGGAGGACTGGGCTGCTCCTCAGTGGTGAGATACTATAGAGCAGCCATATTATACATCCCAATAACAGAGGGAGGACACGGCTGCCCCTCAGTGGTGAGATACTATAGAGCAGCCATATTATACATCCCAATAACAGAAGGAGGACTGGGCTGCCCCTCAGTGGTGAGATACTATAGTGCAGTCATATTATACATCCCAATAACAGAAGGAGGACTGGGCTGCCCCTCAGTGGTGAGATACTATAGAGCGGCCATATTATACATCCCAATAACAGAAGGGGGACTGGGCTGCTCCTCAGTGGTGAGATACTATAGAGCAGCCATATTATACATCCCAATAACAGAAGGAGGACTGGGCTGCCCCTCAGTGGTGAGATACTATAGAGCAGACATATTATACATCCCAATAACAGAGGGAGGACTGGGCTTCCCCTCAGTGGTGAGATACTATAGAGCAGCCATATTATACATCCCAATAACAGAGGGAGGACTGGGCTGCTCCTCAGTGGTGAGATACTATAGAGCAGCCATATTATACATCCCAATAACAGGAGGAGGACTGGGCTGCTCCTCAGTGGTGAGATACTATAGAGCAGACATATTATACATCCCAATAACAGCAGGATGACTGGGCTGCCCCTCAGTGGTGAGATACTATAGAGCAGCCATATTATACATCCCAATAACAGAAGGAGGACAGGGCTGCTCCTCAGTGGTGAGATACTATAGAGCAGCCATATTATACATCCCAATAACAGAAGGAGGACTGGGCTGCTCCTCAGTGGTGAGATACTATAGAGCAGCCATATTATACATCCCAATAACAGGAGGAGGACTGGGCTGCTCCTCAGTGGTGAGATACTATAGAGCAGACATATTATACATCCCAATAACAGCAGGATGACTGGGCTGCCCCTCAGTGGTGAGATACTATAGAGCAGCCATATTATACATCCCAATAACAGAAGGAGGACTGGGCTGCCCCTCAGTGGTGAGATACTATAGAGCAGCCATATTATACATCCCAATAACAGAAGGAGGACTGGGCTGTCCCTCAGTGGTGAGATACTATAGAGCAGCCATATTATACATCCCAATAACAGCAGGATGACTGGGCTGCTCCTCAGTGGTGAGATAATATAAAGCAGCCATATTATACATCCCAATAACAGAGGGAGGACTGGGCTGCTCCTCAGTGGTGAGATCCTATAGAGCAGCCATATTATACATCCCAATAACAGGAGGACTGGGCCGCCCCTCAGTGGTGAGATACTATAGAGCAGCCATATTATACATCCCAATAACAGAAGGAGGACTGGGCTGCTCCTCAGTGGTGAGATACTATAGAGCAGCCATATTATACATCCCAATAACAGAAGGACTGGGCTGCTCCTCAGTGGTGAGATACTATAGAGCAGACATATTATACATCCCAATAACAGAGGGAGGACTGGGCTGCCCCTCAGTGGTGAGATACTATAGAGCAGACATATTATACATCCCAATAACAGAAGGAGGACCGGGCTGCCCCTCAGTGGTGAGATACTATAGAGCAGCCATATTATACATCCCAATAACAGAGGACTGGGCTGCCCCTCAGTGGTGAGATACTATAGAGCGGCCATATTATACATCCCAATAACAGAAGGAGGACTGGGCTGCCCCTCAGTGGTGAGATACTATAGTGCAGTCATATTATACATCCCAATAACAGATGGAGGACTGGGCTTCCCCTCAGTGGTGAGATACTATAGAGCAGCCATATTATACATCCCAATAACAGAGGGAGGACTGGGCTGCCCCTCAGTGGTGAGATACTATAGAGCAGCCATATTATACATCCCAATAACAGAGGGAGGACTGGGCTGCCCCTCAGTGGTGAGATACTATAGAGCAGACATATTATACATCCCAATAACAGAGGGAGGACTGGGCTGCTCCTCAGTGGTGAGATACTATAGAGCAGACATATTATACATCCCAATAACAGGAGGACTGGGCTGCTCCTCAGTGGTGAGATACTATAGAGCAGACATATTATACATCCCAATAACAGAGGGAGGACTGGGCTGCCCCTCAGTGGTGAGATACTATAGAGCGGCCATATTATACATCCCAATAACAGAGGGAGGACTGGGCTGCCCCTCAGTGGTGAGATACTATAGAGCAGCCATATTATACACCCCAATAACAGAAGGAGGACTGGGCTGCCCCTCAGTGGTGAGATACTATAGAGCGGCCATATTATACATCCCAATAACAGAGGGAGGACTGGGCTGCCCCTCAGTGGTGAGATACTATAGAGCAGACATATTATACATCCCAATAACAGAAGGAGGACTGGGCTGCTCCTCAGTGGTGAGATAATATAAAGCAGCCATATTATACATCCCAATAACAGAGGGAGGACTGGGCTGCCCCTCAGTGGTGAGATACTATAGAGCAGACATATTATACATCCCAATAACAGAGGGAGGACTGGGCTGCTCCTCAGTGGTGAGATATTATAGAGCAGCCATATTATACATCTCAATAACAGAAGGAGGACAGGGCTGCTCCTCAGTGGTGAGATACTATATAGCAGCCATATTATACATCCCAATAACAGAAGGAGGACTGGGCTGCTCCTCAGTGGTGAGATACTATATAGCAGCCATATTATACATCCCAATAACAGATGGAGGACTGGGCTGCTCCTCAGTGGTGAGATACTATAGAGCAGCCATATTATACATCCCAATAACAGAGGGAGGACTGGGCTGCTCCTCAGTGGTGAGATACTATAGAGCAGCCATATTATACATCCTAATAACAGAAGGAGGACTGGGCTGCCCCTCAGTGGTGAGATACTATAGAGCGGCCATTTTATACATCCCAATAACAGAAGGAGGACCGGGCTGCCCCTCAGTGGTGAGATACTATAGAGCAGCAATATTATACATCCCAATAACAGAAGGAGGACAGGGCTGCTCCTCAGTGGTGAGATACTATAGAGCAGCCATATTATACATCCCAATAACAGAAGGAGGACAGGGCTGCTCCTCAGTGGTGAGATACTATAGAGCAGCCATATCATACATCCCAATAACAGAAGGAGGACTGGGCTGCTCCTCAGTGGTGAGATACTATAGAGCAGCCATATTATACATCCCAATAACAGAAGGAGGACCGGGCTGCCCCTCAGTGGTGAGATACTATAGAGCAGCCATATTATACATCCCAATAACAGAAGGAGGACAGGGCTGCTCCTCAGTGGTGAGATACTATAGAGCAGCCATATTATACATCTCAATAACAGAAGGAGGACAGGGCTGCTCCTCAGTGGTGAGATACTATAGAGCAGCCATATTATACATCCCAATAACAGAAGGAGGACTGGGCTGCTCCTCAGTGGTGAGATACTATAGAGCAGCCATATTATACATCCCAATAACAGAAGGAGGACTGGGCTGCCCCTCAGTGGTGAGATACTATAGAGCAGACATATTATACATCCCAATAACAGAGGGAGGACAGGGCTGCCCCTCAGTGGTGAGATACTATAGAGCAGCCATATTATACATCCCAATAACAGGAGGAGGACTGGGCTGCTCCTCAGTGGTGAGATACTATAGAGCAGCCATATTATACATCCCAATAACAGAAGGAGGACTGGGCTGCCCCTCAGTGGTGAGATACTATAGAGCAGCCATATTATACATCCCAATAACAGAAGGAGGACTGGGCTGCCCCTCAGTGGTGAGATACTATAGAGCAGCCATATTATACATCCCAATAACAGAAGGAGGACAGGGCTGCTCCTCAGTGGTGAGATACTATAGAGCAGCCATATTATACATCCCAATAACAGAAGGAGGACTGGGCTGCTCCTCAGTGGTGAGATACTATAGAGCAGCCATATTATACATCCCAATAACAGAAGGAGGACTGGGCTGCTCCTCAGTGGTGAGATACTATAGAGCGGCCATATTATACATCCCAATAACAGAAGGAGGGCTGGGCTGCTCCTCAGTGGTGAGATACTATAGAGCAGTCATATTATACATCCCAATAACAGAGGGAGGACTGGGCTGCCCCTCAGTGGTGAGATACTATAGAGCAGCCATATTATACATCCCAATAACAGAAGGAGGACTGGGCTGCCCCTCAGTGGTGAGATACTATAGAGCAGCCATATTATACATCCCAATAACACTGGCCAACAGTGAAAATGTTTCTGAAATGAAAATAGCTGGTTTGTAATAATTTTAGCATCCTAAAAACGAATATGTTACTTAAAAATCATTATTAGCTCTTGTTGCTGAGATACAGGTCATTTAAGATTATTATGCAGGAAAATAGGGAAATTTTGAATTTTCAACAAATGTGTATTGGTAAACCTGATTACAGACCTGTTGAACCAATGTCAGCCATTTTATAAATTGTGTCTGCATAGTTTGTACTAATTGAAGTCTCTTTCTCTTGTTGCAGTAATTTTGTGGAGAGAATTTACACTTTGAAAATGCCTCGTAAATGTGCAAATATTGTTAACAATTTTTGTTACGTGTGTGGTTATGTGACATTTGCCAACCAAAGAAGACCAATTACTCCACTTGTGAAGACTGCTTACCATCATTACTTTGCTTATACGTGGCACTTAAATACGTGGCACTTATACGTGGCACTTAAATACGTGGCACTTATATACGTGGCATTTTGAGACCTATAATTTTTCCACATTTTGGTCCACAGAGTCATGTGAGGTCTTGTTTTTTGCGGGACGAGTTGACGTTTTTATTGGTAACATTTTCGGACACGTGACCATTTTTTATCACTTTTTATTCCGTTTTTTGTGAGGCAGAATAACCAAAAACCAGCTATTCATGAATTTCTTTATACCGTTCTGCGTTTGGTAAAATTGATAAAGCAGTTTTATTCGTCGGGTCAGTACGATTACAGCGATACCTCATTTATATCATTTTTTAATGTTTTGGCGCTTTTATACGATAAAAACTATTTTATAGAAAAAATAATTATTTTGGCATCGCTTTATTCTGAGGACTATAACTTTTTTATTTTTTTGCTGATGATGCTGTATGGCGGCTTGTTTTTTGCGGGACAAGATGACGTTTTCAGCGGTACCATGGTTATTTATATCCATCTTTTTGATCGCGTGTTATTCCACTTTTTGTTCGGCGGTATGGTAATAAAGCGTTGTTTTTTGCCTCGTTTTTTTTTTTTTTCTTACGGTGTTTACTGAAGGGGTTAACTAGTGGGACAGTTTTATAGGTTGGGTCGTTACGGACGCGGCGATACTAAATATGTGTACTGTACTGTGCAATTTATACTCTTGTAATGAATTCTTCTCGCTACCTACAGCACATACTTCCATGGCGTGTATCTAAAAAACGAGAGCTAATTAAACAATTCTGTGGGTATATTTGAGTTTCTCGACCCAAAATTAGTAATATTTGCCTATTTTCATCAAAGAAACATAAAAAAAGTTGTTTTTTGTTGGCCTGTGTAACAGAAGGAGGACTGGGCTGCCCCTCAGTGGTGAGATACTATAGAGCAGCCATATTATACATCCCAATAACAGAGGGAGGACTGGGCTGCTCCTCAGTGGTGAGATACTATAGAGCAGCCATATTATACATCCCAATAACAGAAGGAGGACAGGGCTGCTCCTCAGTGGTGAGATACTATAGAGCAGCCATATTATACATCCCAATAACAGAAGGAGGACTGGGCTGCTCCTCAGTGGTGAGATACTATAGAGCAGCCATATTATACATCCCAATAACAGAAGGAGGACTGGGCTGCCCCTCAGTGGTGAGATACTATAGAGCAGACATATTATACATCCCAATAACAGAGGGAGGACTGGGCTGCCCCTCAGTGGTGAGATACTATAGAGCAGCCATATTATACATCCCAATAACAGGAGGAGGACTGGGCTGCTCCTCAGTGGTGAGATACTATAGAGCAGACATATTATACATCCCAATAACAGAGGGAGGACTGGGCTGCCCCGCAGTGGTGAGATACTATAGAGCAGCCATATTATACATCCCAATAACAGAAGGAGGACTGGGCTGCCCCTCAGTGGTGAGATACTATAGAGCAGCCATATTATACATCCCAATAACAGAAGGAGGACAGGGCTGCTCCTCAGTGGTGAGATACTATAGAGCGGCCATATTATACATCCCAATAACAGAGGGAGGACAGGGCTGCTCCTCAGTGGTGAGATACTATAGAGCAGCCATATTATACATCCCAATAACAGAGGGAGGACTGGGCTGCCCCTCAGTGGTGAGATACTATAGAGCGGCCATATTATACATCCCAATAACAGAAGGAGGACTGGGCTGCTCCTCAGTGGTGAGATACTATAGAGCAGCCATATTATACATCTCAATAACAGGAGGAGGACTGGGCTGCTCCTCAGTGGTGAGATACTATAGAGCAGTCATATTATACATCCCAATAACAGAAGGAGGACTGGGCTGCCCCTCAGTGGTGAGGTACTATAGAGCAGCCATATTATACATCTCAATAACAGAGGGAGGACTGGGCTGCTCCTCAGTGGTGAGATACTATAGAGCAGCCATATTATACATCCCAATAACAGAAGGAGGACTGGGCTGCTCCTCAGTGGTGAGATACTATAGAGCAGCCATATTATACATCCCAATAACAGAAGGAGGACAGGGCTGCTCCTCAGTGGTGAGATACTATAGAGCAGCCATATTATACATCCCAATAACAGAAGGAGGACTGGGCTGCTCCTCAGTGGTGAGATACTATAGAGCAGCCATATTATACATCCCAATAACAGAAGGAGGACTGGGCTGCCCCTCAGTGGTGAGATACTATAGAGCAGACATATTATACATCCCAATAACAGAGGGAGGACTGGGCTGCCCCTCAGTGGTGAGATACTATAGAGCAGCCATATTATACATCCCAATAACAGGAGGAGGACTGGGCTGCTCCTCAGTGGTGAGATACTATAGAGCAGACATATTATACATCCCAATAACAGAGGGAGGACTGGGCTGCCCCGCAGTGGTGAGATACTATAGAGCAGCCATATTATACATCCCAATAACAGAAGGAGGACTGGGCTGCCCCTCAGTGGTGAGATACTATAGAGCAGACATATTATACATCCCAATAACAGAAGGAGGACTGGGCTGCCCCTCAGTGGTGAGATACTATAGAGCAGCCATATTATACATCCCAATAACAGAAGGAGGACTGGGCTGCTCCTCAGTGGTGAGATACTATAGAGCAGCCATATTATACATCCCAATAACAGAGGGAGGACTGGGCTGCCCCTCAGTGGTGAGATACTATAGAGCGGCCATATTATACATCCCAATAACAGAAGGAGGACTGGGCTGCTCCTCAGTGGTGAGATACTATAGAGCAGCCATATTATACATCCCAATAACAGAAGGAGGACTGGGCTGCCCCTCAGTGGTGAGATACTATAGAGCAGCCATATTATACATCCCAATAACAGGAGGAGGACTGGGCTGCTCCCCAGTGGTGAGATACTATAGAGCAGACATATTATACATCCCAATAACAGAGGGAGGACTGGGCTGCCCCTCAGTGGTGAGATACTATAGAGCAGCCATATTATACATCCCAATAACAGGAGGAGGACTGGGCTGCTCCTCAGTGGTGAGATACTATAGAGCAGCCATATTATACATCCCAATAACAGAAGGAGGACTGGGCTGCTCCTCAGTGGTGAGATACTATAGATCAGCCATATTATACATCCCAATAACAGGAGGAGGACTGGGCTGCTCCTCAGTGGTGAGATACTATAGAGCAGCCATATTATACATCCCAATAACAGAAGGAGGACTGGGCTGCCCCTCAGTGGTGAGATACTATAGAGCAGCCATATTATACATCCCAATAACAGAAGGAGGACTGGGCTGCCCCTCAGTGGTGAGATACTATAGAGCAGACATATTATACATCCCAATAACAGAGGGAGGACTGGGCTGCTCCTCAGTGGTGAGATACTATAGAGCAGACATATTATACATCCCAATAACAGGAGGAGGACTGGGCTGCTCCCCAGTGGTGAGATACTATAGAGCAGACATATTTGAACAACTGAGGTTGATGTGGAATGATTAGGATGACAGACTTTGCATACAAATCAAGAAACATCTCATAAATTCCTCAATGTTGGATCGTGTTTCTATTCATATATCATTACTGGGCCGAACCCCGGCGGTGATAGGAAGTTGCGTCTGCCACCAGCGGTGGAGTCGGCGCTGGGAGTGTGGAGCACACTGATCAATGCACACTATGCATTGATCAGTGCATCAACTGCACACTATTAAATTGCCGCTGTCTAGAGCCCCCATAGAGAGTTTGGAACAGTCTATTCTGGACCTCCAGATCCGTAACTGGAAATCCCTGGGAGTCCTACTGGTTGGGGACATGTATGAGGAAGGAATATGGTCCTCCTTCTCTACGATCAGAGATACATATCACCTTCTACATAGAGATCATTATAAATATCTACTATTAGACATTTTCTACAGGGAAAGAATAATATAAAATATTCTCACAACCTCCAATCTATATACGATGCTCCTCGCCCAGCGCGGCAAAGGAGAGCGCTGTCTGTAGGCCACAACCATGTGCTGGAGGAGACCTTCCCCTCTCTGGACTCGTATCTCCACAAATGGGAGACTGATCTACAATGCGGGATCTTCCCGGTCAGTGGCGGACGTCCTTCCCAATGATAGGGACACTAGGTGCACCGACCTCCTAGAGAGCGCCAGAAAGCTGCTGTATTCACACCATACAGAGTGTCTGAGATCTACTGCTGAGACCCCAACGCAGATGTGATACACGTCTGGTGGGATTGCCATAGGGTGGAGCGGCTCTGGGGGGCAATCCCCCACCTAGTGTCCCAGATTAGCGGCATCCCAATGAAGATTAGGAGGGAGCAGGCGCTTCTGGCCACTGACCTGGATGTCATCCCGCCCCAGCTCCGGACAGTGATCGCACACCCTCATAGCTACGAACATTGGAATCGCAGGATATTGGAGAAACCCCTAATGTCCGTCACTAGCCGAGATCGTGGCTCTGGTGAAGGACCGCTGTCTGTCAGAGAAGATAATGGCTCCATCCACCAGTAACTCAGGGTCACGTCTCAGGAGACGGGCCGGCTGCCATCATTCACACTACACCGAGGACACCGAGGTAATAGGGCTAGTAATGGCGATACGCGGGATAATAATCTGACGGCGTCACCTCCTCCCATAATAGTTACGTGTAGCCCATAAATGATTGAGAAAGACATTGTAATGATGGGCAATGATCGGAGGCTACATTGTAAAGTATCACTTATAAAACAAGAAAAAGATTATGGTAAAAAAAAAAAAAAAAAAATGGAGAATGATCCTAATCACACTGCAGATTCCACCATAGACAACGTCAGAAGGCGCGAGATGGAGGCTTCACAATGGCCCTCACAGTCCCCTGATCATCACTGACAATCTGTGGTGAGACCTCAACATAGCAGAGGACGCGAGACCACCAGGAACCTCACAGAACGGGAGGAATTCTCCAAGAAGAACGGAGGAAAAGGCTTCAGAGGAGAATGGGAAGACTTGTCTACAAAAGCGTTTACAAGCTGCTATAAAATACAAAGGAAACGGCACCTGTAACTTCAGGCCTTTAGGTCATTTCATCGTAACCTGCTTCTGTTCCAGATAAAGGAATCACGGCCAGGGGCGCACAGACTTTTACATGTCACCATATATATATGTACACATACTTGTCATCCGCACAGGTTCCACTTTCTACAACTTTTTAGATTTTTTTTTCTTTAAATGCCAGAAGGGATTTGTGATCATGTGATCGCATCATTATGTCCGACCTCCCCCACAGTTACATCACGTGTCCGCACCCAGAGGGGTCTCATCCAGCAAAGATTTGGTGTTCAGATCAGCGCCATGAGCAACAAGCATCTCCACCAACTGCATCTGTGGAAAACAAAAACTGGTGATAGCACAGCACCGCCAGGCAGCCCGAGGCCTCGCCTCCTCTCACCAGGCAGCTCGAGGCCCCCCATCCCTCCGCCAGGCAACCCATGGCCCCGCCTCCCCCGCCAGGCAGCCCGAGGCCCCGCCTCCCCCCACCAGGCAGCCCGAGGCCCCGCCTCTCTCCACCAGGCAGCCCGAGGCCCCACCTCCCTCCACCAGGCAGCCCGAGGCCCCACCTCCCTCCACCAGGCAGCCCGAGGTCCTAACTCCCTCCGCCAGGCAGCCCGAGGCCCCGCCTCCCTCCGCCAGGCAGCCCGAGGCCCCGCCTCCCTCCGCCAGGCAGAAGCGGGTGGGCACTTACCTGACCCCAACAAGCTGCGGCATGGAGCGGCTCCCAACCATCACTGTCCCGAGCATTCAATGAGGCCATGTGCTCCAGCAGAAGCTCCGCCGCCGCCACGTAACCATTCGCTGCAGCAATGTGAAGCTGTAATACAGAGGAAGAGGTCAGAGTCCTGAGGTCAGTGCATTAGAGAGGGGAGGGGAAAAGATGAGCTGCTCTCCATGTATTAGAGGGGGGGGGGGGGGGGGGAGAAGATGCTTCCCATGTATAATGGAAGGGATGAGTTGCTCCCCGTGTATTAGGGGTGGGAATGAGTTGCTCCCCATGCATTAGGGGCGGGGATGAGTTGCTCCCCATGTATTAGGGGTGGGGATGAGTTGCTCCTCGTGTATTAGGGGCGGGGATGAGTTGCTACCCGTGTATTAGGGGCAGGGATGAGCTGCTCCAAAGGTATTAGGGGTGGGGATGAGTTGCTACCCGTGTATTAGGGGCGGGGATGAGCTGCTCCCCGGGTATTAGGGGCGGGGATGAGCTGCTCCCCGGGTATTAGGGGCAGTTCGCTATAAACCAGGGTATGTGACAGTCTGGCGGGCGATCACTAGGTAATGACGCTCGCCCTTTGGGCACAGACATCTTCTTGCACACAAGATGTCACCTGACACCGGAGACAAGGTGTGAATTATACATGAGGCTGAGAGCTGAGAACACAGAAGGAGGCGGCAGATGTGAGACTAGCGGAGGTCCGCCAGGCCTGGGAAATGGGGGGCACTCGTCAGTATTATAATAAGGATGGTTATTACTGCTGGGTTATTGTTCTCTGGTGTCAGCACACACACACACAAACTGTACCACACACACACACAGTCATGGCTGAAAGTGTTTCTACCAGACAATTATTACAATTACACGTTTTCTTTTACACTTTTATTTCTTTTGTGTTTATTGGAACAACACAAAAAAGGCAAATTGGACATAATTTCACACAAAACCCCAAAATACGCCAGACAGACACAATTGTTGGTGCCCTCCTTAATATTTGGTCGCACCCTTCGGAATAACTGCAGTCAGTCGCTTCCTATAACCATCCACAAGCTTCTTCCCCCTCTCAGCCGGGATCTCGGACTCTTCTATAGCCATCCACAAGCTTCTTCCCCCTCTCAGCCGGGATCTCGGACTCTTCTATAGCCATCCACAAGCTTCTTCCCCCTCTCAGCCGGGATCTCGGACTCTTCTATAGCCATCCACAAGCTTCTTCCTCCTCTTGGAAAACTGCAGACTAGCTTTTTTATGTCTCTGTGTAAGCAATGGGGTCTCCTGACATAGCATTTCATTTCTATGTGGACAGATAGTCCGTGCTGACACTGAGACCCTTCAGTTTGCAGGACAGCTTGGATTTCTTTGGACCTTGACTGGGGTTTATCAACCATCCAGACTATCCTGCGTTGCAACCTTTCATCAATTTTTCTCCTCTGTCCAGGGAGATTAGCTACAGTACCAGGGGTCGCAAACTTCTTCGTTATGCTGTGCACTGTGGTCAAAGGAACATACGATCTCTGGCGATGGACTTGTAACCTTGAGATTGGTGATATTGAGGTTCTCCAGTCCTCAGACAGTTCTTGTCTCCTCTTTCTGTTCTCCATGCTTAGTGTGGCACACACAAGACACACAATGCAAAGATTGAGGCAACTTCTCCCCTTTTATCTGGTTTCAGGTGGGATTTTCACATTGCCCACATATGTTACTTGCCACAGGTGAGTGCGAACGAGCATCACATGCTGGAAACAAAGATGCTTACTGACAATTCTGGAAAAAAGTAGACTCTCCAGCGAAACTTCCTCAGGTAAGGAAAACTTGGAAGTTTGACAAAAACATTAAAACTAGGAATGACAGAAAATATACGGTACTTCATTTCTCTGTAGTCTGGACTTTCAAATGCTATTGCTTTTACTTTCCAGAGGACATTTCAATTGAGAATTTACGTTTCTTCTCCTTGGAGCAGCCCTGGACGGCTCCGCAATGTTACTCCTCGTAGCTCATTGATGCAGCCCTGAGCGGCTCCGCACTGATCCTCCTCGTAGCTCCTTGCTGCAGCCCTGGGCAGCTCCGTGCTGTTCCTCCTCATAGCTCCTTGCTGTTCCTCCTCGCAGCTCCTTGCTGCAGCCCTTGGCGGCTCCACGCTGTTCCTCCCCATAGCTCCTTGTTGCAGCCCTGGGCGGCTCCACGCTTTTCCTCCTCGTAGCTCCTTGCAGCAGTTCTGGACAGCTCCATGCTGTTCCTCCTCGTAGCTCCTTGCTGCAGCCCTGGACAGCTCCACGCTGTTCCTCCTCATAGCTCCTTGCTGCAGCCCTGGGCGGCTCCACGCTGTTTCTCCTCATAGCTCCTTGCTGCAGCCCTGGGCGGCTCCATGCTGTTCCTCCTCGTAGCTCCTTGCTGCAGCCCTGGGCGGCTCCGCGCTGTTCCTTCTTGTAGCTCCTTGCTGCAGCCCTGGGCAGCTCTGCGCTGTTCCTCCTCGTAGCTCCTTGCTGCAGCCCTGGGCGGCTCCACGCTGTTTCTCCTCGTAGCTCCTTGCTGCAGCACTTGGCAGCTCCGCGCTGCTCCTCCTTGTAGATTCTTGATGCAGCAATGGGCGGCTCTGCGCTGTTCCTCCTCTTAGCTCCTTGCTGCAGCCCTGGGTGGCTCCACGCTGTTCCTCCTTGTAGCTCCTTGCTGCAGCCCTGGGCGGCTCCATGCTGTTCCTTCTTATAGCTCCTTGCTGCAGCCCTGGGCGGCTCCATGCTGTTCCTTCTCATAGCTCCTTGCTGCAGCCCTGGGCGGCTCCGTGCTGTTCCTCTACGTAGCTTGTTGCTGCAGCCCTGGGCGGCTCCGTGCTGTTCCTTCTCGTAGCTCCTTGCTGCAGGCCTGGGCGGCTCTGCGCTGTTCCTTCTTGTAGCTCCTTGCTGCAGCCCTGGGCGGCTCCATGCTGTTCCTTCTCGTAGCTCCTTGCTGCAGGCCTGGGCGGCTCTGCGCTGTTCCTTCTTGTAGCTCCTTGCTGCAGCCCTGGGCGGCTCCATGCTGTTCCTTCTTGTAGCTCCTTGCTGCAGCCCTGGGCGGCTCCGTGCTGTTCCTTCTTGTAGCTCCTTGCTGCAGCCCTGGGCGGTTCCACGCTGTTTCTCCTCATAGCTCCTTGCTGCAGCACTTGGCAGCTCCGCGCTGCTCCTCCTTGTAGATTCTTGATGCAGCAATGGGCGGCTCCGCGCTGTTCCTCCTCTTAGCTCCTTGCTGCAGCCCTGGGTGGCTCCACGCTGTTCCTCCTTGTAGCTCCTTGCTGCAGCCCTGGGCGGCTCCATGCTGTTCCTTCTTGTAGCTCCTTGCTGCAGCCCTGGGCGGCTCCATGCTGTTCCTCCTCGTAGCTCCTTGCTGCAGCCCTGGGTGGCTCCATGCTGTTCCTTCTTGTAGCTCCTTGCTGCAGCCCTGGGCGGCTCCACGCTGTTCCTCCTTGTAGCTCCTTGCTGCAGCCCTGGGCGGCTCCGTGCTGTTCCTTCTTGTAGCTCCTTGCTGCAGCCCTGGGCGGCTCCGTGCTGTTCCTCTACGTAGCTCATTGCTGCAGCACTGGGCGGCTCCGCGCTGTTCCTTCTCGTAGCTCGTTGCTGCAGCCCAGGACGGCTCCGTGCTGTTCCTTCTTGTAGCTCCTTGCTGCAGCCCTGGGCGGCTCCGCGCTGTTCCTTCTCGTAGCTCATTGCTGCAGCCCTGGGCGGCTCCGTGCTGTTTCTCCTCATAGCTCCTTGCTGCAGCACTTGGCAGCTCCGCGCTGCTCCTCCTTGTAGATTCTTGATGCAGCAATGGACGGCTCCGCGCTGTTCCTCTTCTCAGCTCCTTGCTGCAGCCCTGGGTGGCTCCACGCTGTTTCTCCTCATAGCTCCTTGCTGCAGCACTTGGCGGCTCCGCGCTGCTCCTCCTTGTAGCTCCTTGCTGCAGCCCTGGGCGGCTCCATGCTGTTCCTCTTCTTAGCTCCTTGCTGCAGCCCTGGGCGGCTCCCTGCTGTTCCTCTACGTAGCTCCTTGCTGCAGCCCTGGGCGGCTCCATGCTGTTCCTCCTCGTAGCTCCTTGCTGCAGCCCTGGGCGGCTCCGTGCTGTTCCTCTACATAGCTCGTTGCTGCAGCCCAGGACGGCTAAGCGCTGTTTCTCCTCGTAGTACATGTGTCTTCATCATGATGACCTCACTTCTCCGATTTTCTTTCATGTACAATTTTGGAAAGGTTTGGTTTGTGTCCGGCCAATATTTTGGGGTGTGCGTGAAATTACCTTCCCCCCGATGCTTTTTTCGGTTTTGCGTTTTCGTTTTTCGCTCCCCTCCTTCCCGGAGCCATAACTTTTTTATTTTTCCATCAATATGGCCATGTGAGGGCTTATTTTTGGCGGGACAAGTTGTACTTTTGAATTACACCATTGGTTTTACCATGTCGTGTACTAGAAAACAGGAAACAAAAAATTCCAAGTGCGCTGAAATTACAAAAAAAGTGCAATCCCACACTTGTTTTTTCTTTGGCTTTTTTGCTAGGTTCAGTAAATGCTAAAGCGGACCTGCCATTATGATTCTCCAGGTCATTATGAGTTCATTGACTCCAAACATGTCCAGGTTCTTTTTTTATCTAAGTGGTGAAAAAAATTCCAAACATTGCTTTAAAAAATAAATAAATAAATAAATTGCACCATTTTCCGATACCCGAAACGTCTCCATCTTTCGTTTTTTGGGGTTTTTTTTTTTTACACCATTTTGATGCAGATAAGTTCTTTTCATCCCCTTATTGCATTTTAATGCAATGTCAAGGCGGCCAAAAAAAACGTAATTCTGGTGTTTTGACTTTTTCTCGCTACGCCGTGTAGCGATCAGGTTAATCCTTTTTTCTTAGGCTGATTTCACACATCAGGTTTTTGCCGTCAGGCTCAATCCGGCGATTTTTGAAAGAAAAAAAAAACGGATTTGGCGAATGATGCCGCTGGATGCATTGTTTTCTCATAGACTTATATTAGCACCGGATGGCCTCACGTTTCGTCCGTCTTTCGCTGGATACGGCAAAAAGTGTTTGTCCGGCGTCTGGAAAAGACGTACAAAGTTACGTTTTTTGTCTGCGGCGAAAAACCAGACAGCTAGAATGGAAGATTGTGGGCACCGGATTCTGTCATGTCAGATACAATTGGCCAGCCCCCAATTAGGAGACAGATATAAAGCCTGCCAGGCGGGCCTTCACTCATCCATGTACCAGCCGGCAAGACAGACCTGCCACCAGAGCTGGACCTGCCCCAGGCCAGCCAGACACAGCCTGCCACCAGAGCTGGACCTGCCCCAGGACAGCCAGACACAGCCTGCCACCAGAGCTGGACCTGCTCCAGGACAGCCCGCACCAGCATCCTGCCCCGTACCAGCATCCTGCCCCGCACCAGCATCCTGCCCCGTACCAGCATCCTGCCCCGCACCAGCATCCTGCCCCGTACCAACACTCTGCCCCGCACCAGCATCCTGCCCCGCACCAGCATCCTGCCCCGCACCAGCATCCTGCCCCGCACCAGCATCCTGCCCCGTACCAACACTCTGCCCCGTACCAGCATCCTGCCCCGTACCAGCATCCTGCCCCGTACCAACACTCTGCCCCGCACCAGCATCCTGCCCCGTACCAGCATCCTGCCCCGCACCAGCATCCTGCCCCGTACCAACACTCTGCCCCGTACCAGCATCCTGCCCCGTACCAGCATCCTGCCCCGTACCAGCATCCTGCCCCGTACCAACACTCTGCCCCGTACCAGCATCCTGCCCCGTACCAACACTCTGCCCCGTACCAGCATCCTGCCCCGTACCAGCATCCTGCCCCGTACCAGCATCCTGCCCCGTACCAGCATCCTGCCCCGCACCAGCATCCTGCCCCGTACCAACACTCTGCCCCGTACCAGCATCCTGCCCCGTACCAGCATCCTGCCCCGTACCAGCATCCTGCCCCGCACCAGCATCCTGGACCGCACCAGCATCCTGTCCCGTACCAACACTCTGCCCCGCACCAGCATCCTGCCCCGTACCAGCATCCTGCCCCGTACCAGCATCCTGCCCCGCACCAGCATCCTGGACCGCACCAGCATCCTTCCCCGTACCAACACTCTGCCCCGCACCAGCATCCTGCCCCGTACCAGCATCCTGCCCCGCACCAGCATCCTGGACCGCACCAGCATCCTTCCCCGTACCAACACTCTGCCCCGCACCAGCATCCTGCCCCGTACCAGCATCCTGCCCCGCACCAGCATCCTGGACCGCACCAGCATCCTGCCCCGTATCAGTATCCTGCCCCGCACCAGCATCCTGCCCCGCACCAGCATCCTGCCCCGCACCAGCATCCTGCCCCGCACCAGCATCCTGCCCCGCACCAACACTCTGCCCCGCACCAGCACCCTGCCCCGCACCAGCACTCTGCCCCGTATCAGCATCCTGCCCCGTACCAACACTCTGCCCCGCACCAGCATCCTGCCCCGCACCAGCATCCTGCCCCGCACCAGCATCCTGCCCCGCACCAGCATCCTGCCCCGTACCAGCATCCTGCCCCGTACCAGCATCCTGCCCCGTACCAGCATCCTGCCCCGCACCAGCATCCTGCCCCGCACCAGCATCCTGCCCCGCACCAGCATCCTGCCCCGCACCAGCATCCTGCCCCGCACCAGCATCCTGCCCCGCACCAGCATCCTGCCCCGCACCAGCATCCTGCCCCGCACCAGCATCCTCCTCCGTACCAGCATCCTGCCCCGTACCAGTTCACAACCACATCACCCACGCCTCCATTCCCTGCCACTACCACCAGTCTTCTTCCACACCCATCATTCCCCAAACACAACTCTCTTCTCCACCCACCACCTCTTCTTCCTCCCAATCCCTCCACCCTTCCTAAATCCCAACACTAACCTGCTTTTATGTCCACACGCTCCATTTCTTTCTCCAGCCCTTCACTTTTACCTGCTGATCCTTCTCCACCACCATCCTCTCTCCACACTCCCACTGTCGAAGTGTCCCCATCAGACAGCCCCTCCAGTACTATGTCAATTTATAACTATTTTGTAAAACATTTGTAAATAAAACAATTTTTGGGTTCAAAAATTGTTTTGTTTCATTTATTAAATCAGGTTAAATACTTTGGGTAACAAGGGTGAAGGCGAATGTTTCACTCTCTCCTCCTGCGTAGTATTCAGCAAATGTCATTCTGGAAACGGACACAGAACCTCTAGAAGTAATGTTCTGATAATCAGCCACGGTGGTTTCTCCAGAGTGGTCAGCAATGGCAATCTGCTGCTCCAGATCACAAGATTGTGCAGGTCCACCCAAGCTTTCACCACCTCGTCCACAGTGTCAGTCTTCAGGTTGGTAGCAGTCAGAGCTCTCCATTTGGTGGTCAGAGTCCAAGAAGCGCACTCCACCATTCTCCGTGCTCGGCGGTAATTAAACACTCCGCACCTCCTGCACACTGTACACCACTACCACACACAATGTATCACAGCTGGTGTATTATTATTATTATTATTATACTGTTACTTTCAGCCATAACGGAATCCGGGTGCTCATTCAAGAAAAAAGGCCGTCCAGGCCAATGAGAAAAAAGGCCGTCCAGGCCAATGAGAAAAAAGGCCGTCCAGGCCAATGAGAAAAAAGGCCGTCCAGGCCGTCGTCTGTTGGAAGCACACGTTCTCCCTAGTTCTCCTGCCGTTGACTTGATGTCACAAAGATTGGAATTTTGACAGATGGCGAGTGCTCTTCTCCATTTTCTTTTTTCTTATTGGCCTGGTAAAACCTCTCGTAGTTGGCATCAATCCTCTACTGGAGTACGGCTTCAGCCGTACTGCCGAGAGGTGGAAGGCTTCATCTCCAACACATAAATAAGGGTACCGTCACACAGTGGCATTTTTATCGCTACGACGGTACGATTCGTGACGTTCTAGCGATATCGTTACGATCTCGCAGTGTCTGACACGCTACTGCGATCAGGGACCCTGCTGAGAATCGTACGTCGTAGCAGATCGTTTGAAACTTTCTTTCGTCGCTGGATCTCCCGCTGACATCGCTGGATCATTGTGTGTGACAGCGATCCAGCGATGCAATCGCTTGTAACCAGGGTAAACATCGGGTTACTAAGCGCAGGGCCGCGCTTAGTAACCCGATGTTTACCCTGGTTACCAGCGTAAAAGTAAAAAAAAACAAACAGTACATACTGACCATCTGATGTCCGTCAGGTCCCTTGCCGTCTGCTTCCTGCTGTCTGTCTGTCTGCCGGCCGGAAAGTGAGAGCAGATCACAGCGGTGACGTCACTGCTGTGCTGCGCTCTCACTGTACGGCTGCACTCAGTCAGAGCGGGAAGCAGACGGCAAGGGACCTGACGGACATCAGATGGTCAGTATGTACTGTTTGTTTTTTTTTACTTTTACGCTGGTAACCACGGTAAACATCGGGTTACTAAGCGCGGCCCTGCACTTAGTAACCCGATGTTTACCCTGGTTACCAGCGAACCTCGGCATCGCTCCAGCGCCGTGATTGCAAAGTGTGACTGCAGTCTACGACGCTGGAGCGATAATCATACGATCGCTGCGACGTCACGGATCGTGCCGTCGTAGCGACGAAAATTGCACGGTGTGACGGTAAGGCATTGGTGGCCCCGAGGTTTCAGGCAGCGGTCTGGGGGGTGGAAATTGGAAGCCGTTTCCATAGAGATGACACCCCATAGCAGACACTTTAAACACTTGGGAATCATTGGAGCAGCCATAGGCCCCAATATCCACCGCTATAAACTTGTATTCAGCGATGGCCATCAGCACAATGGAGAAATATTTCTTGTAGTTGAAATATTCAGATCCCGATCCAGCAGGTTTGACGCTGCGGATATGTTTCACGTCCACTGCACCCAAGCAATTGGGAAACTGACAGATTTGTTGGCATTTTTCCGCCATCTCCAGCCAACTCTCCGTTGTGGGATGTGGGATAAACTCGCCATGTAGAGAGTCCCACAATGTACGGCAGGTGGGCTTCACAATCCCGGAGATGGAGCGAGGAAAGGGATTCTCCAGTTACAAGGAATCTGTGAAAAAAAGGGAAAGAGGAGCAGAAAATACCAGCAACAACATTACAGTTATAAGTCAGCTTTAACAGGAGGAGATACAATACACATGGCTTACCGAAGAGTGACCGTCAGACGCTCCGCCGGTGAAATGGAGAATCGGCAATACGAGTCACTTCTTCGGATGAGATGTCCAACCGCTCCACCAACACGTCCAAGGTCTCCGCTTTCATCCGCACGTAGCTGAAAACTTCTCGGGTCTCCTCGTAGCTCCATGTACAGTGTAGAATACCCCCCACGCGTCATTCTCTGGGCTGTGATTGGTGGATCCACAAACGCCGTCGGCGCTGACGCATGATCCGCCGTCTCCTTCTCCAGAACAATCGCTTTCGCCTCCACAGTAACATCCGCACAGATCTTCACAATGTTCGCCATCACGCCGGCCATCTTCACCATTGCTCCTCTACGACCTGTCACAGATGGGCTGTAGGAACACTGTATATAGAGGTTTCCAGAGGCCAATCACGTTTGGGAGCCTCCCATGGGCGTTGTTAAAAACCGGAAGAAAAAAACAGACGAAGCGGATCCGTCGCATCAGTTTTGTACAATTTATGCCGGATCCGACGCTCCGCGCACCGCCGGATTTAGCCTGATGGGTGAAAGCCGCCTTATTGATAGATCGGGCGAGTCTGAACGCGGCGATACCAAATATGTGGAGGTTTGATTTTTTTTTTAATTATTTTAAAAGGGGCAAAAGGAGGGTGATTATATAATTTTTTTAATTAAAAAAAAAAAAAGTTTTTTAAATTAACTATTTTGCCATAACTTCAATAGCCTCCATGGGAGATTAGAAGCTGGCATAGCCTGATCGGCTCTGCTACATACAGGTGATGATCACATCGCTCCTATGTAGCACAATTACTTGCTATGAGTGCCAACCACAGGGTGGCGCTCATAGCAATCCGGCACTGACAACCATAGAGGTCTCAAGAGTGTTTCCGGCCTGAAGCGCTTGTTAAATGCCGCCGTCAGAGTTTCAGAGCGGCATTTAACTAGTTAACAGCTGCGGGTGGATCGCGATTCCACCCACGCCTATTGTGGGCACATGTCAGCTGTACAAAACAGCTGACATGTGCCAGCAAAGATGTGAGCTCACCGCCGGAGTCCGCATCAAAGCGGGGGGATACCGACATCGGCGTACTATTACGCACGATGTCGGTAAGGGGTTATGTCCAATTTGCTTTTTTCCCTCTTTTTTTTTTTTTGTGTTATTCTCATACACACAAAGGAAATAAACCCAAGTATAACAAGACGTGTTCCAGAAATGCAGTATTTCTCCCAGATTCTGACATTTCCACAAGTCCAAGGGTGCCAACACTGTTGGCCAAGACTGCATATTATACACGGTCATGTAAGATATTAGTATCTCTCTGTTCCTGCAGTGAAGGGGTATACAGTAACACAAGAGCAGGTTAGAGTATGGGGAAGGGTAAGACTGCGACGTACAGATGGGGACAGAGAAGAAGTCACCACCCTAATGAACATCTACAAAGTCCTCAGGTGACGGAAGGAAGCGCCTTTCCTGAGCAAAGACAGATTTAGAATCGGCAGGTAATTCACACAACAGTAGGGTACATGTGTTTGTGTCTAGACACAGAAGTGGAAGAACCCTTTTCTCCCAAGAAATACATTGTCCCTTCAAAGGAAGCGTTCTACATTCACACTAGATGCTTTTTATATACATATGTCTCCGAAAGAAATTATGGAATATCGACGTTTGTATGGATCCAATAGTACTGGGACATACATTTTTGGACCTCAGGGCTAATAGGGGGAGAATACGCATGTTTTCTCATAACTGTAGCCCCTGCCTATAAGCCCCAAATTCAAAATGGCCAAATCACTGACAGCAGCCGTGTCAGGTTTGGCGTCTGGGTAACAATAAAATCTCAATAAATATGGCGGCGATCTGGAACTTCTGCGGGCATTTTCAAAAAATCTTTAAGGGCTGAAGACATCCCACAACTTGGGTCATCACAGAGGGGTGTGTGGGTGTAATTCAGGTGCTCTTTAAAGATCTGTTTTCCTGTACGGAGATACACACTTGTGTACGCGTGACTCTCGTTTACTGAACGGCCTCAAACGAAGCGCTCGCCTTCGCTAAACTGAATCTTCTCTGTGACGGGGAAGTAAATATTTTGTTAAACCCTTTTATTTTATGTAATTGCATATGCTGTACTGCGGTCCCTTTTGTAAAATCTTTTCTAGATTTCTTTTTTTATTAACACTGCGTATTGTTCTTGATTAAATATAAATGTAATCGTTATTTTCCTTTTGTTCTGTAAACCACGCCTCGAAGCCATACACTACAGGAACCAGAGCCAGGCCTACAGTTAGTGGTGGCGGCCAGTCGTCTGGGGTTATGGTGGAGTTGGCAGCGACTGTATCGGGGGATCTACACATATTCCATGTGTTAGACTCTTAGGTCAGTGATCAGGAAACTATTGGTGGTGACAGCCTGCGGCTTCCTCCATTACTTCTTTGGCCAATCGTCTAATTGCTCGGACAATAGGGGCAGCAGAGCTGTTCCACCCCAAGATCACAGCAGGTGGATGTGCGTGACCTTCCAGGGCTGTGATAATAGTGACATATAAACACACACAGGGGTCGCTCACCAGGCTGGTGCCGGCCGTGTCCTGAGCGTTGACCTCGGCCCTGACTCCAGCAGCTGCCGGATATCGGACACCATCATCACCTCGGTGGCCGCCCGCGCCTCCTCGATCTTCTCCTGGGTGATACCTAGTAAGGAGAGACCCCGCGAGAGTCAGAGGAAGCCATCACACAAAACGACAGCAGAAGGGCGGCGGGGGAGGGACTCACCCTGATCAGCCATAGCGGTCTCTATGTGGTCCAGGGTGACGTCATCCTCGCAGAGGTCATAGGGCATGTTCCCGTCAGAGTTCACAGCCAGCAGGTTAGCATTACTATGGAGAGGGCACGGTCAACCCGACGTGTGTACAATGGTCTCCTCCACGTTACTATGGTGAAACTTACTGCTGGATGAGCAGCTCCACCAGGTGCAGGTGTCCGCAGGTGGCGGCGGCGTGCAGCGGCGTCCATAGTTCACTGTCGCAGGCGTTCACATCGGCTCCGGCATCCAACAGCAACCGGACGATCTCCTCATAGTCATCAATGCAGCACTGAGAGCACAAACACATCCATGACCGGTGACGAGGAAGGACGAGGCGGGGGGAGACAAAGAAGGAGGACGAGGGGGGGAGGCAAGGAAGGAGGACGAGGGGGGGAGGCAAGGAAGGAGGACGAGGGGGGGAGGCAAGGAAGGAGGACGAGGGGGGAGGCAAGGAAGGAGGACGAGGGGGGGAGGCAAGGAAGGAGGACGAGGGGGGGAGGCAAGGAAGGAGGACGGGGGAGACAAGGAAGGAGGACGGGGGGAGAGACAAAGAAGGAGGACGAGGGGGGAGACAAGGAAGGAGGACGGGGGGAGACAAAGAAGGAGGACGAGGGGGCGGAGGGAGACAAGGAAAGAGGATGGGGGAGACAAGGAAGGAGGACGAGACCGCGGGGGGGGGGGGAAGACAAGGAAGGAGGACGAGGGGGGAGACAAGGAAGGAGGACGGGGGGAGACAAGGAAGGAGGATGGGGGAGACAAGGAAGGAGGATGGGGGAGACAAGGAAGGAGGACGAGGGGAGACAAGGAAGGAGGACGGGGGAGACAAGGAAGGAGGACGGGGGGAGACAAGGAAGGAGGACGGGGGGAGACAAGGAAGGAGGACGGGGGAGACAAGGAAGGAGGATGGGGAGACAAGGAAGGAGGACGAGGGGAGACAAGGAAGGAGGACGAGGGAGACAAGGAAGGAGGACGAGGGGAGACAAGGAAGGAGGACGAGGGGAGACAAGGAAGGAGGATGGGGGAGACAAGGAAGGAGGACGGGGAGACAAGGAAGGAGGATGAGGGGGGGGAGGCAAGGAAGGAGGACGGGGGGAGACAAGGAAGGGGGGAGACAAGGAAGGAGGACGAGGGGGCGGAGGGAGACAAGGAAAGAGGATGGGGGAGACAAGGAAGGAGGACGAGACCGCGGGGGGGGGGGGAAGACAAGGAAGGAGGACGAGGGGGAGACAAGGAAGGAGGACGGGGGGAGACAAGGAAGGAGGATGGGGGAGACAAGGAAGGAGGATGGGGGAGACAAGGAAGGAGGACGAGGGGAGACAAGGAAGGAGGACGGGGGGAGACAAGGAAGGAGGACGGGGGGAGACAAGGAAGGAGGACGGGGGGAGACAAGGAAGGAGGACGGGGGGAGACAAGGAAGGAGGATGGGGGAGACAAGGAAGGAGGACGAGGGGAGACAAGGAAGGAGGACGAGGGGAGACAAGGAAGGAGGACGAGGGGAGACAAGGAAGGAGGACGAGGGGAGACAAGGAAGGAGGATGGGGGAGACAAGGAAGGAGGACGGGGGAGACAAGGAAGGAGGATGAGGGGGGGAGGCAAGGAAGGAGGACGGGGGGAGACAAGGAAGGGGGAGACAAGGAAGGAGGACGAGGGGGCGGAGGGAGACAAGGAAAGAGGATGGGGGAGACAAGGAAGGAGGACGAGGCCGCGGGGGGGGGGGGGGGGGTTTAGACAAGGAGGACGAGGGGTGGAGGAGGCAAGGAAAGAGGACGAGGGGAGACAAGGAAGGAGAACGGAGGGGAACAAGGAAGGAGGAAAAATAAGGGGCAGTCTTCGTCCCCTGGGGTCCGGCACTCACCTGATGCAGCGCTGTCAGGCCGTCCTCGTTGTACAGATTGGCGCTGAATCCGCTCTGCAGTAGCTGACGAACTGGACAGAGAGAAAGAGACCATTATACAGAGCGGGGGTCACCGGCCATTACAGAAGGCGCAGCAGCGGGGTGCGCCGGGGGTCAGTGCAGGCACAAGACACCACCCAACATTCCCAGAACAGATGCAGCAGAGGAAGGGTTAAACCTGACAGTGTGCAGTTGGCGCAGGATGTGGGTCTCGGTGCCCTGCGGAGTTGGTGCTGTCGGGACGGGCCGTGCCCGTGTTTGAGTTGGCAGCTTCCAGGCACATTACTGTCTGCTGGGTAAATATTCGGCCCTGGAAACGGCATTAACCCAAGAGAAGCCATAACCCTGGAGAAAAAAGGATGCAGAAGTGCAGTGTCCCTAACACCCCCCATAGACACTGCCGACCAGTGTGCCCTGGCCACAGCTAGGCCAGCAGTGCAGGGGTTAACCTCGGACCACCCTCTGAGTGATGAAGAGGAAGCAGCAACTTCCTGATCTCGGAGTCAACAGCGAGGTCTCCAACAAACAGGACGGCGAGGCCACGCAACCTCGCACCTCACCACGTGCCAGGAGCAGGGGAAAGCAATGCCAGGCGTCACTACAGAGGGGAGAGCGCGCAATGCCAGGAGTCACTACAGAGCAGAGAGCGCGCAATGCCAGGAGTCACTACAGAGCGAAGAGCGCGCAATGCCAGGCGTCACTACAGAGCGGAGAGCACACAATGCCAGGCGTCACTACAGAGCGGAGAGCGCACAATGCCAGGCGTCACTACAGAGCAGAGAGCGCTCAATGCCAGGAGTCACTACAGAGCGGAGAGCACACAATGCCAGGAGTCACTACAGAGCACGCAATGCCAGGCGTCACTACAGAGCGGAGAGCACGCAATGCCAGGCGTCACTACAGAGCGGAGAGCACACAATGCCAGGAGTCACTACAGAGCGGAGAGCACAATATGCCAGGAGTCACTACAGAGCACGCAATGCCAGGCGTCACTACAGAGTGGAGAGGGTGCAATGCCAGGCGTCACTACAGAGCGGAGAGCACAATGCCAGGCGTCACTACAGAGCGGATAGCGCGCAATGCCAGGCGTCACTACAGAGCGGAGAGCGCACAATGCCAGGCGTCACTACAGAGCGGAGAGCGCACAATGCCAGGCGTCACTACAGAGCGGAGAGCGCACAATGCCAGGCGTCACTACAGAGCGGAGAGCACACAATGCCAGGAGTCACTACAGAGCGGAGAGCGCTCAATGCCAGGAGTCACTACAGAGCGGAGAGCACACAATGCCAGGAGTCACTACAGAGCACGCAATGCCAGGCGTCACTACAGAGCCTAGAGCACACAATGCCAGGAGTCACTACAGAGCGGAGAGCGCGCAATGCCAGGCGTCACTACAGAGCGGAGAGCGCGCAATGCCAGGCGTCACTACAGAGCGGAGAGCGCGCAATGCCAGGCGTCACTACAGAGTGGAGAGCGCACAATGCCAGGCGTCACTACAAAGTGGAGAGCGCACAATGCCAGGCGTCACTACAGAGTGGAATATCCATGAACCAGGAGGCTCAGTATGAGGGCAGTGAGTGGGGTCATCCGTTCCCCTCAGATAACAAGTGTCTCGATTGCAGACATGAGGGCAGAGGACGGGCGCCCTGATGTACAAGTCATTATATATGGGGGGCTGTGCACCCACAAATTCCGTCATTATAATGGCCCCCACTTCCCGTCCTATTCTATCCAGGCTCTTGCATCACCCAGTTATGTCCCTCCCCTTTGGCACTAATATGCCTTGTATGATGCATCCTCCTCCTCCTCCCCGTCCCAGTCCTCCTTCAGGCTCCCCTTCCACATCTTCCTCCCCCGCCAGGCTCCCCTTTCCTGTCCTTCTCCAGGGTCTGCTTCCACTTCTTCCTCCTCAACCAGGCTCTCCTTTCCCATCCTTCTCCTCCTCCAGGCTCCCCTTCTCTGTCCTCCTCCTCCTCCATGATCCCCATTCCCCGTGCTCCTCCTCTTCCAGGCTCTCCTTTCCGGTCCTTCTCCTCCTCTAGGCTCCCGTTCGCCATCTTCCTCCTCCTCCAGGCTTCACTTCCTCGTCCTCTTCCTCCAGGCTCCCTTTCCCTGTCTTCCTCCTTCAGGCTCCTGTTCGCCGTCTTCCTCCTCCTCCAGGCTCCTCTTCTCTGTCCTCCTCCTCCTATAGGCTCCCCTTCTCCCTCCAGGCTCCCCTTCCCTGTCCTCCTCCTGGCTCTCCTATCCTGTCTTTCTCCTCCTCCAGGCTCCCGTTCGCCGTCTTCCTCCTGGCTTCCCTTCCATGTCCTCCTACTGGCTCTCCTATCCTGTCTTTCTCCTCCTCCAGGCTCCCATTCGCCGTTCCCCTCCAGGCTCCCCTTCCCCCTCCAGGCTCCCCTTCCCCGTTCCCCTCCAGGCTCCCCTTCCCAGTTCCCCTCCAGGCTCCCCTTCCCCTCCAGGCTCCCCTTCCCCGTTCCCCTCCAGGCTCCCCTTCCCCGTTCCCCTCCAGGCTCCCGTTCCCCTCCAGGCTCCCCTTCCCCGTTCCCCTCCAGGCTCCCCTTCTCCCTCCAGGCTCCCCTTCCCTGTCCTCCTCCTGGCTCTCCTATCCTGTCTTTCTCCTCCTCCAGGCTCCCGTTCGCCGTCTTCCTCCTGGCTTCCCTTCCATGTCCTCCTACTGGCTCTCCTATCCTGTCTTTCTCCTCCTCCAGGCTCCCATTCGCCGTTCCCCTCCAGGCTCCCCTTCCCCCTCCAGGCTCCCCTTCCCCGTTCCCCTCCAGGCTCCCCTTCCCAGTTCCCCTCCAGGCTCCCCTTCCCCTCCAGGCTCCCCTTCCCCTCCAGGCTCCCCTTCCCCGTTCCCCTCCAGGCTCCCCTTCCCCGTTCCCCTCCAGGCTCCCGTTCCCCTCCAGGCTCCCCTTCCCCGTTCCCCTCGAGGCTCCCCTTCCCCTCCAGGCTCCCCTTCCCCCTCCAGGCTCCCCTTCCCCCTTCCCCTCCAGGCTCCCCTTCCCCCTTCCCCTCCAGGCTCCCCTTCCCCCTTCCCCTCCAGGCTCCCCTTCCCCCTTCCCCTCCAGGCTCCCCTTCCCCCTTCCCCTCCAGGCTCCCCTTCCCCCTTCCCCTCCAGGCTCCCCTTCCCCGTTCCCCTCCAGGCTCCCCTTCCCCTCCAGGCTCCCCTTCCCCGTTCCCCTCCAGGCTCCCCTTCCCCTCCAGGCTCCCCGCTCCCCTTCCCCTCCAGGCTCCCCTTCCCCCTTCCCCTCCAGGCTCCCCTTCCCCCTTCCCCTCCAGGCTCCCCTTCCCCCTCCAGGCTCCCCTTCCCCCTCCAGGCTCCCCTTCCCCCTTCCCCTCCAGGCTCCCCTTCCCCCTTCCCCTCCAGGCTCCCCTTCCCCCTTCCCCTCCAGGCTCCCCTTCCCCCTTCCCCTCCAGGCTCCCCTTCCCCCTTCCCCTCCAGGCTCCCCTTCCCCCTTCCCCTCCAGGCTCCCCTTCCCCCTTCCCCTCCAGGCTCCCCTTCCCCGTTCCCCTCCAGGCTCCCCTTCCCCCTTCCCCTCCAGGCTCCCCTTCCCCGTTCCCCTCCAGGCTCCCCTTCCCCCTTCCCCTCCAGGCTCCCCTTCCCCCTTCCCCTCCAGGCTCCCCTTCCCCCTTCCCCTCCAGGCTCCCCTTCCCCGTTCCCCTCCAGGCTCCCCTTCCCCGTTCCCCTCCAGGCTCCCCTTCCCCGTTCCCCTCCAGGCTCCCCTTCCCCTCCAGGCTCCCCTTCCCCTCCAGGCTCCCCTTCCCCCTTCCCCTCCAGGCTCCCCTTCCCCCTTCCCCTCCAGGCTCCCCTTCCCCCTTCCCCCTCCAGGCTCCCCTTCCCCCTTCCCCTCCAGGCTCCCCTTCCCCTCCAGGCTCCCCTTCCCCTCCAGGCTCCCCTTCCCCTCCAGGCTCCCCTTCCCCCTTCCCCTCCAGGCTCCCCTTCCCCCTTCCCCTCCAGGCTCCCCTTCCCCCTTCCCCTCCAGGCTCCCCTTCCCCCTTCCCCCTCCAGGCTCCCCTTCCCCCTTCCCCTCCAGGCTCCCCTTCCCCCTTCCCCTCCAGGCTCCCCTTCCCCCTTCCCCTCCAGGCTCCCCTTCCCCTCCAGGCTCCCCTTCCCCCTTCCCCTCCAGGCTCCCGTTCCCCTCCAGGCTCCCCTTCCCCGTTCCCCTCCAGGCTCCCCTTCCCCGTTCCCCTCCAGGCTCCCCTTCCCCTCCAGGCTCCCCTTCCCCCTTCCCCTCCAGGCTCCCCTTCCCCCTTCCCCTCCAGGCTCCCCTTCCCCCTTCCCCTCCAGGCTCCCCTTCCCCTCCAGGCTCCCCTTCCCCCTCCAGGCTCCCCTTCCCCCTCCAGGCTCCCCTTCCCCCTTCCCCTCCAGGCTCCCCTTCCCCCTTCCCCTCCAGGCTCCCCTTCCCCCTTCCCCTCCAGGCTCCCCTTCCCCTCCAGGCTCCCCTTCCCCTCCAGGCACCCCTTCCCCCTTCCCCTCCAGGCACCCCTTCCCCGTTCCCCTCCAGGCACCCCTTCCCCGTTCCCCTCCAGGCACCCCTTCCCCGTTCCCCTCCAGGCACCCCTTCCCCGTTCCCCTCCAGGCTCCCCTTCCCCTCCAGGCTCCCGTTCCCCTCCAGGCTCCCCTTCCCCGTTCCCCTCCAGGCTCCCCTTCCCCGTTCCCCTCCAGGCTCCCCTTCCCTCCAGGCTCCCCTTCCCCCTTCCCCTCCAGGCTCCCCTTCCCCCTTCCCCTCCAGGCTCCCCTTCCCCCTTCCCCTCCAGGCTCCCCTTCCCCCTTCCCCTCCAGGCTCCCCTTCCCCTCCAGGCTCCCCTTCCCCCTCCAGGCTCCCCTTCCCCCTTCCCCTCCAGGCTCCCCTTCCCCTCCAGGCTCCCCTTCCCCCTTCCCCTCCAGGCTCCCCTTCCCCTCCAGGCTCCCCTTCCCCCTTCCCCTCCAGGCACCCCTTCCCCGTTCCCCTCCAGGCACCCCTTCCCCGTTCCCCTCCAGGCACCCCTTCCCCGTTCCCCTCCAGGCACCCCTTCCCCGTTCCCCTCCAGGCTCCCCTTCCCCTCCAGGCTCCCCTTCCCCTCCAGGCTCCCCGCTCCCCTTCCCCTCCAGGCTCCCCTTCCCCCTCCAGGCTCCCCTTCCCCTCCAGGCTCCCCGCTCCCCTTCCCCTCCAGGCTCCCCGCTCCCCTTCCCCTCCAGGCTCCCCTTCCCCCTCCAGGCTCCCCTTCCCCCTTCCCCTCCAGGCTCCCCTTCCCCCTTCCCCTCCAGGCTCCCCTTCCCCCTTCCCCTCCAGGCTCCCCTTCCCCCTTCCCCTCCAGGCTCCCCTTCCCCCTTCCCCTCCAGGCTCCCCTTCCCCCTTCCCCTCCAGGCTCCCCTTCCCCCTTCCCCTCCAGGCTCCCCTTCCCCCTTCCCCTCCAGGCACCCCTTCCCCCTTCCCCTCCAGGCACCCCTTCCCCGTTCCCCTCCAGGCACCCCTTCCCCGTTCCCCTCCAGGCACCCCTTCCCCGTTCCCCTCCAGGCACCCCTTCCCCGTTCCCCTCCAGGCACCCCTTCCCCGTTCCCCTCCAGGCACCCCTTCCCCGTTCCCCTCCAGGCACCCCTTCCCCGTTCCCCTCCAGGCACCCCTTCCCCGTTCCCCTCCAGGCACCCCTTCCCCGTTCCCCTCCAGGCACCCCTTCCCCGTTCCCCTCCAGGCACCCCTTCCCCGTTCCCCTCCAGGCACCCCTTCCCCGTTCCCCTCCAGGCACCCCTTCCCCGTTCCCCTCCAGGCACCCCTTCCCCGTTCCCCTCCAGGCACCCCTTCCCCGTTCCCCTCCAGGCACCCCTTCCCCGTTCCCCTCCAGGCACCCCTTCCCCGTTCCCCTCCAGGCACCCCTTCCCCGTTCCCCTCCAGGCACCCCTTCCCCGTTCCCCTCCAGGCACCCCTTCCCCGTTCCCCTCCAGGCACCCCTTCCCCGTTCCCCTCCAGGCACCCCTTCCCCGTTCCCCTCCAGGCACCCCTTCCCCGTTCCCCTCCAGGCACCCCTTCCCCGTTCCCCTCCAGGCACCCCTTCCCCGTTCCCCTCCAGGCACCCCTTCCCCGTTCCCCTCCAGGCACCCCTTCCCCGTTCCCCTCCAGGCACCCCTTCCCCGTTCCCCTCCAGGCACCCCTTCCCCGTTCCCCTCCAGGCACCCCTTCCCCGTTCCCCTCCAGGCACCCCTTCCCCGTTCCCCTCCAGGCACCCCTTCCCCGTTCCCCTCCAGGCACCCCTTCCCCGTTCCCCTCCAGGCACCCCTTCCCCGTTCCCCTCCAGGCACCCCTTCCCCGTTCCCCTCCAGGCACCCCTTCCCCGTTCCCCTCCAGGCACCCCTTCCCCGTTCCCCTCCAGGCACCCCTTCCCCGTTCCCCTCCAGGCACCCCTTCCCCGTTCCCCTCCAGGCACCCCTTCCCCGTTCCCCTCCAGGCACCCCTTCCCCGTTCCCCTCCAGGCACCCCTTCCCCGTTCCCCTCCAGGCACCCCTTCCCCGTTCCCCTCCAGGCACCCCTTCCCCGTTCCCCTCCAGGCACCCCTTCCCCGTTCCCCTCCAGGCAATCTCATGGCAGCCTACAAGTTTTCGGTGGTGGCATTCTCCAGGACGACCAGTGTATGGATATTACACGGCTGCGTCATGCACCTGTTTACAGAGGGTGTGGCGGATACACCCGATCCCGATAATACAGGGGGTGCACTTACTTGTATCCATGTAATGTATTTACGCTGCTGTGTAAAGTCTTCACTCCCCGGGGATTTCTGGGATGGTGGGGATACTAGTCCAGGATGCTGGGAGTAAATGTGACATGGACGGAGGAGACGGCAGACCCCGATAATCAGCAGAGCCCCTGGACATGTCCCAGGAATTGGGGGGGGGGCTACATCAGCAGCACCATAATATCAATTCAATTACAATATCTTATACTTATACAGGGCAGCGGGCCGTTGTGCATTAGATTAGTCTCCGACCCTTAGTAATCTTCCGCAGACATTACTGCTGCGGGGTAAGGGTTAATTGGGGGCCTCCCTATTATTTGTGGGGTAACGGTGCACGCCAGGTCAGAAGTGGAGCAAGATTTACCCCAGCCATGTATGTATATACACACAAACACGGGGAGGCCGACACCCAGGACACAAGGAGTCACTCCGGCCTGAGGCACCTCACAGTAATCCCATTAATCCTGGAAGGTGGCCCCCAACGGGCGGGGTAACAAGATTATCACTTAACACCACCCTACCCAGAGAGCAGATGCCTGCAGATCCCAACACCCCACAAAGGGTCAGGAGGAGACAGGAGAGGCCTGCAGATCCCCCCATCCCACCAAGGGTCAGGAGAAGAAACAAGAGGCCTGCAGATCCCCCCACCAAGGGTCAGGAGAAGAAAAAAAGAGGTCTGCACATCCCCCCACCCCACCAAGGGTCAGAAGACACCTGCAGATCCCCCTACTCAACCAAGGGTCAGGAGGAGAAACGAGAGGCCTGCAGATCCCCCCACCCCACCAAGGGTCAGGAGGAGAAACGAGAGGCCGGCAGATCCCCCCACCCCACCAAGGGTCAGGAGGAGAAACGAGAGGCCGGCAGATCCCCCCACCCCACCAAGGGTCAGGAGGAGACATGAGAGGTCTGCAGATCCCCCTACCCCACCAAGGGTCAGGAGGAGAAACGAGAGGCCTGCAGATCCCCCTACTCAACCAAGGGTCAGGAGGAGAAACGAGAGGCCTGCAGATCCCCCCACCCCACCAAGGGTCAGGAGGAGACAGGAGGCCTGCAGATCCCCCCACCCCACCAAGGTTCAGGAGGAGAAACGAGAGGCCGGCAGGTCCCCCCACCCCACCAAGGGTCAGGAGGAGACATGAGAGGTCTGCAGATCCCCCTACCCCACCAAGGGTCAGAAGACACCTGCAGATCCCCCCACCCCACCAAGGGTCAGGAGGAGAAACGAGAGGCCTGCAGATCCCCCCACCCCACCAAGGGTCAGGAGGAGACATGAGAGGTCTGCAGATCCCCCTACCCCACCAAGGGTCAGGAGGAGACAGGAGGCCTGCAGATCCCCCTACCCCACCAAGGGTCAGGAGGAGAAACAAGAGGCCGGCAGATCCCAACACCCCACCAAGGGTCAGGAGGAGACATGAGAGGTCTGCAGATCCCCCTACCCCACCAAGGGTCAGGAGGAGACAGGAGGCCTGCAGATCCCCCCACCCCACCAAGGGTCAGGAGGAGAAACAAGAGGCCGGCAGATCCCAACACCCCACCAAGGGTCAGGAGGAGACAGGGGAGGCCGTCAGATGCCCCTGAGGATACCCCAGGCCATTAGCATATAACACCAGGGGTCAGACTGGCCGTCATGGAGAAATCTGAGGCCCCCAGGGCCACATACCCCTGTGGGGGGCTAGGTGTGGGGTGGGAAGCCCTGTAGTGGCCCAGGGTCGGACTTCTGACACTTGTCACCTCTGTCATGTCCTCCCTCCCACGTCAAACCATCACATCTACCAACAATTACAGCATCCAACTGGTATCACAACCCACAACAGAACCTGACATGAAGCTCCTGACCCCAATCACCCACAGAAATCCCTGCCGTCCTCAGTACATTAGTCGGCCGGTCCGGCCGGCAGGGACCCCCCCCACCACAGAATGGTAAGGTATCCGTAAAAAACGGACGGAATACGGATGGTCCGTATTCTGTGCGTTATTTTTCTCGCACCCATTGACTTGAATTGGCGAGTCTCGTCCGAGACTCGCAGCAAATCGCAGCAGTGCGATTTCGGCTGAGAAAAAAACGCAAATGAGATGTCACCTATTGAAAAACATTGGTCCGAGGGCAGTCCGATTTATCGGATTGCACTGGTCCGTTTTTCTCGCAAGTGGAAATGAGCCCTAACCCTAATCCCAACCGTAAATGTAACCCTAACCCTAGCCCTAACTATAGCCCCAACCCTAACGGGAAAATAGAAATAAATACATTTTTTTAATTTTATTATTTTTCACTAACTAAAGGGGGGTGATGAAGGGGGGTTTGATTACTATTTATAGCGGGTTTTTATGATTGGCAGCTGTCACACGCTTAAAGACGCTTTTTATTGCAAAACTGTTTTTTCATCACCACATTTTGAGAGCTATAATTTTTCCATATTTTGGTCCACAGAGTCATGTGAGGTCATGTTTTTTGCGGGACGAGTTGACGTTTTTATTGGTAAAGTTTTTCGGCATGTGACATTTTTTGATTGCTCTTTATTCAGATTTGTGAGAAGCAGAATGACCAAAAACCAGCAATTCCGGAATTTCTTTTGGGGGGGGGCGTTTATACCATTCTGTGTTTGGTAAAATTGATAAAGCAGTTTTATACTTTGGGTCAGTACGATTACAGCGATACCTCATTTATATCTTTTTTTATGTTTTTGGCACTTTTATACAATAAAAACTATTTTATACAAATAAAAAAATTTTTTGCATCACTTTATTCTGAGGACTATAACTTTATTTATTTTTTCGCTTATGACGCTGTATGGCGGCTCGTTTTTTGGGGGACAATTCTCCAGATTCTCAACTAGCTCAAAGGAAGGCCAGGTTTATAGGTTCTGTAATCAGCCAAACTGTTTTCAGCTGTGCTAACATACTTGCACAAGGGTTTTCAGGGGTATTCTAACCATCCATTAGCCTTGTTACACAGTTAGCAAACACAAAGTACCATAAGAACACAGGAGTGATGGTTGTTGGCAATGGGCCTCTATACACCTATGATGATATTGCATCACTAACCAGACGTCTGCAGCTAGAATAGTCATTTATCACATTAACATTTCTAAGTGACTCTGGACTTTGGACTCAAAAAAATAAAGGGAACACTTAAACAACAGAATCTAACTCCAAGTAAATCAAACTTATGTGAAATCAAACTGTCCAATTAGGAACAACACTGACTGACAATCGATTTCACAAGCTGTTATGCAAATGGAATAGACAACAGATGGAAATTGACAATTCTCAAGACCCCCTCAATAAAGGAGAGGTCCTGCAGGTGGGGACCACAGACCACATCTCAGTACAATGCTTTCTGGCTGATGTTTTGGTCACTTTTGAATGTTGGTTGTGCTTTCACACTTGTGGTAGCATGAGACGGACTCTACAACCCACACAAGTGGCTCAGGTAGTGCAGCTCATCCAGGATGGCACATCAATGTGAGCTGTGGCAAGAAGGTTTGCTGTGTCTGTCAGCGTAGTGTCCAGAGGCTGGAGGCACTACTAGGAGATAGGCCAGTACACCCGGAGACGTATAGGGAGCCGTAGGAGGGCAACAACCCAGCAGCAGGACCGCTACCTCAGCATTTGTGCAAGGAGGAACAGGAGGAGCACTGGCAGAGCCCTGCAAAATAACCTCCAGCAGGCCACAAATGTGCATGTGTCTGCACAAATGGTTAGAAACCAACTCCATGAGGATAGTCTGAGTGCCCGATGTCGACAGATGGGGGTTGTGCTCACAGCTCAACACCATGCAGGACGCTTGGCATTTGCCACAGAACACCAGGATTGGCAAATTCACACCTGGCGCCCTGTGCTCTTCACAGATTAAAGCAGGTTCACACAGAGCACATGTGGCAGTCTGGAGACGCCGTGGAGAGCGATCTGCTGCCTGCAACATCCTTCAGCATGACCGGTTTGGCAGTGGGTCAGTAATGGTGTGGGGTGGCATGTCTTTGGAGGGCCGCACAGCCCTCCATGTGCTCACCAGAGGTAGCCTGACTGCCATTTGGTACCGAGATGAGATCCTCAGACCCATTGTGAGACCATATGCTGGTGCGGTTGGCCCTGGGTTCCTCCTAATGCAGGACAATGCCAGACCTCATGTGGCTGGAGTGTGTCAGCAGTTCCTGCAAGATGAAGGCATTGAAGCTATGGACTGGCCCGCCCATTCCCCAGACCTGAATCCGATTGAACACATCTGGGACATCATGTCTCGCACCATCCACCAACGTCACGTTGCACCACAGACTGTCCAGGAGATGGCGGATGCTTTAGTCCAGGTCTGGGAGGAGATCCCTCATGAGACCATCCGCCGCCTCATCAGGAGCATGTCCAGGCGTTGTAGGGAGGTCATACAGGCACGTGGAGGCCACACACTACTGAGCATCATTTCCTTGTCTTGAGGCATTTCCACTGAAGTTGGATCAGCCTGTAACTTCATTTTCCGCTTTTATTTTGAGCATCATTCCAACTCCAGACCTCCGTGGGATATTAGTTGTGATTTACGTTGATCATTTTTGGGTTTTATTGTTCGCAACACATTCCACTATGTAATGAATAAAGATTTACAACTGGAATATTTCATTCAGTGATATCTAGGATGTGGGAGTTTAGTGTTCCCTTTATTTTTTGAGCACTGATTTTATATATATATATATATATATATATATATATATATATATATATATATATATATATATATATATATATATACATAGATAGATAGATAGATAGAGAGAACGTATATGGGGGTGTATATATATACGGGGGTGTACATATATTGGGGGGGTGTACATATATGGGAGGTATATATGGGGGGTGTACATATATGGGGTGTATATATATATGGGGGTGTACATATATGGGGGTATATAGGGGGTGTATATACATTGGGGGTGTATATATATATGGGGGGTGTACATATATTGGGGGTGTATGTATATATATGGGGGTATACACATATATATATATATATATATATATAGGGGGTGCACACGTCTCGGCGGCGCGCTGCCTCTCACCCTCCTCGGCGTCGTTCCGTGCTGCGGCCTCCAGTAAGGTGACGTTCTGGGGGAACAGCACCTTGCGGCCGGCTCGGGCCCCCACTTTCCGGCTCTTCGGCCTCCGGCCCGGCGCCTCCTTCTCGCCCTGCGCCCACCTCTTCAGCTGCTGCGCACGCCTCTTTTGCGCGTGCCTCAGCCGCTCCTGCGTGCTCATACGGCCGACCGCCGGCATCTCCGACAGCAGCTCCAGGTGCTCCGCCATTGTGGGGGCTCAGGACACCGGGGGCCACTACCTGCTCCAGCCCCACATGTCCTCCGCACTCAGGGGGCCCCGAACTGAACCGCTAGCCCCCCATGTGCCCATTTACCAATGTGACCGGCAGGAGCCGCCCCCGAGGAGCGGACAGAGGAAACGCCCCCGAGCAGCCGCAGCAGTCAAGCCCAGAGAGAACCTGGAGTCAGGGCCCCCCGGAGCTCGGGACGTGAGGTCGGGTCCCCAGGAGCTCAGGAAGTGCGGTCGGGGCCCCCAGGAGCTGTGGAAGTGCGGTCGGGGCCCCCCGGAGCTGTGGAAGTGCGGTCGGGGCCCCCCGGTGCTCAGGAAGTGCGGTCGGGGCCCCCCGGAGCTCGGGACGTGCGGTCGGGGCCCCCGGAGCTCGGGACGTGCGGTCGGGGCCCCTAGGAAGTGCGGTCGGGGCCCCCCGGTGCTCAGGAAGTGCGGTCGGGGCCCCCCGGAGCTCGGGACGTGCGGTCGGGGCCCCCGGAGTTCGGGACGTGCGGTCGGGGCCCCTAGGAAGTGCGGTCGGGGCCCCCCGGAGCTCAGGAAGTGCGGTCGGGGCCCCCCGGAGCTGTGGAAGTGCGGTCGGGGCCCCCCGGTGCTCAGGAAGTGCGGTCGGGGCCCCCCGGAGCTCAGGAAGTGCGGTCGGGGCCCCCCGGAGCTGTGGAAGTGCGGTCGGGGCCCCCCGGAGGTCAGGAAGTGCGGTCGGGGCCCCCCGGAGCTGTGGAAGTGCGGTCGGGGCCCCCCGGTGCTCAGGAAGTGCGGTCGGGGCCCCCCGGAGCTCGGGACGTGCGGTCGGGGCCCCCGGAGCTCGGGACGTGCGGTCGGGGCCCCTAGGAAGTGCGGTCGGGGCCCCCAGGAAGTGCGGTCGGGGCCCCTAGGAGCTCGGGAGGTGCGGTCGGGGCCCCCAAGAGCTCGGGACGTGCGGTCGGGGCCGCGTTCTCTCTGACACTGCCGTCGCAGCTTCCTGGAGATCAGGATGAAGGGGCGTGGTCATGAGCAGGGGGCGGAGACAGAGAAGGCGGAGCAAAAAGAAAGACGGCAAGGAAAAGGAAAAGAAACTGAAAGTGGGCGGAGTCATGAGTGGGCGTGCTCAGCGTAGTGAGGAAAAGAGCGGAGTGGGCGTGGCAAGAAAAAATAACCAGGAGGAGACGTGTGAGTGGGCGGGTCTACAGGGGCGTGGCACATAACGGAGACCTGTAACGGCGAATGAGGGAAGGTGGAAAGACACGTCCGAACCAGCGAAACGGCGAACCACAACAAATCCTCTGCCGCATCACCTCAGTGCCTCAGCCTGGTGTCTCATCACCTCCTCCTGTGCCTCATCACCTCAGTGCTTCATCCAGGTGTCTCATTACCTCCTGTGCCTCATTACATCCAGGTGCCTCATTACCTCCTGTGCCTCATTACATCCAGGTGCCTCATTACCTCCTGTGCCTCATTACATCCAGGTGCCTCATTACCTCCTGTGCCTCATTACATCCAGGTGCCTCATTACCTCCTGTGCCTCATTACATCCAGGTGTCTCATTACCTCCTGTGCCTCATTACATCCAGGTGTCTCATTACCTCCTGTGCCTCATTACATCCAGGTGCCTCATTACCTCCTGTGCCTCATTACATCCAGATGCCTCATTACCTCCTGTGCCTCATTACATCCAGGTGGCTCATTACCTCCTGTGCCTCGTTACATCCTGGTGCCTCATCCTGGTGTCTCATTACCTCTTGTGCCTCGTTACATCCAGGTGCCTCATCCAGGTGTCTCATTACCTCCTGTGCCTCATTACATCCTGGTGTCTCATTACCTCCTGTGCCTCGTTACATCCTGGTGCCTCATCCTGGTGTCTCATTACCTCCTCCTGTGCCTCATTACATCCAGGTGTCTCATTACCTCCTGTGCCTCGTTACATCCTGGTGCCTCATCCAGGTGTCTCATTACCTCTTGTGCCTCGTTACATCCAGGTGCTTCATCCAGGTGTCTCATTAACCTCCTGTGCCTCATTACCTCCTGGTGTCTCATTACCTCCTGTGCCTCATTACATCCAGGTGTCTCATTACCTCCTGTGCCTCGTTACATCCAGGTGCCTCATCCAGGTGTCTCATTACCTCCTGTGCCTCATTACATCCAGTTCCTCATCCAGGTGTCTCATTACCTCCTCCTGTGCCTCATTACCTCCTGGTGTCTCATTACCTCCTGTGCCTCATTACCTCCTGGTGTCTCATTACCTCTTGTGCCTCGTTACATCCTGGTGCCTCATCCAGGTGTCTCATTAACCTCCTCCTGTGCCTCATTACATCCTGGTGTCTCATTACCTCCTGTGCCTCATTACATCCAGGTGCCTCATCCAGGTGGCTCATTACCTCCTGTGCCTCATTACATCCAGGTGCCTCATCCAGGTGTCTCATTACCTCTTGTGCCTCATTACATCCAGGTGCCTCATCCAGGTGTCTCATTAACCTCCTGTGCCTCGTTACATCCAGGTGCCTCATCCAGGTGTCTCATTACCTCCTCCTGTGCCTCATTACCTCCTGGTGTCTCATTACCTCCGGTGCCTCATTACATCCAGGTGTCTCATTACCTCCTGTGCCTCGTTACATCCAGGTGCCTCATCCAGGTGTCTCATTACCTCCTGTGCCTCATTACATCCAGTTCCTCATCCAGGTGTCTCATTACCTCCTGTGCCTCGTTACATCCTGGTGCCTCATCCAGGTGTCTCATTACCTCCTCCTGTGCCTCATTACCTCCTGGTGTCTCATTACCTCCTGTGCCTCATTACCTCCTGGTGTCTCATTACCTCTTGTGCCTCGTTACATCCTGGTGCCTCATCCAGGTGTCTCATTAACCTCCTCCTGTGCCTCATTACATCCTGGTGTCTCATTACCTCCTGTGCCTCATTACATCCAGGTGCCTCATCCAGGTGGCTCATTACCTCCTGTGCCTCATTACATCCAGGTGCCTCATCCAGGTGTCTCATTACCTCTTGTGCCTCATTACATCCAGGTGCCTCATCCAGGTGTCTCATTAACCTCCTGTGCCTCGTTACATCCAGGTGCCTCATCCAGGTGTCTCATTACCTCCTCCTGTGCCTCATTACCTCCTGGTGTCTCATTACCTCCTGTGCCTCATTACATCCAGGTGTCTCATTACCTCCTGTGCCTCGTTACATCCAGGTGCCTCATCCAGGTGTCTCATTACCTCCTGTGCCTCATTACATCCAGTTCCTCATCCAGGTGTCTCATTACCTCCTGTGCCTCGTTACATCCTGGTGCCTCATCCAGGTGTCTCATTACCTCCTCCTGTGCCTCATTACCTCCTGGTGTCTCATTACCTCCTGTGCCTCATTACCTCCTGGTGTCTCATTACCTCTTGTGCCTCGTTACATCCTGGTGCCTCATCCAGGTGTCTCATTAACCTCCTCCTGTGCCTCATTACATCCTGGTGTCTCATTACCTCCTGTGCCTCATTACATCCAGGTGCCTCATCCAGGTGGCTCATTACCTCCTGTGCCTCATTACCTCCTGGTGTCTCATTACCTCTTGTGCCTCGTTACATCCTGGTGCCTCATCCAGGTGTCTCATTAACCTCCTCCTGTGCCTCATTACATCCAGGTGTCTCATTACCTCCTGTGCCTCATTACATCCAGGTGCCTCATCCAGGTGGCTCATTACCTCCTGTGCCTCATTACATCCAGGTGCCTCATCCAGGTGTCTCATTACCTCCTGTGCCTCATTACATCCAGGTGCTTCATCCAGGTGTCTCATTAACCTCCTGTGCCTCATTACATCCTGGTGTCTCATTACCTCCTGTGCCTCATTACATCCAGGTGCCTCATCCAGGTGTCTCATTAACCTCCTGTGCCTCATTACATCCTGGTGTCCCATTACCTCTTGTGCCTCGTTACATCCAGGTGCCTCATCCAGGTGTCTCATTAACCTCCTGTGCCTCATTACATCCAGGTGTCTCATTACCTCCTGTGCCTCATTACATCCAGGTGGCTCATTACCTCCTGTGCCTCATTACATCCAGGTGCCTCATCCAGGTGTCTCATTACCTCCTGTGCCTCATTACATCCAGGTGCCTCATCCAGGTGTCTCATTACCTCCTGTGCCTCATTACATCCAGGTGCTTCATCCAGGTGTCTCATTAACCTCCTGTGCCTCATTACATCCTGGTGTCTCATTACCTCCTGTGCCTCATTACATCCAGGTGCTTCATCCAGGTGTCTCATTAACCTCCTGTGCCTCATTACATCCTGGTGTCTCATTACCTCTTGTGCCTCGTTACATCCAGGTGCCTCATCCAGGTGTCTCATTAACCTCCTGTGCCTCATTACATCCTGGTGTCTCATTACCTCCTGTGCCTCATTACATCCAGGTGCCTCATCCAGGTGGCTCATTACCTCCTGTGCCTCATTACATCCAGGTGCCTCATCCAGGTGTCTCATTACCTCCTGTGCCTCATTACATTCAGGTGCCTCATCCAGGTGTCTCATTACCTCCTGTGCCTCATTACATCCTGGTGTCTCATTACCTCCTGTGCCTCATTACATCCAGGTGCTTCATCCAGGTGTCTCATTAACCTCCTGTGCCTCATTACATCCTGGTGTCTCATTACCTCCTGTGCCTCATTACATCCAGGTGCTTCATCCAGGTGTCTCATTAACCTCCTGTGCCTCATTACATCCTGGTGTCTCATTACCTCCTGTGCCTCATTACATCCAGGTGCCTCATCCAGGTGGCTCATTACCTCCTGTGCCTCATTACATCCAGGTGCCTCATCCAGGTGTCTCATTACCTCCTGTGCCTCATTACATCCAGGTGCCTCATCCAGGTGTCTCATTAACCTCCTGTGCCTCATTACATCCTGGTGTCTCATTACCTCTTGTGCCTCGTTACATCCAGGTGCCTCATCCAGGTGTCTCATTAACCTCCTGTGCCTCATTACATCCAGGTGTCTCATTACCTCCTGTGCCTCATTACATCCAGGTGCCTCATCCAGGTGGCTCATTACCTCCTGTGCCTCATTACATCCAGGTGCCTCATCCAGGTGTCTCATTACCTCCTGTGCCTCATTACATCCAGGTGCCTCATCCAGGTGTCTCATTAACCTCCTGTGCCTCATTACCTCCTGTGCCTCATTACTCATTACCTCCTGTGCCTCATTACATCCAGGTGCCTCATCCAGGTGGCTCATTACCTCCTGTGCCTCATTACATCCAGGTGCCTCATCCAGGTGTCTCATTACCTCCTGTGCCTCGTTACATCCAGGTGCCTCATCCAGGTGTCTCATTACCTCCTGTGCCTCATTACATCCAGGTGCCTCTTCCAGGTGTCTCATTACCTCCTGTGCCTCGTTACATCCAGGTGCCTCATCCAGGTGTCTCATTACCTCCTGTGCCTCATTACATCCAGGTGCCTCATCCAGGTGTCTCATTACCTCCTGTGCCTCATTACATCCAGGTGCTTCATCCAGGTGTCTCATTAACCTCCTGTGCCTCATTACATCCTGGTGTCTCATTACCTCCTGTGCCTCGTTACATCCAGGTGCCTCATCCAGGTGGCTCATTACCTCCTGTGCCTCATTACATCCTGGTGTCTCATTACCTCCTGTGCCTCGTTACATCCAGGTGCTTCATCCAGGTGTCTCATTAACCTCCTGTGCCTCATTACATCCTGGTGTCTCATTACCTCCTGTGCCTCGTTACATCCAGGTGCCTCATCCAGGTGGCTCATTACCTCCTGTGCCTTATTACATCCAGGTGCCTCATCCAGGTGTCTCATTACCTCCTGTGCCTCATTACATCCAGGTGCTTCATCCAGGTGTCTCATTAACCTCCTGTGCCTCATTACATCCAGGTGTCTCATTACCTCCTGTGCCTCATTACATCCAGGTGCTTCATCCAGGTGTCTCATTAACCTCCTGTGCCTCATTACATCCTGGTGTCTCATTACCTCCTGTGCCTCGTTACATCCAGGTGCCTCATCGAGGTGGCTCATTACCTCCTGTGCCTTATTACATCCAGGTGCCTCATCCAGGTGTCTCATTACCTCCTGTGCCTCATTACATCAAGGTGCTTCATCCAGGTGTCTCATTAACCTCCTGTGCCTCATTACATCCTGGTGTCTCATTACCTCCTGTGCCTCATTACATCCAGGTGCCTCATCCAGGTGTCTCATTACCTCCTGTGCCTCGTTACATCCAGGTGCCTCATCCAGGTGTCTCATTACCTCCTGTGCCTCGTTACATCCAGGTGCCTCATCCAGGTGTCTCATTACCTCCTGTGCCTCATTACATCCAGGTGCTTCATCCAGGTGTCTCATTAACCTCCTGTGCCTCATTACATCCAGGTGTCTCATTACATCCTGTGCCTCATTACATCCAGGTGCCTCATCCAGGTGTCTCATTACCTCCTGTGCCTCGTTACATCCAGGTGCCTCATCCAGGTGGCTCATTACCTCCTGTGCCTCATTACATCCAGGTGCCTCATCCTGGTGTCTCATTACCTCCTGTGCCTCATTACATCCAGGTGCCTCATCCAGGTGTCTCATTACCTCCTGTGCCTCGTTACATCCAGGTGCCTCTTCCAGGTGTCTCATTACCTCCTGTGTCTCGTTACATCCAGGTGCCTCTTCCAGGTGTCTCATTACCTCCTGTGCCTCGTTACATCCAGGTGCTTCATCCAGGTGTCTCATTACCTCCTGTGCCTCATTACATCCAGGTGCCTCATCCAGGTGTCTCATTACCTCCTGTGCCTCGTTACATCCTGGTGCCTCATCCTGGTGGCTCATTACCTCTTGTGCCTCATTACATCCAGTTCCTCATCCAGGTGTCTCATTAACCTCCTGTGCCTCATTACATCCTGGTGTCTCATTACCTCCTGTGCCTCATTACATCCTGGTGCCTCATCCTGGTGTCTCATTACCTCTTGTGCCTCATTACATCCAGGTGCCTCATCCAGGTGTCTCATTACCTCCTGTGCCTTGTTACATCCAGGTGCCTCATCCAGGTGGCTCATTACCTCCTCCTGTGCCTAATTACATCCTGGTGTCTCATTACCTCTTGTGCCTCATTACATCCAGGTGCCTCATCCAGGTGTCTCATTACCTCCTGTGCCTCGTTACATCCAGGTGCCTCATCCAGGTGTCTCATTACCTCCTGTGCCTCATTACATCCAGTTCCTCATCCTGGTGTCTCATTACCTCTTGTGCCTCATTACATCCTGGTGCCTCATCCTGGTGTCTCATTACCTCCTGAGCCTCATTACATCCAGGTGCCTCATCCAGGTGGCTCATTACCTCCTGTGCCTCATTACATCCAGGTGCCTCATCCAGGTGGCTCATTACCTCCTGTGCCTCATTACATCCAGGTGCCACATCCAGGTGTCTCATTACCTCCTCCTGTGCCTCATTACCTCCTGGTGTCTCATTACCTCCTGTGCCTCATTACATCCAGGTGTCTCATTACCTCCTGTGCCTCGTTACATCCAGGTGCCTCATCCAGGTGTCTCATTAACCTCCTCCTGTGCCTCATTACATCCTGGTGTCTCATTACCTCTTGTGCCTCGTTACATTCTGGTGCCTCAACCAGGTGGCTCATTAACCTCCTGTGCCTCGTTACATCCAGGTGCCTCATCCAGGTGTCTCATTACCTCCTGTGCCTCATTACATCCAGTTCCTCATCCTGGTGTCTCATTACCTCTTGTGCCTCATTACATCCTGGTGCCTCATCCTGGTGTCTCATTACCTCCTGAGCCTCATTACATCCAGGTGCCTCATCCAGGTGGCTCATTACCTCCTGTGCCTCATTACATCCAGGTGCCACATCCAGGTGTCTCATTACCTCCTCCTGTGCCTCATTACCTCCTGGTGTCTCATTACCTCCTGTGCCTCATTACATCCAGGTGTCTCATTACCTCCTGTGCCTCGTTACATCCAGGTGCCTCATCCAGGTGTCTCATTACCTCCTGTGCCTCATTACATCCAGTTCCTCATCCTGGTGTCTCATTACCTCTTGTGCCTCATTACATCCTGGTGCCTCATCCTGGTGTCTCATTACCTCCTGAGCCTCATTACATCCAGGTGCCTCATCCAGGTGGCTCATTACCTCCTGTGCCTCATTACATCCAGGTGCCACATCCAGGTGTCTCATTACCTCCTCCTGTGCCTCATTACTCCTGGTGTCTCATTACCTCCTGGCCTCATTACAGCCAGGTGTCTCATTACCTCCTGTGCCTCGTTACATCCAGGTGCCTCATCCAGGTGTCTCATTACCTCCTGTGCCTTCATTACATCCAGGTGCTTCATCCAGGTGTCTCATTACCTCCTGTGCCTCATTACATCCAGGTGCCTCATCCAGGTGGCTCATTACCTCCTGTGCCTCATTACATCCAGGTGCTTCATCCCAGGTGGCTCATTACACTATATACCTATATATATATATATATATATATATATATATATTTATATATATATATATATATAATACTGTATACATTCACACTAATAACTACTGCTCCATCACTAATATACTGTATACATTCACACTAATAATCTACTGCTCCATCACTAATATACTGTATACATTCACACTAATAATACTGCTCCATCACTAATATACTGTATCACACTAATATCTACTGCTCCATCACTAATATACTGTATACATTCACACTAATAATCTACTGCTCCCATCACTAATATACTGTATACATTCACACTAATAATCTACTGCTCCATCCCTAATATACTGTATACATTCACACTAATAATCTACTGCTCCATCACTAATATACTGTATACATTCACACTAATATCTACTGCTCCATCACTAATATACTGTATACATTCACACTAATAATCTACTGCTCCATCACTAATATATACTGTACTAATTCACCACTAATATCTACTGCTCATCACTAATATACTGTATACATCACACTAATAACCTACTGATCCATCACTAATATACTGTATACATTCACACTAATAACCTACTGCTCCATCACTAATATACTGTATACATTCACACTAATACCTACTGCTCCATCACTAATATACTGTATACATTCACACTAATAACCTACTGCTCCATCACTAATATTACTGTATACATTCACACTAATAACCTACTGCTCCATCACTAATATACTGTATACATTCACACTAATAACCTACTGCTCCATCACTAATATACTGTATACATTCACACTAATAATCTACTGCTCCATCACTAATATACTGTATACATTCACACTAAATAACCTACTGCTCCCATCACTAATATACTGTATACATTCACACTAATAATCCTACTGCTCCATCACTAATATACTGTATACATTCACACTAATAACTACTGCTCCATCACTAATATACTGTATACATTCACACTAATAACCTACTGCTCCATCACTAATATACTGTATACATTCACACTAATAATCTACTGCTCCATCACTAATATACTGTATACTTCACACTAATAATCTACTGCTCCATCACTAATATACTGTATACATTCACACTAATAACCTACTGCTCCATCACTATATACTGTATACATTCACACTATAACCTACTGCTCCATCACTAATATACTGTATACATTCACACTAAAATCTACTGCTCCATCACTAATATACTGTATACATTCACACTAATAACCTACTGCTCCATCACTAATATACTGTATACATTCAATAACTGTATACTACTCATATCATACACTAATAACCTACTGCTCCCATCACTAATATACTGTATACATTCACACTAATATCCTACTGCTCCATCACTAATATACTGTATACATTCACACTAATAATCTACTGCTCCATCACTAATATACTGTATACATTCACACTAATAATCTACTGCTCCATCACTAATATACTGTATACATTCACACTAATAATCTACTGCTCCATCACTAATATACTGTATACATTCACACTAATAACCTACTGCTCCATCACTAATATACTGTATACATTCACACTAATAATCTACTGCTCCATCACTAATATACTGTATACATTCACACTAATAATCTACTGCTCCATCACTAATATACTGTATACATTCACACTAATAATCTACTGCTCCATCACTAATATACTGTATACATTCACACTAATAACCTACTGCTCCATCACTAATATACTGTATACATTCACACTAATAATCTACTGCTCCATCACTAATATACTGTATACATTCACACTAATAACCTACTGCTCCCATCACTAATATACTGTATACATTCACACTAATAACCTACTGCTCCATCACTAATATACTGTATACATTCACACTAATAACCTACTGCTCCATCACTAATATACTGTATACATTCACACTAATAACCTACTGCTCCATCACTAATATACTGTATACATTCACACTAATAACCTACTGCTCCATCACTAATATACTGTATACATTCACACTAATAACCTACTGCTCCATCACTAATATACTGTATACATTCACACTAATAACCCACTGCTCCATCACTAATATACTGTATACATTCACACTAATAACCTACTGCTCCATCACTAATATACTGTATACATTCACACTAATAACCTACTGCTCCATCACTAATATACTGTATACATTCACACTAATAATCTACTGCTCCATCACTAATATACTGTATACATTCACACTAATAATCTACTGCTCCATCACTAATATACTGTATACATTCACACTAATAATCTACTGCTCCATCACTAATATACTGTATACATTCACACTAATAACCTACTGCTCCATCACTAATATACTGTATACATTCACACTAATAATCTACTGCTCCATCACTAATATACTGTATACATTCACACTAATAATCTACTGCTCCATCACTAATATACTGTATACATTCACACTAATAATCTACTGCTCCATCACTAATATACTGTATACATTCACACTAATAATCTACTGCTCCATCACTAATATACTGTATACATTCACACTAATAACCTACTGCTCCATCACTAATATACTGTATACATTCACACTAATAATCTACTGCTCCATCACTAATATACTGTATACATTCACACTAATAATCTACTGCTCCATCACTAATATACTGTATACATTCACACTAATAATCTACTGCTCCATCACTAATATACTGTATACATTCACACTAATAACCTACTGCTCCATCACTAATATACTGTATACATTCACACTAATAACCTACTGCTCCCATCACTAATATACTGTATACATTCACACTAATAATCTACTGCTCCATCACTAATATACTGTATACATTCACACTAATAATCTACTGCTCCATCACTAATATACTGTATACATTCACACTAATAATCTACTGCTCCCATCACTAATATACTGTATACATTCACACTAATAATCTACTGCTCCATCACTAATATACTGTATACATTCACACTAATAATCTACTGCTCCATCACTAATATACTGTATACATTCACACTAATAACCTACTGCTCCATCACTAATATACTGTATACATTCACACTAATAATCTACTGCTCCATCACTAATATACTGTATACATTCACACTAATAACCTACTGCTCCATCACTAATATACTGTATACATTCACACTAATAATCTACTGCTCCATCACTAATATACTGTATACATT